>NC_092389.1:33209974-33512928 GCF_030028105.1 Mobula birostris | reverse complement strand
TCCCTCCTATATGCTGATTCGTCAGCACCTTTCATTTGGTCTATGACAGTGATGTTGTCAGGAAACGTAAGTATGGCATTGTGGCAGTACTTAGCCTCACTGTCATAAGTGTAAATCGAATAGAGCGCGTGCCGATGACAACTGTGGAGGAAATGTTGTTTCCAATCTGTACTGAGTGGGGTCTGCAAGTGAGGAAATTGATGGTCCAGTTGCACAAGTAGGTAGCAAGGCCTAGGCCTTGGAGCTTAGTGATTAGAGTCATAGAAAAATACAGCACAGAAACAGGGCCTTTAGCCCACCTAGTCCGTGATGAACCATTTAAACTGCCTACTCCTATTGACTCACAGTTGGACTATAGTCCTCCGTATCCCTACCATCCATGTACCTAACCAAACTTCCCTTAAATGCTGAAATTGGGTTTGTATGCAACACATGCACCACACTCTCGCGACCTTCTGAGTGAAGAAATTTCATCTCATGCTCCCCTTAAACATTTCGCCTTTCATCCTTAACCCTTGACCTCTAGTTGTAGTCACACCCAACCTCTGCAGAAAAAGCCTGCTTGCATTTTCCCTATCTATATATCCTTCATAATTTTGTATAGTTCTATCAATTCTCCCCTCAATCTTCTACGTTCCAAGGAATAAAGTCCTAACCTGACGAAGGGTCTCAGCCCGAAACGTTGACTGTACCTCTTCCTAGAGATGCTGCCTGGCTTACAACATCCTTGTAAATTTCCTTTGTAGTCCTTCAAACTTATTTACATCTTTCCTGTAGGTAGGTGACCAAAACTGCATACAATACTCCAAATTAGAGCTCACCAGCATCTTATACAACTTCAACATAACATCTCCTGTACTTTGATTTATGAAGGCCATCGTGCCAAAAGCTTTCTTTATAACCTGTGACGCCACTTTCAATGAATTATAGACCTGTATTCCCAGACCCCGTTGTTCTACCACACCTGTGAACCAGACCTATCTTTTTGTATATTTACTTTGAAACTAATGACATTAAGATCATAAGGTGCAATGTGTTCCCCTACACAAACCTCTGTCACCTCCCTGTCACATTCCCTAATAGCAGATCAAGTATTGCACACTCTCTCACAGGACTTCCATGTGCTGATTAAGGATCCTTAGTTTCGAAGGGATGACAGCATTGAATGTTGAGCTGTAGTTGATAAACAGCATTCTGATGTATGAATCTTCATTGGCCTCAGAGACTGAAATCACGGGTTGTCAGGGGATGTGGGAGTTTGTGGAGGTGCCTCTATGTTCTCTTATTAAGCTAAAAGTCAAGATATGCATCAATATTTGGTAATGTAACTGAACAATAATCAGTCGCAGTGTAAACACTGAACATACTATTTCATTGAAATTTATACTGAACCCTTCAGTCACCAACATCACCCCACTGATCAGCACATTTTACAAAGAGATGGGGTGATCAGAGAGCATTCCGAAAGCCAAGTTCAACAAGACCAATTAACTTCTACACTCTGCACTTGTCATTTGTTACACTTGTTAACCACACTTTTTCTGGCAAATGATCGTCACAAGTAATAGTCCGTAAATTCCCTTTGCCACAATTCGATGTGGCAGAGCCGAGGCAAGGCGAGGCGGTGGGCCCATCACCGACAGCATGGAAGAGGGTGAAAGATTGGGCACAGGCTGAGTCGAAGCCACAGAGTTCAGGCACCAGACATGACTGAGTACGACGTGCGGGTGGAGATTTACAGGCCAAATCGAAGCAACAAAGTCCAGTGTATCCAAGCGGCAGAACCTGTTGTTCAGACAGAGATTTAATCACTGGGCCAGATTGAAGAGATCAGAGTGTCGGGGCCCGAGGCGAGGTACGGGCCAATTCAGACCGCTGCTCGATGCCGTTTACTCGGCTCTGTGCTGAACTATGGGTCTCGGTCTCGAACTCTCTTGCGGACTTCAGTTCAGAAACATTATTTGCTTGCAGGTACTGTTTGCATGATTTCTTTTTCATGGCTCATTGGGTGTTCAACAGTCTTTTTATGGGTTTTTTTTCTTTTATTTTCTTACAGACATGATGTGTTTTTTATTCTCTGCACATTGGGTGTTAGACAGCCTTTTTTCATATATATAGAGTTTGTTTTTGGGTTACTTTGTCTGCCTGTTTGGAGACAAATCTCGATGTTGTATAATGTATGCATACTTTGATAATAAATATACTTTGAACTTTGAAAATGATAAGACAGGCCTTTGTTTTTTTCCCCAATTTTTACCAGTTAAAACATAAAGATTAAAGATGCTTGGTAGTGTGGTGAGGAGGGCCTGCCAGAAGAATCTATGAGAACTCAGAGAAATGCAAGTTATATTCACAGAGTTGGGGTGTTCGGGGGACGGCTCCGGCATGTTATCTGATGGCAGATTTTAAAGTGAATTATACAGTTCCAAAGTACTGTGGATGTTTATTATGCAGAGAACAGTGTTAAAGATGTGAGGTCTGAACAAGAGGGGTCCACTCCTAGAGATGTGCAAATTCCACAAAATATTACCAGAATTCAAAGCTGAAGCCGGGTCCCAGAGTTATGAGGCAGAGATTCCACCAGCATTGTGAAAAGTAAGGACAGCTTTAACTCTGGTGTCTAGGTCATAACTTAATTGGCATAAAGCTGCTAAATAGACCACAATATTAACATAAACAATAGGGAAGACAGAACAGTGGGAAACCAATAAATTAATATGATCCCTCTAAGACAGCCAACGAGAAAGAAGTTGATGAATAATTAAGAAATCCCAGCAAACTGGGGTCAGCTTGAGATGGTGATTCTGATAAATTTCTGTTAGTGACCCTGTGACTCCTGAGTTCCTTTGATGTCTGCCTGATATCAGATGTCACCCCCTGATTCACATTCAGCTTCTCAGCACCTCTTATGTTTGCTTTAACTTGTTGCATTGTGGTGAATTCTTCTGACATACACAATTCCATATGAGTTACTCAATGCCTGAAATTCAGAGAGAACCACAGTAACACTACCGAGCAATTATGGTTCTTCTCTCGAAAGTGAAAGCAAACACTATGTCAGCTGAAGTGGGAGAAATTACCTGGCTCAACAAGAGTGCATTCCTTTGCACAAGGCACGACTATAGAACCCAAATTAAAGCCAGGGAACACAATTCACGTGAAAACATCAAGAGACTGGGAAGTTCTTGCATGTTTACCATGGAAAGAGCATTGGTATATTTTAACCATATATGCCTGAGGCAAACCCTCTCTCTCTTTCATTAAGAGTGGACTAAACAATGAGGCTAATAATCAATATCACAACCAGTGCTGTGTGACACACTCAAGTTGCAGTTTAAAACAAGCTGGGCCTGGTCATAAATGGCTTTCACATCCAATGGAAAAGGTTCCAAGGAATCTGCTCAATCAGAATTTTACTGAGCACTTTACCCAGCCCTCTCCAAACTCTGCAAACTGCTTCTCGTTTGCCCTCTTGTAGCAGATCGGCTGGTGATTTTCTAACACCCTTCAGATGTCTGTAGATAATATATGAAGTAGTACACTGCTCTGCTCCTCACTGTTCTTCAAATCATGGCTGACATTCCTCTCCCCACTCCCACACCTCCATCCTCAAGAACTCCCACATGGAGGCCGGGAGGTGAAAATCAGGGTTGTTTGCCCTTCCTAATTTCTTCATGGGGTGGCAGTTTGTGGAGCTGCTGGCTCAAAGCACCAGCAACCGGGGTTCATTCCCGAGCTCTGGTGCTGTATGTATGGGTTTCCCCAGTTTTGTGCAGGTGGTGGATTAGTTAACCCTTAATGTGATATGATATGTCACAAAATGGTGGGAATATGCAGAGTGCAGGTTAGAGGGAAAATCCGTGGAGAGTAGGATTACTTTGTGAGCCGGCATAGACTTGAAGGGCCAAAGGGTCTTCTACGTTGAGAAAAAATAAGGAATATATATTGCACTTTCCAGCTGGTGTCAGTACAAACCAGGAAGTCTGCCAGTCTGTGTGTCCTGTAGGGAATGAGAGACATTCAGATATTGAGGGGATCTAGCACATTGGGACCAGAAAGTGGCATTAAGGTACAAGATCTTATTGAATGGAGGAGTAGGGTGGAAGTGCTGAATGGCCTACTGCTGCTTTTTTTGCTTATGCTTTCGTGCTCTGTCCATCTTCACTTTGCCTTCACTGCAGCTTTGATTGCTCACTGTGATGCCAACACTGAATGCAGTTAAGAATAGCATCTCTGGTGAAACAAACTCATCTCATGACCATTTTCCGCCAACCTCATCCTGCCACTGGTTCACCTGGTATGTCCATCATCAAGTATTGGGAAGCGCCTGGAAGAATATGGGCTGCACCCAGCAAATTGGGATTAGCTAGATGGACAAAGTGGTTGGCATGGACTCGTATCTGTGTTGTATTGCTTGGTGACTCAATAAGTGCATCCACCTTCCTGTTCTAACTGGAAAGCAAACGGACCTCTCCTTACCCAACTGTATGACTGTTGACGAACAGCTTAATAACCTTTATAAAATAACAGAATTTTTCATGTTCTTGCAATGACTTTCCTGGGTTGTATGGTGATACATTTTAACATTCAAGTTGCAGCTTACTTCGGAAATCTGGCCCTTCCCAAATCTTCAGATTGACTTCAGATATATCACACATGGAGGTTGGACCACCCTTGCAGTGTTCAGTTCAGGTCACCTCCATATAGGAAGTACGTGGAAGCTTTATAGAGGGTGCAGAGGAAATTTAGCAGGATGCTACCTGGCTACAGGCTGAAGCCAGCATGGTTTCCTGAAGGGGAAATCTTGCCCGACTAAGATGTTGGAATTCTTTGAGGATAACAGGCAGGATTGACGAAGACAAACAGTGGAGGTTAGTTGCTTGGATTTTCAGAAGGCCTTTGACAAGGTGCACTTATGAGGCTGCTTACAAGACAATGGCCCATTGCATTACGGAAAAAATACTAACTAACATGTGTAGCCCCCTGGTAAGCCTCAGGCTCACTCAACTCGCTTCTGTCTAGGGGGAGCAGCCTTTGGCCCCGCCAAACTGGGTAATCAAGTTGGTGTGGATGCTGTGTGATGTACCCCACCCCGCCCAAATAACAGACAATACACCATATGCGATTAAATGATTACACTTTATAGATCTTAGGGGAACTATGTAATTAATAGAGATAAAATATAAAAGGAAAATAAAAGGCACCAAACTTATCAAAGTTCAACCACTTCGTGCACAACAGTTAGAGCTCAATTAACGGGGTCTTCTTTCCACCATTCGATCCTCTCCGATCGTCTGGGACCAACCACGGGGGTCGACCAGACGCTCCACATGAGTCTGTCCTTGTCTCCTCTCCTCGCCGAAGACCCTGGGTCTCGGACTCCCGCTCAGGGTCCGTCCCGCCGGCCAGCTTACAGCATTGCATCTCCTCTCTCTGTCCCCATCGCACCTTCTCCCCCAAAGCCCGCGAACAAGAGCTTACAGACACAGAAGAAAGATTAACGTCTATCCCAATTGGTTAGCAAATGAATACAGTTCCCTTTATAACCCAAACAAGCTGCTAGAGAGAGAACTTTCTCAGCAGTTATTATCACAGAAAAGCCATTTTAATTATAACATAACAAAGAAGCCATTTTGTTAGCCTTCACAGTAACATAAAAGAAGAAACCCCTTACACATGGATAGAAGATGGACTGACTGACGGGAGTGGAAGAATAGGAATAAAGAGAGCCTTTTTTGGTTTGCTGCCAATGATGAGTGGTGTTCTGCAAGGGTTGACGTTGAGACTATCTATTGACATTGTATTTCAATGACTTGGATGATGAAGTTGTGGCTAAGTTTGGGGACAACACAAAGATAGTTGGAGGAGCAGATAGTGTTGAGGAAGCAGGGAGCCTGTGACGCGGTGTCTGGTGATGGACCAGGTGCAAAGGGAAAGACGCAGCAGCACTAGGAACAGTTCACTGAGTTTTAATAAAAACTGTACAGAACCAAGGAAAATAATAAACAATAGGCCAACAGGGCCACTAACAAAAACTCTTAATCTAAAATCTAACACTGTTAGCAACACACATAAAAGTTGCTGGTGAACGCAGCAGGCCAGGCAGCATCTCTAGGAAGAGGTACTGCTTGGCCTGCTGCATTCACCAGCAACTTTTATGTGTGTTGCTTGAATTTCCAGCATCTGCAGAATTCCTGTTGTTTGCGTTTCTAACACTGTTACTAAGGTTCTGAAGTACTAACTAAATACTAAATAAATGTCACTCATTTGCAGCGTCATTCAAAATTGCAATCTTCTTTCCAGGAACATAAGCAGAGAACATTCCCGTCATTATGCTTCAGTCAAGATTCAAGAAGAAGAAGAATAGCCCTTAACTCAGCAGTGGAGTTATCGGGGCACCATCATGACGTCATTCCTGTTTATCCGAGGCCGAGTTACTGGCTCGACGCTCAACCCGACTTGGATTCGAACTCAGGAACCTTTGCTCCGGAGTCCAGCGCTAATATTATTGTGCCACCAATCGGGACAAGGTTCAACAAGACTGGAAGAAAAGGATGGGAGTTAAATATAATGACAATGAAACCCTAATAGGCTGGAATGTGCATTGTCATGAGTGTGAATGCTGAACTCGCTCAGCTGTCCACCTGTGAGGGTGCCCAGACTCTGCACCAGAATCTGTGGTTGTGACAGGGACCCCTCCCTAGACACAGGTCGCAAGGTGCCAGAGACCTGTGCCTGCTGGAAGTTCTGAGACTTGGCCAGGATGTCATGAGTCAAGACCAAGACCGTTCCTCTGGGCCATACCCCTCGCAATCCACAAGGTACTGGACCTTGTCCCGCAGCCGCAAGATGTCAAGAGGCGCCACACTGAATGGACCAAGGACACATTCACCAAGCAGGGAGGAGGGGGAGGGGGTTGGTGACCGGTGCAAGGGGGGAGGTGCTCACTGGTTTGAGCTGGGAGACATGGAATACTGGGTGAATCATCACTGATGACGGTAGGCACAACCTATAGGAGGCTCTGTTGCTAACTTCTCCACTGCGAATGATCCCACATAGCACAGAACCAACTTGTGGCTCTCTACTCTCAAGATCACTAGATGCCAGTCAGACTGTTTCCGCTGGTTTGTGCAGCCTCGCCTGTCAACAAAGCCAATCAGCCTGCTGGGCATATTGCTTCTGAGTGTGCAGCAGAAAAGCGCTGGCCTGTCTCCTCGTGCGCTTGTAGTGTTGGACCAACTGTTCAGCAGCAGGAACTGCCTTATCAATTTCATGGTCAGAGAAGGCTGGAATTCTTTTTGGCATTCAAAGAGGGTCATTCAAGTGGGGGGCAACTGGAGGTTATTGTGCCCAAACCAGCTGGGAGCTTCAGGACGTGGGGTTGGAAGAGACAAGATAGCACAGGGTTGCCTCCAACTCCTGATTCACTCTCTCAGTCCATCCGTTAGATTGGGGGTGAAAACTTGAGAGGCTGGCTGTGGCTCCTAAAAGAGAACAAAAAGTTCCAGAAACAGGGTGTGAACTGTGTTCCTTGATCAGACACTATGTCCTGAGGGAAGCCATGTTCAGGCTGCAAGTCTTCCCTCAAGCTGAATACAGCCTGGCCTCAGAGATGTCAGACTGGTGAGAAAGAGTATCAGCCTTGGTATTCTTGCTGCCAGGGTGGTAGGTGAGGGTGAAATTTAACTGGGTGAAGAAGTGAGCCCAATGGGCTGGACGGGAGTTGAGTCTCTTGGAGCCCCAAATGCAGGAGAGGCTTTTGTGATCTATCTTCTCCAGCCAGTGTTCCCATTTATCTACAGAAGAATGCTGGGAGAGTACAGCTCCAGTGGTGACATCTAATGCATCAACCTCGATGAGGAATGGATGGGATGGGTCTGGATGTTGAACCGTGGCTTTAGCTCTGAGAATGCTTGGTCTGCTTCACTTGTCCATAGGAATCTCGCAGACGTCTTCTTTTTGAGTGCCACGATTGAACTGGAATTTCTGATTAAGTGGTGATAAAGGTTTACAAACCCCATGAACTGGCTCATCTGTTTGGCCGTAGATGGTTTAGGCCACTCTGTGACTGCCTGAACTTTACATGGGTCTATTTAATCGCTGGAATGGCTGAAGATATAGTCCAAGAACAACATCTGCTCTTTGTGAAACTCACACTTGGCAGATGGAGTATAATCCAGGTAAATGTGAATTGATGCATTTTGGAACTACTAAGACATAGACCATGAATGGTAGGTCCTAGAGTACACTGAAGACCCCAGTCAGTTTGGATTGGTAACACCATCTTCTCCACAATCTCCATCAGCATGGGTGTATCACAAGGCTGTGTGCGGAGTCCCTTTCTCTGCTTGCTTTATGCTTATAACTGTGTGGCTAAGCACAGCTCCAACACCATATTGAAGTTTGCTGATGACATCACTGTCATAGGCCGAATCGGAGGTGGTGACAAATCAGCATGTAGGAGGAAGATTGAAAATCTGGCTGAGTGGTGCCACAACAACAACTTCTCATTGAATGTCAGCAAGACCAAGGAGTTGATTATTGATTTCAGGAGGAGGAAATTGGAGGTCCATGAGCCAGCACTCATTGGGGGATCAGAGGTGGAGAGAGTTAAAATTCCTCGGTGTTATCATTTCACAGGACCTGTTCTGGGCCCAGCACGTAAGTGCTATTATGAAGAAAGCACAGCAGTGCCTCTACTTCCTTAGAAGTTTGTGAAGATTCAGCATGACATCTAAAACTTTGACAAACTTCGATAGATGTGTGGTGTGGAGTATACTGACTGGTCACATCATAGCCTGGTATGCAAACACCAATGCCCTTGAATTGTAAATCCTACAAAAGTGGTGGATATGGCCCAATCCATCTTAGGTAAAACCCTCCCCACCATTGAGTACATCTATACAAAGAGCTGTTGCAGGACAGCAGCATCCACCAACAAGGACCCCACCACCCAGGTCATGCTTACTTCTCACTGCTGCCATCAGGAAGAAGGTACAGGAGCCTCAGGACCTGCACCACCAGGTTCAGGAACAATTATTACCCCTCAACCATCAGGCTCTTGAACCAATGGAGATAACGTTACTCAACTTCACTCGCCCCATCACTGAATTGTTCTCACAACCTATGGACTCACTTTCAAGGCCTTTTCATCTCATGTTCCCTGTATGTATGTATGTATGTATTTATTTATTTATATTTGTATTTGCCTTGTTTATTGTTTTTTTGCACATTGGTTGTTTGTCCATCCTGTTGGGTGCGGTCTTTCTACTTGGAGTGGAAAATTTAATAGAGACATGATTGAGATAAAATTATGCAGAATAGACGGGGTAAACTGCAAGAAACTTTCCCACACATCATAAGTAAGAGGAGATAGATTGAGGGTATTTAAAGGAAATCTGACCGGGGCCTTTCTGACCCAGACAGTGTACCTGGAATACACTGCTGGAGACAATAGTGCAAGCAGGGTCACAGACAGCTTTTGAGAAGTGTCTGAATAAATACTTGAATTGCCTTGATAAAGAGGCTACAGGGCAAATACTGAAGGTGCCGGTCAGTGTGACATGTTGGGTTGAATGACTTGTTTCCAAACTGTGTGACTTACTGACTCTGTGAATCACATTATGTTCTGCTGCACTGACCATCTCCAGAAGCTCAGAACTTCAGCAACCATTCAGCAGGCCTCCTCAAAACAGGAGCAAGGTATCGAGAGTAATGGTGACAGCTTCTGGAACAGTGAATGGACATCAAACGTGGCCAGTAGAGGTTGACTGAATCACTTTTTTTTCTCTGATGATCCAACTCAATCAGTATCAGAATCAGGCTGATTCACATTGTCATATATAACGTGAAGTTTGTAGTTTTGTGGCAGCAGCACAGTGAGAAGAAAAAAATTACCATAAATTAATAAATAATTCAATGGTGCAAAAAATAACGAGGCAGTTTAGAAAACTGATAATAGAGGGGGATGAATCTGTTCCTGAATCATTCCATGTGAATCTTCAGACTGCTGTACCGCTTTCCTGATGATAATATTAATAATAAGAGGGCTTGTGGCAGATGGAGTAAAGGTGCTCGGCAAAACGGTCTACCAATCTATGCCAGGTCTCACCAATCTACAGGAGGCCACACCACAAGTATCGGATACAGTAGATGACCCCGAGAGAATTGCAGGTGAAGTGTTACAGTAGATGACCCCAACAGGCTGGCTGCCAGGATGAGGCCACACTCTGGTTGGAGAAGCAACACCCTATATTCCATCTGGGTAGCCTCCAACCTGATGGCATGAACATTGATTTCTCAAACTTCCGGCAATGGCTCCTCCCCATCCCCTTCACCATTCCCCATCCCATTTTCCCTTTCTCACCTTATCTTATTACCTGCCCATTATCTCCCTCTGGTGCTCCCCCCCTTCCCTTTCTTCCGTGGTCTTCTATCCTCTCCTATCAGATTCCCCCTTCTCCAGCCCTTTATCTCTTTCACCAATCAACTTGCCAGCTATTTATGCTCCTTCCCCCTCTCCCGGTTTCACCTAACACCTGCCAACTTGTACTTCTTCCTCTCCTCCCCCCACCTGCTTACTCTGACTTCTACCCCCTTCCTTTCCAATCCTGATGAAGGGTCTCGCCTGAAACATCGACTGTTTATTCTCTTTTCCATAGATGCTGCCTGGCCTGCTGAGTTCCTCCAGATTTTATGTGTGTTGCTTTGGATTTCAAGCAATTGCAGATATTCTCATGTTAGAGTTCATGTAAGCAAGCAATTGAGCTCTTGATTCAATATGCTAGAGCACAGAAATTCGAAGTGACGATTCCAGGACATCGGCTCATTCTGCAGTGGCTCCATGCAATGCAATGGCAGTGTGGGATGTGGCGTAGCATCTTTGCCAGAGATTTATTATGATCTCTTCTGTATATTGGTCAGGCTTGAAACAGACTCACTTCCAGCCAGATTTCTTTTGAAAAATGGGGTCAGGAAACAGATTTCTCCTCTTCATATCCACAAGGTAGATTTGGAAAGTTCTCGGGTTTCCTTGGGATTTCCACTGGCTTCCCTCCTTAAAGAAAGAAGCCACAGGAACATCTTTTGTTTTAATTCCTGTCTCATGTGACTGTGGCACCCTGTGATGATGCCTCAGTACGATGTGTTATGAATTATAATTCCAAATAACACCGAGCTGGGTTAACCTTAACACCTTACAGTTAAAGTGTTTTGAAAGAAAATAATTCAAACAAAATCCCACGAGTATTACATGTGATCTCTGACCTTGCTTGTTCTCACCATCACTCAACATTTCCTGCAGCTTCACTGTACAATACAAAGCCCTTACTAAAAAGTATCTTCTTATCTGTTGGTGAACTTGTTTCCATTATTTTTGCTCAGGGGAGGTGCTATCAACTTGTGCACTTGCCAATAAAATTTATGCCTTTGTTTCTCTGCACTGTACTAACAAGTGCTGGACCCAAAAACACAGAAATTCTTCTGGCTATTTCCAGAGAAGAGTTCATGGAGTCATAGAGTCATAGAACTGTACAGCACCAAACAGGCCCTTAGGCCCACCTAGTCTATGTCGAACTAATTAAACTGCCTACTCCCATTGACCTGCACTGGGAACATAGCCCTCCATACCCCTACCATCCATGTACCTATCCAAACCTTTTAAATATTGAAATTGAGTTCGCACGCATCACTTGAGCTGGCAGCTCGTTCCACACTTTCACGACCCTCTGAGTGAAGAAGTTTCTCCTCCAGTTCCCCCTTAAAATTTTCACCTTTCACCCTTAACCCATGACTTCTAGTTGTAGTCCAACCCAACCTCAGTGGAAAAAGCCTGCTTGCATTTACCCTGGCTATACTCCTCATAATCTTGTATAACTCCATCAAATCTCCTCTCAATCTTCTATGCTGTAAAGAATACAGTTCTAACCTATTCAATCTTTCCTTATAACCTAGATCCTTCAAACCTGGCAACATCCTTGTAAATTTTCTCTGTAGTCCTTCAAACTTACTTACATCTTTCCTGTAGGTAGGTGATCAAAACTGCACACAATACTACAAATTAGGCCTCACCAACATCTAATACAAATTCAACATAACATTCCATCTCCTATTCTTAATAATTTGATTTATGAAGGCCAATGTGACAAAAGCTTTCCTTACAACCCTATCTACCTACAATGCCACGTTCAATAAATTATAGACCTGTATTCCCTGATCCCCTACCATCCATGTACCTATCCAAACTTCTCTTAAATTTTGAAACCGAGCTTGCATGCAGCACTTGCACCTGCAGCTCGTTCCACACTCTCACAACCCTCTGAGTGAAGACGTTTCCCCTCATCTTCCCCTTTAACTTCTCAACCTTTCACTCTTAACCCATGACCTCTGGTTGTAGTCCCACCCACCCTCAGTGGAAATGTCTGCTTGCATTTACCCTGTTTATGCCTGTCATCATTTTGCATACCTCTATCAAATCTCGTCTCAATCTTCTACGTTCTAAAAAATACAGTCCTAACCTATTCAATCTTTCCTTATAACTCAGGTCTTCCAGACCCAGCAACAGCTGTGTAAATTGTCTCTGTACTCTTTCAACCTTGTTTACATCTTTCCTGTAGGAAGGTAACCAAAACGGCACACAATACTCCAAATTGTTTTATACTATTTCTACATAACATCCCATCTTCTGTACTCAGTACATTGATTTATGAAGGCCAATGTGCCAAAAGCTTTCTTTACAACCCTATCTAGCTGTGATGCCACTTTCAATGAGTTATATACATGTAATCTCTGATCCCTTTTTTTCTACCGCACACCTCAGTGCCCTACCATTCAGTGTATAGTACCTACCCTGGTTGGGGCTACCGAAGTGCAAAACCTCGCACTTGTCTGCATTAAATTCCATCTGCCATTTTCCTAACCTTTTTTTTTAACTAGTCCGGATAATGCAGCAAGATTTGATAGTCTTCCTCACTGACCACTGCACCCCCAATCGTGGTGTCAGCTACAAATTTGCTGATCCAGTTAACCACATTATCATCCTGATCATTGATATAGATGACAAACAACAATGGACCCAGCACTGATCCCTGTGGAATTCTACTAGTCACAGGCCTCCAGTCAAAGAGGCAACCATCTACTACTACACTCTGGCTTCTCCCACAAAACCAATGTCTAATCCAATTTACTACCTCATCCTAAATGCTGAGTGACTGAACCTTCTTGATCAACCTGCATGTAGGACCTTGTCAAATGCCTTGCTAAGGTCCATGTAGACACCATCCACTGCCTTGCCTTCATCAACCTTCCTGGTAACTTCCTCAAATAACTCTATAAGATTGGTTAGGCATGACCTACTATGCACAAAGCCATGCTGACTGTCCTTAATCAGTCCATTTCTATCTGAATACTAATATATCTGGTCTCTTAGAATATCTTCCAATAACTTTCCCAGCACTGATGTCAGTCTCACCAGCCCATAATTTCCTGATTTATTTTTAAATCTTTTCTTAAACAGCAGAGCAATAATAGCCATTCTCCAATCCTCCATACCTCACCTGTTGCTAATGATGATTTAAATACCTCTGCAGTGCCTGTGCAATTTCTGTACTTGCCTCCCACAAGGTCTCTTCTGTAATCTGTACAGGGTCCATGAAGAAGTTGCTGCTTTGCCTCACTCCTATAGACTCTGTAGTCTGTCTCCTGAGTAAATACAGATGCAAAAATTCCATTTAAAATTTTCCCTATCTTTCTTGGTTCCATGCATAGATTTCTATTCTGATTTTCCAGAGGACCAATTTTGTCCCTTCCAATCCTTTTGCTCTTAACATATCTGTGAAATCCCTTAGGATTCTTCTTCACCTTGTCTGCCAGAACAACCTCATGCCTTCTTTTAGCCCTCCTGCTGTCTTTCTTAAGTGTTCTCTTGTATTTCTTATACTCCATAAACACCTCATTTGTTCCTACCTGCCTATACCTGCTATGCACCTCCTTTTATTTTCTTAACCAGGGCCTCAACATTTCTTACAAAGCAAGGTTCCCTAAACCTGTTGTCTTTACCTTTTATTCTGACAGGCACATACAAGCTTTGTACTCTCAAAATTTCACTTTTGAAGGCCTCTCACTTACCAAGTACACCTTTACCAGAAAGCAGCCTGTCCCAATAAACACTTGCCAGACCCTTTCTGATACCATCAAAATTGGCCTTTCTCTAATTTAGAATGTCAACTCATGGACTAGTCCTATCCTTTTCCATAGTTACCTTGGAACTAATGGCATTATGATCACTAGATGCAAAGTGTTCCTCTACACCAGTGGTCCCCAACCTCCGGGCCGCAGACCGATATCGGGCCGTGAAGAATACAGCGGTGCAGCAGTAGCCGGAATGCACCCAGCACATATTTCAGAAAAAAGTGGAAATAAGCAAGCTAATTAATTAGATGCCGCCCGGCACGTAAATGTCGTCCTAGATCAGAGGCGATTGCCGACTGCGTCTTTCGTTTCACGCCTTGTCAGGTAAATGTGCCTGACGCCGGCCCCCTAGGCCTGAGTCGACAGAGTAGGAGTAAATCCCTCGGACTGCTACGAGGTCCATAATATAGCCCCATTAATGTGGTCATACCTTTCTTATTCCTCAGTTCCACCCATAAAGACGAGGTCTCCAATCCATGTTGACTGAGCATTGCCATGACATTTTTCCTGATTAGTAATAGCACCCATGTCCCTTTAATCCAACCTGCTATATTGTGTCTAAAACAATGGAACCCGAGAATATTGAGCTATCATTCCTCACTAATGGATACAATATTGTAATTTCATGCCCTGAGTTCATCTCCCTTCCTATGGTACTTCTTACATTGAAATATATGCAGCTCAGGACATGCTTAACCTTTCATTTTCTGACTTTCTCTGAGGTCTTAACACATCCATCTCCACAGCATTTCCACTATCTGTTCTGGCACTCTGGTTTCCCCCACCCAACTCTATTTTAAACCCCTCTGTGCAGTATAAGCCAGCCTTCCTCCAGTGCAGATGCAAACAGTCTCTTCTGTACAGGTCCCACCTTCCCTGGAAGAGAGCCCAATGATCCAGAAATCTGATGCCCTCCCTCCTACACCAAATTCTTAGCCACATGTTAAACTGTATGATCTTCCAGCTTCTAACCTCAATAGCACGTGGCATGGGTAGTAATCCTGAGATCACAACCCTGAAGGTCCTTCTCTTTAACTCATAACCTAATTCCCTGAACTCAATTTGCAGAACTTTGTCACTCTTCCTACCTATGCCATTGGTACCTACACTGGTAACTCTTAATTCCCCACTCTATTAAATTAACTGATTAATTTTTCTTGAAAATGTTCAGTACGATCTATTGCCCAAGCTGCCACTCACACATGAATTACTCTCTATGTAGTGTAGTTCTATTGAAGCTGTGCACATTTTCCCTTCTCTCACTTCTGGTTTCTGCTACCTTTTGATGAGATTGTGGCAGCTTCAAATAATAACTGTTTACCCTTCTGTTGTATTCTTCCTTAGGTCAGGTCCTAATGCACTGATAACAACACACTTTATGACTGTTAATATATTCGTGACAGTACTACAGCATATATATCAGGAAATGCAAAGGAGGCAGAGCACCGGAGACGATTCAGTGGTGAACGATCATCCTCGTCAGGTGCCGTGCCCAGTTTGAGCTTTCACTGCCATGGCCCACACACTCCTGTTTCGGGTCAAGTGGATCAATTCATTGGTATTCATTTCTAGTTCTCTGGCTGCTGTCTCCATCATCATTTGTCTCTGTCTTCCTCTTCCCTTCAATCTTTCTCATAATTACCATGCATTCTAACTCCTCTTTCCTAATCACGTGTCCAATGAAGTTACGGTACCTTTTCAAGATCTCATACATTATTTCTCTTTTTGTGTTTGCTCTGTTCATGACATCCTCGTTAGATATTTGTTTCTTCCATGACATTCTTTGCATCCTCCTCAAAAACCACATCTCTGCTGCTTCAATTCGATTCCTCATGTTACTAGATATTGTCCAACATTCTGAGCCATATAACATAACTGGATAAACGTAACATTTCAGTACTCTGAGGCGGGTTGTCATGCCTGGTTTAGTATTGGTCGGTATACTCTTCATTCTCGTAAAGATGTCTTTTGCCACCCCTATTCTTCTTTTGATGTCCATGTCGCACCTGCCATCTGATGTCACCCAGCTTCCCAAGTAGCAAAAGTTCTGTACTTGTTTTATGTCTTCCCTGTTTATTCTCAGCCTGCAGATAGGATTCTCCTTCTTTTTGGATATCGCCATACATTCTGTCTTTTTGCAATTGATAGGTAGACTTATTATAGCGAACGATAACTTTATTAATAGACCGCAAAATAACAAGCCACAAAAGGCCACCAAACAAGAGATACCATAAATTATAAGAGCAGATGTAGATTATTTGGCCTATTGGGTCTGCTGCTCTATTTCATCACGGCTGATCCATTTTTCCTTCCCAATCTCCTGCCTTTCTCCCTGTATCCCATCATGCCCTGACCAATCAAGAATCTATCTGCCTAAAATATACCCAATGACTTGGCCTCCACAGCCACCTGTGGCAACGAATTCCACAGATTCACCACTCTCTGGCTGAAGAAACTCCTCCTCATCTCCATTCTAAACTGACGTCCCTCTATTCTGAGGCTGTGTCCTTTGGTCCTAGACTCTCCCACTAGAGGAAAATTCCTTTCCACATCCACAGTATCAAGACCTTTCAGCATTTGATAGGTTTCAATTAGGTCACCCCTCATTCTTATGAATTCTGGTGAAGAGACCCAGAGCAAACAAACAGTCTTCGTAAGACAGCCGTTTAATCCTGGAATAGTTTTCGTGAAACTTGTTTGAACCCTCTCCGGTGTCAGCACGTCCTTTCTAAGATAAGGAGTCCAAAACTGCTCATAATGCTGCAAGTGGGGCCTCACCAGTGCTTTATAAAGCTTCAACGTTACATCCTTGCTTTTATATTCTAGTCCTCTTGAAATGAATGCCAACATTGTATTTTCCTTCCTCACCACAGACTCAATCCGCGAATTAACCTTTAGGGAATCCTGCACAAAGACTCTCAAGTCCCTTTCTGCCTCAGATTTTTGAATTTTCTCTCCATTTGGAAAATATTTTACTCTTTTAATTCTTCTACCAAAGTGCATGATCATACACTTCCTGACACTATTCCATCTGCCACTACTTTGCCCATTCTAGTGGTCCGATATCCATTCTCACCTCTCTTTAACACTTCATGCATCTGAAGAAACTTTTGGTATCCTTTTTAATATTATTGGCTAGTTTACTCTTGCATTCCATCTTTACCTTAATGACTTTTTTAGTTGCCTTCTGTTGGTTTTTAAAAGCCTCCCAATCCTCTAACCTCCCACTAACTTTTGCTCTATTATATGCCCTCTCTTTGGCTTTTATGTTGGATTTGACTTCTCTTGTTAGTCACGATTTTGTCATCTTGCCTTTTGAATACTTCTTCCTCTTTTGGAAGTATCTATCCTGTGCTTTTTGAATTGCTTCTAGGAATTCCAGCCATTGCTTCTCTGCTATCGTCCCTGCCAGTGTTCTTCTCCAATCAATTTTGGCCAACTGCTGTCTCCTCTTTAATTCCCTTTACTCCACTGATATATCTGACTTTAGCTTCTACCTCTCAAATTTCAAGGTGAATTCGATCATAATATGACTACCTACCCACATTGGCTCTTTTACCATAAGCTCTGTAATCAATTCTGGTTCATGCACAACACCCAATCCAGAATATCTGATCCCTTAGTGGGTACAACCAAGATCTTGTAGGCGTTCTAGAAAATCCTCCTCTTGGAATCCAGCACCAACCTTATTTTCCCAATCTACCTGAATATTGAAATTCTCCATGACTATTGTAACATTGCCCATTTGGAATGCATTTTCTATCTCCCATTGTAATTTGTAGACTATGTCCTTACTACTGTTGGAGGTCCCTTTGCCTACCTGCCTGTCTTTTTGATACAATGTGTGTCTTTGGACATCAAGCTCCCAGCTATAATCTTGTTTCAGACATGATTCAGTGATGCCTACAACATAATACATACCATTCTGTAACTGCGCTACAAGTTCAGCTATGTTATTAAAATATAACACCTTCTGTCTTGTATTCACCCTTTTTGATTTTGTCCCCCTTTTACATTGCAACTCAACCTGTTGACTGCAATTTTGCCTTATCATCAACCTCTCCTTGCTAGGTGTCTCACTGTGCACAGTCTCTGTTTGTAAACCAACTACCCCATCCTCAACACTATCACTCTGGTTCCCACCCCTCTGCCAAATTAGTTTAAGCCCTCTGAACAACTCTAGCAAACCTGTCCACAAGGATATTGGTTCCCCTTGGGTTCAGATGTAACTTTTGTACAAGTCATTCCTCAACCAAAGAGATACCAATGATCCTATCCAATCTAAACCTCTGCCCCCTGCACCAGTTCCTCAGCCACGCATTCACCTGCCAAATCATCCTGTTCTTACCCTCACTGACATGTAGCATGGGCAGCAATCCAGAGATTACTACCCTGGAGGTCCTGTTTCTCAGCTTTTTACCTAGCTCTCTAAAATCTCTCTTCAGGACCCCCTCACCTTGTCTACCAATATGCACTAAGACTTTTGGCTGCTCAACCTCTCCCTTGAAAACGCCATGGACCCGATCTGAGACATCCCCGACCCTGGCACCAGGGAGGCAACATACCATCCGGGTGTCTCTATTGCACTCACAGAATCTCGTCTCTGTTCTTCTGACTAGGGAATCTCCCATCAACTCTGCAATTGTCTTCACCTCTCCGCTCTCCTGAGCCACAGCACCAGACTCAGTGCCAGAGACCCGGTCATTGTGGCTCCCTCCTGGTAGGTCACCCCCCACAACAGTAACCAAAGTGGTATACTTATTATTGAGTGAAATGACTACAGATGTACTCTGCACTGGCTGTGCATTTCCCTTCCTTCTCCTGACAGTCACCCAGTTCCCTGTCTCCTGCAGTCTGGAGAACAGGAACTAAACACAATAAGGTAAACTTTAAGCAGAGAGAATGAAAGCTAAGAGCAATGCGTTGAGGCCAACTGATTCGATGAATGAACAAGGACTGTGGATGAGAACCGGGGTTAAATAGGCTGCAGGTGATGAGGCTGGAACCAGCGGCAGATGAATCCTATTAGCTGGGTAGAGACTAGAAGGGGCCTGCATGTGCAGGTTGGAAGGTGTATATGTGAGCAGGCCTGATCCTACAGACCATGTTAATGTACGGATTTGTTATTTGTGTCAGATGTGGGAAATATTTTCATGTCTGCTGTCACTGATAATCATAAGGTCTTGCCCTACACAGCTTTTCCAACCCATGCAATGCTGTTATAAGCTGGATCCTTGTTAAACTGCAACTAAAAGCTGAGTACAATCTTGAAAATATGTTCAGGCCAAATATTTTCCCTCGTCCCAGACAGAAGGCTTAGGCAGATGGGTTGTTTTCTGTGTTTTTGATACAGGCATTGTGCATTTTTTTCAACCTGTGTATTTGCTGCATCCTGTAGTTAAACCAATTGCAGGACTGTGGACCTGACTGTGTTATCAACTTCAAACCACCCCTGTAATGCTGCTCTTCCTTATCTTACTGTGTATATTTTGTGCTGCATCAGATCCGGAACAACAATTACTTCATTCTCCTTTACATTTGTGTACAGGAAACAGCATTAGACAATCTTGACTCTAGCAAGAGGGTGGGTGGTAGGGAGATTTCTATTTGCTGAGCTTGTACTCCCTCTCTGACTGAATCTTGCAGCAAGAGAGAAGGATACGCATTAAATTTTGAGATGCTGCATTACAGCTAATGGGAGCACACCTCACAGGAACCATGCTATGTATTTCGTTTTTGGCAGTTACTTAGCATCCACAGCCTCTGTGTCCCCATCCTTTTGTCTGATTCCCCTTCCTAAATTGGTTAAAATCCTTCCACTAATTTCAAATATCTTTTTCTCCTTTAATGGTGAACATTTCACGTCATATCTAATTTTGCTCTCAATCTTCTATTGCCAATAGAAGCACCAATCAATTTGTCACACATAGTTCAGGCATTCACAATAATATGGCATCAATTAGTCATCTCCTTGCCTTTATGGAATTAGATTAAATTTAACAGCAAGAGTTGCAGCAGCATATTGATGTCATTTTGTTTCATTAACTTTCTTTCCACCTACAGGTTGGGAGTGTTCAGGGTTCAGGCGCTGAATTTTCACGGTACAGGTCAGATATTGGGACAATGGGTCTCAATTTCAGTCAGAATGCTGAAGGAACTCAATGAGTCAGCAGCATCTATAGAGAGGGGATAAACAGTTAATGCTTTGGGCTGAGACCCTTCGTGAATGTGGCCTGACTTGCTCAGCATTTTGTGTGTGTTGCTCAAAATTTCCAGCATCTGCACAAACTCTTTGTGTTTATCTCTTGGATGGAGTCTTTCACGGTGGGACCAGTTCATCCCTTGATAAGGATTTGGTCAATAGCGAGTGACTCCCCTAAGCATAAAAGCAGATCATTTGTCAATGTTACGTTGGGAATTTGCATGCAGAAGTTGAACCACATAGTATGCTGCAATGGTGAAACTGCAAATGAGTGCAAATGAGTTGATGTAGGTCCTGCCCAGAGGGAACCCATTGGGAAGCCCTAGTCTCTCCCTGGGGCCTGCAGGTGCCTCCCACTAGATGATCTTGGGAGACAGAAATAGGAGTTGGGCAATGGGAAGACCTATCAGCAAGCACTGTTCTCCGTGTACTAGTGTCTGTTATGCAGCTCATGCTTTTCTTGCCACTGGTGAGTGGAGTGATGTTCGGTCTGGGGACACAGTAGAGCTTTTCCCTCATTCTCTAACAGTACATCATCAATTTTCAACCAGGATCAGGGAGAAAAAAAAATCAATTCTAATCCCCCACCCCCAGCGCAAGTGTAAACCTGTCCTTCTAAGGGGGACTTGCATCAAGAGACGCTCATGTTTGCAGCTCTAAGCTGGTTAATGTAAAATTATGGGTATCCACACTACATGGTCGTGAACAGCTTACCTGGTCAATCATTGCTATTTCTGGGATCCTTCTACATGTACAATAGCCGCTGTTTTGCTTATGTTAATACAGTGACTGCAAGAAAGACATAATTTGCCTTAAAATACTTTTGTGTGACCCAATGTGATGAAAGGAGTTAAAATAATCAATTCCTTCAATTTAGAATTAGAAGAGGGTTGGAGGCAGTTTGGGCCATGTGGACACACTCCAAAATATCAGATGCAAACTGACAAACCAAATACCAGAGTGCAATAGCTACGAACAATCTGCTGGAGGAAATCAAAGTGTTCGTCACATCTGTGGGAGGAAAGGAATTGCTGAGTTCCTCCAGCGGATTGTTTATTGCTCCTGCAGTCTCTTGTGGCTCTACCAGAGTTCTGTACCAAATAAAAACTCTTCGATACTTAAGACACAAGAGTTTCTGCAGATACTGGAAATCTTGAGCAACACACACAAAATGCAGGAGGAACTCCACAAGTCAGGCAGCATCTTTGGAAGGGAATAAACAATGAAGAGTCTCAGCCTGAAATGTCAACTGTTTATCCATCTCCATAGATACAACCTGACTTGCTGAATTCCTCCGGCATTTTGTGGAGTGTTCCTTGATATTCAAGGTGATTACAACTAATGAAACTGGATAAGACCCACCACAGAGTGTAATGGATTAAAACTAGTGAGAATTAGTGAAGAGATCCCTGTCCATCCAAAGTAAACAAGTCCAAAGAAGCAGGGAGTATCTCAAAGATTGAATGGAAGGATCACTTCCAATATAGATAAGACATTTGACAGATATGGACATTAAGGGCCCTCCAAGGGATGTAATTTGTAAAGGTCAAAAACAAAGTAAGTTTATTATCCAAGTAGGTATACATTACCATTTTCAACCTTGGGGTTCATTTTCTTGCAGGTATTTACAGGAAAAATAATGAAATACAATAGAATTTATGAAAACACACACATGAATCAAGACTGACAAACAATCAATGTGCAAAAGAAGATAAATTATGCAAATAAGATTAAATTATACTGAATAAACAAACAAACGATAAATAAATAACATAGAATTTCCCAAGACATGGAGAATGGCAGCAACATGGTGATAAGAATGGATAATTTACCAAAGCAAATATTAATGTGAATACTAATGATCAATTCGAGAAAGAACTAGGATGCTGTTCAGGCAAAAGAAAAAGCTCACTTTCTCTCACTAGATAATATCCAGGAGATGAGTCAGAGATCCTTTGCCCAAGGATGATAGGCTTGGACATGAGAAATTTGAGTGGATCTGGAAAGTAGGAGAAGTGAATACAAAGTTCTCAGGGACAAGAAAGCACAGGTTCGAGTTCCTGGGGCATCAGCGTCTCTGAGGAACTATCCTGGAACTAACATATTGAAGCAGTCGCAATTAAGGCACAGCAACAGGTGTACTTCATTTGGCGTTTGAGTTAATTTGGTATGGCTTCTGGTAAAATGGCGGCAAGCGTGGACGCAGCGGCTGCTCTGGGTCCAATCAAAGGTGTACTTGTTTGTCTTGTAAGATTTTTTCACGATAACAAGTCACTGCTGGATACTAAGAATATCAAGTACTGCAGGAAAATCTCATCAGCAAGCTGCTCGATAGCGATGGAGCTGGACTTATTGTGCACCGTTGTTGTGTTGCTGCTTCGATTTGTACTGAGACGGTGTGCGATGCAACAAACAGAGAGAGATATTGCCTTGGACATTTTCCTTGTGATTGCAAGACTCTGTTAGACTTTGGTAACACAGACTCAAGTCTGGTTCACTGGTTTATTAGCAGGACCGGTGGCAGGGGAGCTGCGTTGCCTTGGTTGAGGTAAGGACTAGGCCGATGCCACAGGGTTGCCTGTTGCCCAGGGAAGGAGAACTGATGCAGTATGGGAGAGAGCAGGGGCCTCTGTTGGGCATGCTGGAACCTGTACTGGGCTGTGGGCTGGCCCCTCCCATTGATGTTGCCCTCCAGTGTTTGTGCAGTAGTGCCTTCCCGTGTTTGCTTGGTGCTGCCCTCCCAGCGCTCACTGGGTGCTGCCCTCTGGATGTTGCTTGGTGCTGCTCCTTGTTGTTCACTCGGTGCTGCCTCCTAATGTTTGCTCCGTGCTGCCCTCCAGTGTTCGATCAATGGTTGAACAAACTGGACCAGGACAATTGATAGTCATGCCACTCAGAAACATGGGGTATATTATTTTTTTTTTCTTTGTGACTGCATGTTTTCCTGAAATTGTAGCAATATGTGCTATTTGTGTTATGCGCAGTGTGCTGTGTGCTGTTGGCAATGTGTTTTGCACGTTGGCCCCAGAAGAATGCTCGTTTGTTTGGTTATGTTCATGTATGGTTGATTGATAATCAAACTTGAACTTGAAACACACTATCAATTCTCAACAAAGGCACCACAGAGAGCATTCTGACTGGTCACATCACCTGGTTATGGAGGATCCAATCCATAAGATCGAAAGAGGATGCAGAGGGTTTGCAGAGTCAGTCAGCTTTACGAAGGACAAATCCTTCCCCACAATCGAGGACATCTCAAACCACAGTGTCTCAAGAAGGTGACGTCTATCATTAAGGACCCTCACCACCTGGGGAATGCTTTCTTCTCATTACTACATCAGAGGAGGTACAGGAGCCTGAAGACCCACATTCAATGTTTTAGGAACATCTTCTTTCCCTGTGACATTAATATTTCTGAATGGTCCATGAACCCAGGAACATTACCTCATTATCCATCTATCTATCTACTATCCATCTATTTATCTGTCGGTCTATCTATTTATTCATTTACCTGTCTTTTTTTTATCTATCTGGTTATTTATTTAGTTGCTTATTTGTTTGTTCATTTATTTATTGATTTATTTATTGCTGGTTGATTTGATTGTAACTTATAGTATATTCTTTATGATTTGCACTGTACTGCCAGCCACAAAAACAACAAATTTCACAACACACATCAGTGATAATAAACGTAAACACGAAGAAATCTGCAGGTGCTGGAAATTCAAGCAACCCACACATCAAAGTTGCTGGTGAATGCAGCAGGCCAGGCAGCGTCTCTAGGAAGAGATACAGTCGACGTTTCGGGCCGAGACCCTTCGTCAGGACTAACTGAAGGAAGAGATAATAAGAGATTTGAAAGTGGGAGGGGGAGATCCGAAATGATAGGAGCAGACAGGAGGGGGAGGGATGGAACCAAGAGCTGGTAGTTGATTGGCAAAAGGGATACGAGGCTGGAGAAGGGAAAGGATCATGGGACGGGAGGCCTAGGGAGAAAGAAAGGGGGAGGGGAGCCCAGAGGATGGGCAAGGAGTTATAGTGAGAGGGACAGAGGGAGAAAAAAGAGAGGACAAAAGGGGGAAAGAAAATAAATAAATAAATAAGGGATGGGGTACGAAGGGGAGGTGGGGCATTAACGGAAGTTGGAGAAGTCAATGTTCATGCCATCAGGTTGGAGGCTACCCAGGCGGAATATAAAGTGTTGTTCCTCCAACCTGAGTGTGACTTCATCTTGATAGTAGAGGAGGCGGTGGATAGACATGTCAGAATGAGAATGGGACTCGGAATTAATATGTGGCCACTGGGAGATCCTGCTTTCTCTGGCGGACAGAGCGTAGGTGTTCAGCGAAATGGTCTCCCAGCCTGCGTCAGGTCTCGCCAATATATAGGAGGCCGCATCAGGAGCACCGGACGCAGTATATCACCCCAGCCGACTCCGCAGGGATTGCTTCCTACGCGACTCCCTTGTCCATTCGTTCCCCCCCATCCCTCCCCACCAATCTCCCTCCTGGCACTTATCCTTGTAAGTGGAACAAGTGCTACACATGTCCTTATACTTACTCCCTTACCACCATTCAGGGCCCCATACAGTCCCTCCAGGTGAGGCGACACTTCACCTGTGAGTCTGATTCTGAAATTCTGGTAAAAAGCTTCAGAATAAAGGGGAAAAGGGAAAGAGGAATAAATATTTGAAGTATGTCAGTCAAGGCTTAGCCTGAACCAGAAAATTGGAAGCCAAAGACAGTATGAAAGCAAAAAAGAGGGCATATAATATAGCAGAAATTATTTTTATTTTACATTACTTAGCAACACAGTGCAGAGTAGGCCCTTCTGGTCCTTCAAGCCAGCATCCCCTGCCAACCCCAATTAACCCTAACCTAATCACGGAACAATTTACAATGGCCAATTAACCTTCCCTGCACGTCTTTGAACTGTGGTAGGAAACCGGAAGACCTGGAGAAAGCCAATGTATTCCATGGAGAGGAATACAGCAATTCCTTACAGATGGACACTGGAATTGAACTCCGAACTCCGGAATGCCCCGAGTCGCTCTAACCAAGTGGGAAGTTAGATGATTGGGAAGCTTTTAAAAACCAATAGAATGCAGCTAAAAAAAAACATAAGGCGAGAAAAGATGAAATATGAAGGTAAGCCAGCCAATAATATCAAAGAGGAGACCAAAGGTTTTTCAGATATATAAATAAAAGAAATGCAAGAGTGAATATTGGACTGCTGGAAAATGACACTGGAGACGTAGTAATGGAGGACAAAGAAATGGCAAACAAACTTAATAAGTATTTGGTTTCTTTCTTCACTGTGGAAGACGCGAGCAGTATGCCAGAAATTCGAGAATGTCAGGGAGTAGAAGAGAGTGTGATTGCTATTACTAAGGAGCAGGTGCCTGGGAAGCCGAAAGATCTGAAGGCAGATACCAGATGGACTACACCCCAGGGTTCTGAAAGAGGTGACGAAGAGATTGTGCAGGCATTTGTAACAATCTTTCAAGTATCTTTAGGTTCTGGAATAGTTCCAGATGACTGGAAAATTGCAAATATCACTCCACTCTTAAGAAGGGAGGGGAGGCAGAAGAAAGGAAATTATGGGCCAATTATCCTGACCTCAGTGTTTGGAAAAATGATGGAGTCCATTATTAAGGATGATATTTCAGGGTTCATGGAGGTGCATGATAAAGTAGACCAAAGTCAGCATTGTTTACTCAAGGGGAAATCTTGCCTGACAAATCTATCGGGATTATTTGAAGAAGTAACAGATAGGATAGATTTTGGAAAGTCAGTGAATGTTGTTTACTTGGATTTTCAAAAAGCCTTTGACAAGGTGCTACACATGAGGCTGCTAAACAAGAGAAGAGCCCATGGTATTACAGGATAGGTATTGGCATGAATAGAACATAAGTTGACTACAGGAGGCAAAGAGTCAGAATAAAGGGAGCCTATTCTTGTTCATTGCTGGTCAGAAGTGGTGTTCCCCAGGGCTTGGTATTAGGGCTGTTTCTTTTCACATTATATGTCAATGATTTGGATGATGGAATTGATGGCTTTGTGGCCAAGTTTGCAGATGATACAAAGGTAGGTGGAGGGCAAGTTGTGTTGAGGAAGCAGAGGGGAGGCTGCAGAAGAACTTTGACAGAATGGGAGAATTGGCAAAGAAGTAGCAGGTGGAATATAGTGTCGGGAAGTGTATGGTCATGCACTTTGGTAGAAGGGAAAAGGCAAAGACTGTTTTCTTTACGGGGAGAAGATTCAAAAATCAGAAGTGCAAAGGGACTTGGGAGTCCTTGTTCAGGATTTGCTAACGGTTAACTTGCAGGTTGAGTCAGTGGTAAAGAAGGCAAATGCAATGTTAGCATTCATTTCGATAGGAATAGAATATAAAAGTAAGGATGTAATGATAAGGCTTTATAAGGCAATGGTCAGACTACACTTGGAGTATTGTGAGCAGTTCGCGGCTTCTTGTCTAAAAGATGTGCTGGCATTGGAGAGGGTTCAGAATCATTCATGAGAATGATTTCAGGAATGAAAGAGGAGTGTTGATGGTTCCAGGCTTGTACTTGCTAGAGTTTAGAAAAATGAGGGGGGGATCTCATTAAAACCTATTGAATATTGAAAGGCCGAGACAGAATGGATGTGGAGAGGATGTTTCCTATAGTGGATGAGTCTAAGGCTACGTCCACACTAGACCGAATAATTTTGAAAACACTGGTTTCGTGTAAAAACGATAGGCGTCCACACCAGTTGTTTTTGAAAATACCTCTGTCCACATTAAAACGGGTATTTGGGTGAATCTCCTCCTACTGGGCACGTGCAGGACACACACAGAAAACAAGCGAAGAGGAAACGGTATACTTGGTGTGTGTTTGTTCAGTTACAGACTAGAAAAACTTAACAGGAAATGGCCAAACGAAAGACTTGGTGTGCGTTTGTTCAGAAACATTTCCTACAGCCATAGTCTCTTCACCAATGAAAGGGACGACAGCTACAACTAAATGCAATAAGGCTTGTTACTGGACAAAAGTGAAATTTGCTGTTACCTCATTTGTTTGCCTTTACTTTTGCCATGTCTTTGTGTATTATTTTGCTGTATTTAACATGTGCAATAAAACGAGTTACTGGGCCAAAGTGACAATTGCATCTATTGAATGTTTGCACAAAGCAATACATTAATAAAGCACCTTGTTAAATGTATAAAACATGTCTGCATCAGTGTTATCTTGTATTTCCATACAATATTACATTAGTAACATTGATGAAGGGTTCTGTCCCGAAACGTTGATTGATCATTTCCACGGATACTGCCTGACCTGCTGAGTTCCTCCAGCGTGTTGTGTGTGTTGCAACGTTACATGAGGCTGTTACACATCTATTGTCAGATATTATTGTGGTGTTGGAGGTTGCGTTCAAGAAAACAATGAAATGCTGCACTACCGCCACCATTTGTTCCGGCACGTCATGACAGTGGTTTTAAAAATAGCCAGTTACCCCGTACACACTACAACGCCCAACCGGCGTTTTCAGATTTTAACTCTCTGGACAGTGTTTTAGAAAAGCTCCGTTTTCAGGGGAGGAAAACACCATTTCAGTGTGGACAGAGGGTCAAAATGAAAAAAAAAGCTTCGGTTACAGATTTATCCAGTCTAGTGTGCACGTAGCCTGAGACCAGAGGGCAAAGCCTCAGAGTGGAGGAACATCCATTTAGGACAAAGATGAGAAAGAATTTCTTGAGCCAGAGGGTGGTGAATCTGTGGAATATATTGCCACGGATGCCACAGCGACCAAGTCATTAAGTATATTTAAAGCAGAGGTTGAGAGATTCTGGGTTAGTCAGGGCATCAAAGGGAGAATGCAGAAAAATGGCATTGAGAGGGATAATAAATCAGCCATGATGGAATGGCAGAGCAGGCTCATGAGCAGAATGGGTTAATTCTGCTCCTATGTCTTATGGTCATGATCTTAAATGACTTCCTCAGCTGCTCAGGCTGACATGGGAAGGTGTAGACAAGCTATAGACTAAATCAGGGTTGTTAGCACTGGTCATTCAGCCCTTTGGGTCTCTGCTCGTAGAATGGATTTTACTTTCAGTAAAGACAAGCATTCAAAAAACAATATACTTTAAAAAGTGTGTTCTCTTCTTTTCCCACCATCTTTCTATTTATTTTTCTTTAGAGATACAACGCAAAACAGGCCCTTCCGGCCTAACGAGCTGCACTTACTTTCTGCCTGACATTCTTCTATTGAAAACATCTCTGTTCACAAACAGAATTTGAGACATCAAGCAACATGATTCTTGAAGCTTATTTACTGTACTTTTCTTAGCTTGCTTCTTAGCTATTTCATCTTTCTGCAAATGTAAAATATTGGATCCATTTACAATAGGAATAAACAAAAAAAACACTTGCATTAAAATGCCATTTTTTTCACTGTGGAATTTCTGGTCATAATTTTGACAGACCCTCAAACAAAATTCAACCTGAAGGTGCTAGGGTTTGACAATTGGAAATGCTGCCACTCTTGTAGGTGGGGGCTTTCTGGACAGCCACCTTGATCAATATAGAGTCTGCAGAGCCACCTAAGATTCTGCAACACACACAAAGTGATCCAAGAACTCAGCATGTATGGAGGGAAATGATCAGCCAATGTTTCAGGCCAAGGCCCTTCATCAGGACTGGAAAGGAAGGGAGACAGAAGCCAGAAGAAGAAGGTGGGGGGACAGGAGGAGCACAAGATGGCCGGTGATAGGTGAGATTAGGTGAGGGCGAAGATGGGTGGGTGGGGTAGAGAGAGATGAAGGGCAATGATGTGAGAAGGTTGGAGGTGATTGTTGGAAGAGGTAAAAGACTGATGCTGCCTGAACTGCTGAGTTCCTCCAGAATCTTGTGTGTGATGTACAAGAGACTGCAGAGCCTCTGGCTAAATCTTGTCACTTCTCAACTCACTGAGATTCTGCTGTATGAAATATTTTCTGTGCTGAAGTTACAGATTTCACTGCATGTCAATGCAAAGGAAAATCCTCGTCCAGATATTCTCACCTGAAGCATATGGCAAAAATATTTGAGAACTGGAACATTCCCACCGTGACTCTGAAATGTGGAATGTGAGCTGTTACGGATAATCAGTAGCAAGGAATACACTATAAACTCAAGTGAACAAAGAAGCAAATCCCCTCAAAAATATAATAGGTGATCACCTCAGGGAGTCATGCAAGAGGCAACGGTCTTCTCATTACTACCATCAGGGAGGAGGTACAGGAGCTTGAAGATCCACAACTCAACATTTTAGGAATAGCTTCTTCCCCTCCACCATCAGTTTTATGAATAATCCATGAGCATTACCTCATTATTCCTCATCTGTACTATTTATATTGTAACTTCCAGCAATCTTTTATGTCTTGCACTATACTGCTGCCATCAAACAACAAATTTCATGACATCTCTCAGTAATAATAAATCTAATTCTGATTTTGGTTCTGGTGCTATGTTTGTGAGTTTTTTTCTCTTTAAATTTACATTACTAAATATTCCAACCACGAATGCAAAGGTATCTTTTATCATGATTAAAGTCTATTTTTGAAATAAAAATCACAGCATAATTATGACTACACGCTTAAAAATTATCATTCCAGTACGGGGCAATGGAGCAAAGGCTGTGGAAAGTCAAGGAAGTAGTGTAGCACTCGTAAAACATGAGCAGTCACTGGCTGCTCAGTATCAGCAGAAAGACCAGGATTATGGGAAGAGATTGAGTGAAGTGCAATAAAACAGAACCCAGGTGTTCAATGAGTGAAAATGGTGGGTGAAGGGGTGAGGAAAACAGAGGGAGAAGGAATATAGACCTGCTGGCATTTTGAGAGAATATGACGTGTTGCTGAAATAAACGAATTATATGACAAGGTGCCTGAAAGGAAGCTTTTCAGAAATGTGCACTAGGGAGTGAGACGCTAAGAATTTAATCTGCTCAAACCAGAAGGGAAATGAAAGACCTGCTGTCTTATGGCACCTTTCCTAATTTTGGAATGGCTGAAAAGGCTATTCAGTTCAGAGAACATTTAAAAGATTGGGAAACAGCTGAGGAGCTTAGTGGGCCAAGCAGCATCTGTGGAGAGAACTTGATGTTTAGGGTCCGAATCCTTCACTAATGCATGATTACTGTTAGCACCTGCATACCATTGCAGCCTCTCTGTGCACAACAAGATCCCACAGACACAAATGTTTTAATAATGGTAATCACAACAAGATCCCACAGACACAAATGTTTTTAATAATGGTAATTGGGGGACCACCCAGACATTTTCTCTTCTTCTCTCTCCAGTCAGACAGAAGATACAAAAGCCTGAAAGCACATACCACTATGCTCAAAGACAGTTTTTACCCTGCTGTTATGAAAGTATTTGATAGTTCCATTTGTATGATAAGATGGACTATTGACTTCACAATCTACTGCATTATCATCTTGCACCTTACCTTCTACCTGTCTACCTGCTCTGCATAACAAAAGGAAAGTGTTCTGTGCCTGGCAGAAGGACATCAACTGCAAGGCAAAAAGGCCCACTCTAAAGCTAGGCTGTAGTCCAGCGTAGAGTAAGGGAAATAAAGGATCAGTGGTGGGCTGAGAGGGCCCCAGAATTACAGCAGCTGGCTGACTCTGGTGACATCAGGGGCTTCTTTAGTGCCGCCAAGGCAGTGTATGGCCCAAACCATTGTGGCCTAAATCCCTTTCGTTCCAAAGATGGACAAGAGCAACTAAAGGACAATGATGCTATCAATTCTCCATGGAAGGAACACTTCCTGGAGTCACTGTTGACATTGAAGTACTCAATCAGCTCCCACAGCGACCCATGAAGGAAGGCATGAGTAAGTGTCCTAGCATCAAAGAGGTGCAGATGGCTTGCAAGAAATTGCAGAACAACAAGGTAACTGGACCTGATAGAATTCCAGCAGAAACCCTCAAGGAAGGTGGCACAGAAATTTTAAACCGTATTCACAACCTGCTTGTCAAGATCTGGGACCAGGAGAAGATTCCAGCTGAACTCAGGGATACTCTGATTGTTGCACTTTTCAAAAAGGGTGACAAAGCTGACTGTGGAAACATTAGATGCATCTCCCTCCTCTCTAGAATAGGAAAGATATTCACCTGAATTTTATGTGACCAGCTTTCGCATCTGGCAGAAGATCTCTTGCCTGAGTCTTAGTGTGGCTTCCATCCAGCCAGAGGAACATCTGACATGATTTTTACAGCACATCAATTGCAGGAAAAAGCCTGGGAACAAAATCTCCCACTTTATATGGCCTTCATGGACTTTACAAAAGCATTTGACTCTGTAAATCATCATGTCCTTTGGCAGATACTGTCCAAAATCAGGTGCCCAGAGAAAAACCTGAGGATCCTGCGGCTCTTGCAACAGCCATCAGCAACAGCGGCCCTAAAATAGCAACTTTTAAGGTTGAGACTGGGATCAAACAGCAGTGCATCATTGCCCCAACTCTGTTTGCCATTTTCATTGCAACTATTCTTCACCTCACAGGCCAAGGCCTCCCACAAGGAGTCCAAATTCTCTAGAGGGCAGATGGGGGGCTCCTTAACTTTAACAGGTTCAAGGCAAAGAGCAAGGTCTCAACTACTTTCACTATGGATTTCCAATATGCAGACAAAAACGCCATTGTCGCTCACTCTGAGAAGGATCTGCAGCGCATAATGGATACTGTTGCCAGAGCATGCAAGCTCCTGGGACCTGATATAAACATTAAGAAAACCCAAATCCTGTACCAACCTGCTCCAGATCACGCTCCTAAATCTCCAACCATCCAAGTTGACAACATCTCTCTGGAGAGCACTGATCACCTCCTGTCTTTTGGCAGCCTTCTTTCTTCAAGACCCAACATTGATCTTGAAGTAAATTACAGAACAGGCTGTGTGAGTGGAGTTTTTGCCAGGCTGAGAAGGAGGGTTTTTGAAGATTGGGATATTAAGACCAACACTAAGCTTCTGGTTGAGAAAACTGCAGTCCTCTCCTCCTTGCTATATGGAGCAGAGTCATGGACAACATACAGCAGGCACTTTTAATCCCTAGAAACTTGCCATCAAAGGTACCTCTGTAAGGTTCTGTTCTCTGGAAGAACAAGCGTACGAACTCCAGCATCCTGAGGAAGCTAACATTAACCCCATAGCCACAACCGTGACTCAACACTATTTGCGATGGGTCAGCCACATCATCCGCATGCCTGGCTCCTGCCTCCCTAAACAGCTCCTGTTCGGCCAACTCAAGGATGCAAAGCGCACTCCTGGAGGGCAGGAAAAGCGGAAGCAGGCCCATCTGAGGAAGTGCCTCATCAACCTGAATGGATGGGAGAAATTACCACAGGATAGGAAAATCTGGAGAAGGGCTGTCCATGAGGGAGCTGCACAGCTCAAAGAATAATACCACTGTGTTGCTGAGACTAAGTGGTTTCAATGTAAGGAGAGACTGGGAAAGGCACAACCAGCTACATCCACCACCACCTCAATGACCAATACTTGCCAACACTGAATAGGACTTGTGGATCACAGATCAGCCTCTTCAGTCATCTCAAGACCCACAAGTCTACTACAAATGATCACTGATGATGATGATGACATGCTTTGCACTTTCTCTGTGGCTGTTGCACTTTATCCTGTATTCTGTTATTGCTTTACTTCAAACACAAGAGTTTCTGCAAATGATGGAGGAGCTCAGAAGATTCTTTCATTCTCAGCCCTTGAGCTCTTTCGATAAGATGTCGGTGCATTTGGACACAGTAGCTTCTCAAGGGCCAACCAAAAGGTATTTTTGCCTTTTCTAAACTCTTCCAATTACCGGACAATGCTGGGCATTAAGAACTTCAGGTATTGTAGGTCTGCCCTAACAGTGAGCTGCTCATTGCTGGAGGATCTAGACTTAATGTGGACCATGTTATTGCCTGCTACAGGAAGGCATCAGAGATGTGCAGTCTAACTGCAAGTGATTGTCTTGGATATTTCTCTTGCAATTGCAAGACCCTGTTGGACATTGATAATGTAAAATGTTGCAAATCCGTTTCACTTCTTTATTGGAGAGACAGATGGCGGGGGAGCTGCATGACCTCGGATGTAGCAAGGACTAGGCCTCAAGTCGTGGGCTTGCATGTTGCAGCAGTCCAAGAGAGGAGTCACCAGAGGAGGTTTTGTGCAGTATTTATGCTGGGTTGGGGGCTGGCTCCTCCCATCAGTGCCCTCCAAGTGAAATGACAAGCTGGAATGCATGCATGCTTGTGTACGTTCATCTGCAGACTACTGAGAGCTGTTTGTTCTTGCTGATAGCACCCAATCACCATCAATTTACAGGACATATCATTCCAGACTTGTGCTGTATTATATTGTTAGTGTGCCTGTATGTTTTACAGACCCATGAATGTAACATCTTATATGTGCCTTGTGCTGTGTATGACTGTTAATACTGCGCTTTGCACCCTGGCCCCGAAGGAATGTTGTTTCATTTGGCTGTATTCATGGGTTTTCATGTATGGTTGAATGGCAATTAACTTGAACATGAACTTGAATTCCCAGTTTCTAAATTAATTCCCCCCTCCCCCACCCATCCACCGTTTCCCTCACCTGCTCATCTGTCACCTGCCTTCTTGTACTCCATCCCCTCCCCCCAGCTTTTTATTTTGGCTTCTTCCCCTTTCCTTTCTATTCCTGATAGAGGGTCTCAGACCAAAACATCAACTCTTTATTCCGCTCCATAGATGCTGCCTGATCTGCTGAATTCCTCCATAGTTTTATTTTGTTCTAGTTCAATGCACTGTGTAATGATCTGATCCGTATGAACAGTATGCAATACAAGCTTTTCCCTCGATCTTGACACGTAACAATAATAAATCAATTCCAACTCCAAATCTAGGACACTGTAGAGAACTTTGAACAGGGCCAAGTAACCTCTCATATCCAGTTGAGAGTGCATTCAGCACTTTGGACTCACACCTCAACTGGAAGGTGTCCATCCATCACTGCAACACTGCCTCAACAACATCTGTCTCAAACTTTATCAACCATTGTACATGTACACAGTATAGCACGAAAACAAGCCACTCGGCCTAACTCATCCACACTGACCTATGGACACCTAACTGTCTTAACCACTCCATTCAACATTTGATCTGTAGTCTTCTGTCCATCTCAAGGTTCAGAGTTCAAAGTAAATTTATTAACAAAACACAACCCTGAGATTCATTTTCTTGCAGGCATACTCAATAAATTCATAATAGAATAATAACCATAATAGAATCAATGAAAGACTGCACTAACTTGAGTGTTTAACCAGTGTGCACAAGACAACAAACTGTGCATAAATATGATAAATATCAAGAACATGAGATGAAGAATCCTTGAAAGCCCATAGGCTGTGGGATAATTTCTATGATGGGGCGAGTGAAGTTGAGTGAAGTTATCCCCATTGGCTCAAGAGTCTGATGATTGAGAGGTAATAACTGCTCTTAAACCTGGTGGTGTGAGCCCTAAGGCTCTTCTACCTTATACCCTATGGCAGCAACGTGAAGAGAGCATGACTTGGGTGGGGGTGGTCCCTGATGAAGAATGCTGCTTTCCTACGACAACATTTCATCTAGATGTGCTCAAAGGCTTTTACCCATGAGGGACTGGGTCATATCATTACTATTTGGAGGCACTTATTAAATGTTCAGTGATTAATTTACAACCACTCTCTCAGTAAGTGCATTTCAGTTATATCCTGGGTGAAGCAGATCTTTTCTCATATCCCCTCTATGTCTCTTTCCCCTTAGTTATATCTCTGTCTTTTAGTGTTACCTGCCTCTGATTTGGGGAAAAGTTTCCTGCCAGAGGTCGTTGTATATATTAGTACCAATGACATAGGTAGGAAAAGGGAAGAGGTCCTGAAAATAGACTACAAGGAGTTAGGAAGGAAGTTGAGAAGCAGGACCGCAAAGGTAGTGATCTCGGGATTACTGCCTGTGCCACGTGACAGTGAGTATAGGAATAGAATGGGGTGGAGGATAAATGTGTGGCTAAGGGATTGAAGCAGGGGGCAGAGATTTAGATTTCTGGATCATTGGGACCTCTTTTGGGGCAGGTGTGACCTCTACAAAAAGGACAGGTTGCACTTGAATTCTAGGGGGACCAATGTCCTGGCGGGGAGGTTTGCTAAGGCTACTGGGGAGAGTTTAAACTAGAATTGTTGGGGGGTGGGAACCGAACTGAAGAGACTGGGGAAGAAGCTGTTGGCTCACAAATAGAGAAAGCTTGGAGACAGTGTATGAGGGAGGATAGGCAGGTGATAGAGAAGGGACGCATTCAGACCGACGGTTTGAGATGTGTCTATTTTAAAGCAAGGAGTATTGGGAACAAAGCAAATCAGCTTAGGGTGTGGATCAGTACTTGTAGCTATGATGTGGTGGCCATTACAGAGACTTGGATGGCTCAGGGGCAGGAATGGTTACTTCAAGTGCCGGGTTTCAGATGTTTCAGAAAGGACAGGGAGAGAGGCAAAAGAGGTGGGGGCGTGGCACGGTTGATCAGAGATAGTGTCACGGCTGCAGAAAAAGTGGACATCATGGAGGGATTGTCTATGGAGTCTCTGTGGGTGGAGGTCAGGAACAGGAAGGGGTTAATAACTTTACTGGGTGTTTTTTTTATAGGCCACCCAATAGCAACAGGGATATCGAGGAGCAGATAGGGAAACAGATCCTGGAAAGGTGTAGCAATAACAGAGTTGTTGTGGTGTGAGATTTTAATTTCCCAAATATCAATTGGCATGTCACTAGAGCGAAGAGTTTCACTGGGGTGGAGTTTGTTAAGTGTGTTCAAGGTGGTTTTTTGACACAATATGTAGATAAGTCTACAAGAGGAGAGGCTGTACTTGATCTGGTATTGGGAAATGAACCTGGTCAGGTGTCAGATCTCTCAGTGGGAGAGCATTTTACATAGAAACATAGAAAATAGGCGCAGGAGTAGGCCATTCGGCCCTTTGAGCCTGCACCGCCATTCAGTATGATCATGGCTGATCATCCAACTCAGAACCCTGCACCAGCCTTCCCTCCATACCCCCTGATCCCCGTAGCCACAAGGGTCATATCGAACTCCCTCTTAAATATAGCCAATGTACTGGCCGCAACTGTTTCCTGTGGCAGAGAGTTCCACAGATTCACCACTCTCTGTGTGAAGAAGTTTTTCCTAATCTCAGTCCTAAAAGGCTTCCCCTCTATCCTCAAACTGTGAACCCTTGTTCTGGACTTCCCTAACATCGGGAACAATCTTCCTGCATCTAGCCTGTCCAATCCCTTTAGGATTTTATACGTTTCAATCAGATCCCCCTCAATCTTCTAAATTCCAACGAGCACAAGCCTAGTTCATCCAGTCTTTCTTCATATGAAAGTCCTGCCATCCCAGGAATCAATCTGGTGATCCTTCTTTGTACTCCCTCTATGGCAAGGATGTCTTTCCTCAGATTAGGGGACCAAAACTGCACACAATACTCCAGGTGTGGTCTCACCAAGGCCTTGTACAACTGCAGTAGTACCTCCCTGCTCCTGTACTCGAATCCTCTCGCTATAAATGCCAGCATACCATTCGCCTTTTTCACCGCCTGCTGTACCTGCATGCCCACTTTCAATGACTGCTGTATAATGACACCCAGGTCTCGTTGCACCTCCCCTTTTCCTAATCGGCCACCATTCAGATAATAATCTGTTTTCCTATTTTTGCCACCAAAGTGGATAGTTATCCACATTAAATTATCCACATTAAATTGCATCTGCCATGAATTTGCCCACTCACCCAACCCATCCAAGTCACCCTGAATCATCTTAGCATCCTCCTCACAGCTAACACTGCCACCCAGCTTCGTGTCATCCGCAAACTTGGAGATGCTGCATTTAATTCCCTCATCCAAGTCATTAATATATATTGTAAACAACTGGGGTCTCAGCACTGAACCTTGCGGTACCCCACTAGTCACTGCCTGCCATTCTGAAAAGGTCCCGTTTATTCCCACTCTTTACTTCCTGTCTGCCAACCAATTCTCTATCCACATCAATACTTTACCCCCAATACCGTGTGCTTTAAGTTTGCACACTAATCTCCTGTGTGGGACCTTGTCAAAAGCCTTTTGAAAATCCAAATATACCACATCCACTGGTTCTCCCCTATCCACTCTACTAGTTACATCCTCAAAAAATTCTATGAGATTCGTCAGACATGATTTTCCTTTCACAAATCCATGCTGACTTTGTCCGATGATTTCACCGCTTTCCAAATGTGCTGTTATCACATCTTTGATAACTGACTCCAGCAGTTTCCCCACCACCGACATTAGGCTAACCGGTCTATAATTCCCCGGTTTCTCTCTCCCTCCTTTTTTAAAAAGTGGGGTTACATTAGCCACCTTCCAATCCTCAGGAACTAGTCCAGAATCTAACGAGTTTTGAAAAATTATCACTAATGCATCCACTATTTCTTGGGCTACTTCCTTAAGCACTCTGGGATGCAGACCATCTGGCCCTGGGGATTTATCTGCCTTCAATCCCTTCAATTTACCTAACACCACTTCCCTACTAACATGTATTTCGCTCAGTTCCTCCATCTCACTGAAGATAGTGATCATAATTCTATCTCCTTTACAATAGTATTGGAGAGTGATAGGAACAGATAAGTTAGAAAAGCGTTTAACTGGAGTAAGGGGAATTATGAGGCTATCAGGCAGGAACGTGGAAGCTTAAATTGGGAACAGATGTTCTCAGGGAAAGGTACGGAAGAAATGTGGTGAATGTTCAGGGGATATTTGTGTGGAGTTCTGCATAGGTACGTTCCAATGAGACAGGGAAGTTATGGTAGGGTACAGGAACCATGGTGTACAAAGGTTACAGTAAATCTTGTCAAGAAGAAAAGAAAAGCTGACGAAAGGTTCAGAGTGCTTGGTAATGTTAGAGATCTAGAAGATTATAAGGCCAACAGGAAGGAGCTTAAGAAGGAAATTAGGAGAGCCAGAAGGGACCATGAGAAGGCCTTGGCAGGCAGGATTATGGAAAACCCCAAGGCATTCTACAAGTATGTGAAGAGCAAGAGGATAAGACGCTTTCCGCAGGGATCGGTCCCTCCGCAACTCCCTGATCCACACGTCCCTCCCCTCTGATCTCCCTCCCGGCACTTATCCCTGTAAGCTTAAGTGCTACACTTGTCCCTACACCTCCTCTCCTGTGACCATTCTGGGCCCTAAACAGTCCTTCCAGGTGAGGCAACACTTCACTTGTGAGTCTGTTGGGGTCATCTATTGCATCCGGTGCTCCTGGTGCGGCCTCCTCTACATCGGTGAAACCCGACGCAGATTGGGGGACCGCTTCGTCGAGCACCTCCACTCCGTCTGCCAAAACAGACAGGATGTCCCAGTAGCCACCCACTTCAACTCTGCTTCCCACTCCCATTCAGATATGTCCATACGTGGCCTCCTCTACTGCCATGATGAGGCTAAACTCAGGTTGGAGCAGCATCACCTCATATACTGTCTAGGTAGTCTCCAGCCCCTTGGTATGAACATAGAATTCTCCAACTTCTGGTAATTTCCTCCCCCTCCCTTCCCCTATCCCTATTTCACTCTGCCCCCTCCCCCAGCTGCCTATCACCTCCCTCATGGTTCCGCCTCCTTCTACTACCCATTGTGTTTTCCCCTATTCCTTCTTCACCTTTCCTGCCTATCCCCTCCCTGCTTCCCCTCCCCGACCCCTTTATCTTTCCCCTTACTGGTTTTTCACCTGGAACCTACCAGCCTTCTTCTTCCCACCCTCCCCCCGCCTTCTTTATAGAGCTTCTGCCCCTTCCCTCTACAGTCCTGACGAAGGGTTCCGGCCCAAAACGTTGACTGATCCTTTCCACGGATGCTGCCCGACCTGCTGAATTCCTCCAGCGTGTTGCGCATTTGCCTCAGGGATCTGTTCTGGGACCCTTACTCTTTGTAGTTTTTATAAATGACCTGGATGAGGAAGTGGGGGGAGGGCAGGGTTGGTAAGTTTGCTGATGACACAAAGGTTGGGGGTGTTGTGGATAGTGTGGAGGGCTGTCTGAGGTTACAGCGGGACATTAATAGGATACAAAACTGGGCTGAGAAGTGGCAGATGGAGTCCAACCCAGATAAGTGTGAAGTGGTTCATTTTGGTAGGTCAAATATGATGACAGAATATAGTATTAATGGTAAGACTCTTGGCAGTGTGGAGGATCAGAGGGATCTTGGGGTCTGAGTCCATAGGATGCTCAAAGCTGCCGCGCAGGTTGACTCTGTGGTTAAGAAGGCATACGGTGTATTGGCCTTCATCAACCGTGGAATTGAATTTAGGAGCCGAGAGGTCATGTTGCAGCTATATAGGACCCTGGTCAGACCCCACTTAGATTACTGTGCTCAGTTCTGGTCGCCTCACTACAGGAAGGATGTGGAAGCCGTAGAAAGGGTGCAGAGGAGATTTACAAGGATGTTGCCTGGATTGGGGAGTATGCCTTATAAGAAAGGTTGAATGAACTCAGCCTTTTCTCCTTGGTGCGAAGGAGGATGAGAAGTGACCTGATAGAGGTGTATAAAATGATGAGAGGCATTGATTATGTGGATAGTCAGAGGCTTTTTCCCAGGGCTGAAATGGCTAGCACAAGAGGGCACAGGTTTAAGGTGCTTGGGAGTAGGTGCAGCGGAGATGTCAAGGGTAAGTTTTTTACGCAGAGAGTGCTGAGTGCATGGAATGGGCTGCCGGCAATGGTGATGGAGGCGGATATGATAGGATCTTTTAAGAAACTTTTGGATAGGTACATGCAGCTTAGAAAAATAGGGGACTGTGGGTAAGCCTAGTAATTTCTAAGGTAGGAGCATGTTCAGCACAGCTTTGTGGACCGAAGGGCCTGTACTGTGCTGTAAGTTTTCTATGTTTCTGTGTATCTGTATCCATACCCCTCATAATTCTGTACACCTCAATTGCATTCCCCCTTAACCTCATGTACTCCAGGGAGGAGAGACCTCACTCTTTTGTCTCTTCTCATAACTGAACTGCACCATCTCAGACCAACATCCTAGTGAGTCTCTTCTGCATCCTCTCCAGTGCTATCACACTTTGATGACCAGAACTGCATGCTGGAAGAGGAGCAAGTGAGTCTTTGCTTTATCTGCAAGGCCCGTTAGGAGCCCTGGAATGTGAGAAGGGAAACTCACCTTTCCCACAGACCAAGCCCGCAATATTCCTTCAGTAGCTAATCTGAATGTTGTCATCATATGTAGTAAAGAATACTTTGCCTGTGTGTTGAGTGGGGCTGGTAAATATGGCAAGTGATGGCTTTCCATTCTTTAGTTCATGGTGATATTTGTCTACAGAGAATTATATCTCCAGGAGTCTTGAAGTGATTGGTGGAAAGTATAGGGGGCATATCAGAGATGTTTTTTTTTATGCAGAGAGTGGTAAGTGCATGCTGGGGATTGTGGTAGAAGCAGATAATTTACAAACATTTAGAAGACTTTTAGGCACACTACTGAATGAAAAATGGGAAGACTATGAGGGAGGGAAGAGTTAGATTGATCTCGGAGTAGGTTAAAATGTCGGCTCAATATGTTGGGCCAAATGGCCTGTACTGAGCTGTTGTGTTCTATGTTCTATCTATTGCCAGGAACTTAAGTGGAGCAATTCCAAAAACAACTTCATCCACTTAAATCAATCTGTCCTCTCCAGAGAGGACAATTTGTCACACTTTTAATGATGCTGCATTTATGAAAACAAAATAAAAAGAATCACATGCTATAATTAAATGAAAAGGTCACCCTTCTGACTGGAAAACACACAAATGGCCATACGAGACAAAGGACCAGATGGGAGATGGTTCCTCAGGAGACCATTGTAGAGAGAATTGATTATCGTCCTGTGGCACAGCTCTCAACAATAATGTTGTGTTTTGAGCAGCTAGTTATGGATGGCATTAAATCACATTTTCCTGCTGCTACATTGGACACTTTCCAGTTCACTTATCACTCAAATCAGTCCACTGTTGATACCACAGCCTCTTCCCTCCACTCTGTCCTGTCCCACCTGGAAAATGCTGCCTCATATACCAGGATGCTCTCTATTGACTTTATCTCGGCATTTAATACAATCATCCCTCAGAACCTGGTGTGTAAACTGCCCTCTTTGGATCTCAACACTTCTCTCTGTAGCTGGATCTTGGACTTCTTAACAGAAAGACCGCAGTCAGTCCGTATTGGTAGCAACATCTTTAGCTCCATCTCACTGAGCACCGGTGCCCTCTACGGCTGCATAAGAACATAAGAACATAAGAAACAAGAGCAGGCGTAGGCCATCTGGCCCGTCGAACCTGCTCTGCCATTCAATAAGATCATGGCTGATCTGGCCATGAATTCATCTCCATCTACCTGACTTATCCCCATAACCCTTAATGCCCCAACTATGCTAAAATCTATCCAACCTTGTCTTAAATATATTTACTGAGGTAACCTCCACTGCTTCATTGGGCAGAGAATTCCACAGATTCACCACTCCCTGGGAAAAGTAGTTCCTCCCCATCTCCATCCTAAATCCATTCCCCTGAATCTTGAGGCTATGACCCCTAGTTCTAGTCTCACCTACCAATGGAAGCAACTTTCTGCCTGTATCTAATCTACCCCTTTCATAATTTTATATGTTTCTATAAGATCTCCTCTCTATCTTCTGAATTCCAGCAAGTACAGTCCCAGGCGACTCAATCTCTTCTCATCGTCTAACTCCCTCATCTCTGGAATCAACCTGGTGAACCTCCTCTGCACCATATGTGCTTCTTCAAGTAAAGAGACCAGAACTGCACGCAGTACTCCAGGTGCGGCCTCACCAGTACCCTGTGCAGTTGCAGTATAACCTCCCGGCTCTTAAATTCAATCCCTCTAGCAATGAGGCTAACATTCCATTTGCCTTCTTGATAGCCTGCTGCACCTGCAAACCAACCTTTTGTGATTCATGCACAAGCGCTCCCAAGCCCCTCTGCACAGCAGCGTGCTGCAAATTTTTACCAGTTAAATAATAAACCGGTCTTTCATTTTTCCTTCCAAAGTGGATGACCTCACATTTGCCAACATTGTATTCCATCTACCAGACCCTTGCCCATTCACTTAACCTATCTATATCTCTCTGCAGACTCTCCGTATATTCCACACAATTTGCTTTTCTGCTCAATTTAGTATCATCAGCAAACTTCGATACACTACACTCGGTGCCCTCTTCCAGATCATTAGTGTATATCGTGAACAATCGCAGTCCCAGCAGTGACCCTTGAGACACACCACTCACGACTGATTGCCAACCAGAGTAACACCCATGTATCCCAACACTTTGCTTTATATTAGTTAACCAATCCTCTATTCATGTTAATACATCACCCCCAACTCTGTGCATCCTTATCTAATGGATAAGTCTTTTACGCGGCACCTTACCGAAAGCCTTCTGGAAATCCAAGTAAATAACATCCATCTGTTCCCCTCTATCCACTGCACTTGTTATATCCTCAAAGAACTCCAGTTAGCTTGTCAAATAGGACCTGCCTTTGCTGAATCCATGCTGCGTCTGCCTGATGGATTCATTTCTTTCCAGATGCATAGCTGTTTCTTCTTTAATAATAGCTTCAAGCATGTTCCCAACTACAGACAGTCTGTGAGCCAGTAGGGTTAGTCAGTACCATCTGAGGGGAATAATACTCATAGTGACTTTTGGCAAGGCATACACCTCTAGAGTTGAAAATATGCGATAGCATTGCACCAGTGGTAGCTTTATGTGTGCTATCATGCATTTTACAACACTACCCTAAAATAAGCATTTCTGAAAAGTGGCCAATATAAAGTACAACTACTACTACTATGTTGACTCAGGCCTAGGGGGCCGGTGTCGGGCACGATGACGAACTCTCCATTTCTCCCTCTCCTCATCAGTGTGTTCAGTTCATCTATATTAGCTGCGCCACTGTCTTCTAGGAGTGTGTTGACCACAGTCTTGGGAGGGCGCCCAGGGTTCATCCGCCCGTGCTTGGGCTCCCATATGATGACTAGGCTGACAAGTAGCTCAGGGTGGTGTAGACAGTGCCCCACTAGTTGCAGTCTTCTCGGCTTGATTTTAGTGGAGAGCATCGGTAGGTTGTTATAGGGCTCAACGTTCGTCATGTGCTGTTGCCAACTCACGTCAAGGGCCATCCAGATCATTCGTGTATAGCAACCATCTAGAGACTTTTGCATCGTCTTGGTGAGTGCCCACGTCTTGCATCTGTATGTGAGAATGGACTCTATGATTACTATGAAAATCCTCTTTTTAAGCCCTCTGCTCAGGTTCGACTTACAGATTTCCTTCATGTCGTTCATAGCCCTCCATGCCAGCGCCTTCCGTATCTTTATGTCTTTCTCCGAACTCATCATTCTTGACCCAAGGTACTTGAACTCAAACACTTTCTTAATGGTATCATTTTCTATAGTCTTGAGAGTACCTTTGTCGCAGTTAAACGCCATGTACTCTGTCTTTTTAGCGTTTAACATATATATTCAACCAAGTGGTATTTTGTCAAGAGTGACCCCTCAACATAAGGGGATAAGGCAGGAACTGGATACTGATTGTGGATGATCAGCCATGATCACAGTGAATGGCAGTGCTGGTTCGAAGGGCCGAATGGCCTACTCCTGCACCTATTGTCTATTGTCTATAACATTGAGATTTGTCACAATGATAGCTGTGACAAATCAAGCACTTTTCATCAAATGTTGCTATAAAATTCTACATTGAAAACTATGTCATTGGTGGCACTCGCAGTACAGTGCCCAATTTCAGTAAAGTGAATCATTTCATTTTTAGAAAAATATTTGTCTGTTGTTTATTTTGGAAAAGTCAATAAAAACCCTAGGACACATATAATCACATGGATTTGTAGAGAATTTATTCAGGAATTCAAACAAGTAATCACTTTTTGTATATATATTCCATATTAACATCAGTACAGCAGAAAATGTTACCCCACCCCCCAAAAGGTAAAAAACCTCATTTGGAGAGATTTCTGGAGTTTTATCAATGTCATGATATCTTCCATATTGTTGTATCAAATCAAAACAATCTTAAGCTTCTGTCATAGCATATAGAATTACAGTACAGTAATTCAAATCTGGGGTTCCACACAGCCATAACCTAGGCCCCACTTGGTTGTAAAATGAATATATTTAATCAAAGACTGCTTTCCATACTTTCATAACCTATTAATAATCATAATAATTTTCCAAGTCTTCCATGTCTTCCACATCTTCATCTGAACTTTCCACACTCTCTGAGGTAGATGCCTGGTTCTCACAGTCTGCCAGTCGACACATGTCAGTACACCTGAGGCCATTTGCAACACACATACATCTTGGGAGTGAACAATTTTTTGGATAGTTACAAGCCAGTAGATCCAGGATGGCATCGGGTGCTGGCTGGCCTTCCATCCAGTGCACCACCAACTGTTCAGCTTCCCCTTCTCTCTCCATCTTCCATCCTCTGCCAACAGAGCTTGGCACTTGTGGGTCCTTCTCTAAACATCTTCTCCATATACCAGCCTGGTGGTTGGCTCACTGTGCACGTTTTGTAAGCAGTCCTTGCATGGTGGGAGTTGATGACTTTTGATTTCACTTTTTTTGGACAGAAAAGGTGGTCGATGCTTTTGGGGCATACAGGAGACATGTAAATGCCTCCAGTTTGTCCATCAGTTCTGGGGAGAGGTCCCATTCCTGACCCAACTCTAAGAATGTGTCTCGAGTTTCCCTGTTGCTGGTCAGAAGTCTTAGGGCGCTTGTCTTCCCTTTGCCTGCAAAAGCGCTTAGTGTCACATCCTGTATATGCGTGCAACTCGATGAGAGTCCTACAAACTTCTATGCCAACACTGGCAGCAACCTTCCTGATGTCTACAAGCCTTGTACAGGTTCTAGTGCCACACTTCTGGAACAGCCTTGTCACAAAATGCTAAAGACATGATAAAGACATCTGTGTCTTCTGAGCAGATCACTACAGATTGGTATCCCTCTCTTGTGGCATGGGCAACATGGAGAAGTAGGTGGCCATCTGCTTCTTCTTGTTGACACTGAAGAGCTGACACCTCCTCACTCTCTTGAGATGTGATTCTGTAACATTTGTCATTCACAGTTGCATACAGAATCTTCTGTAGGTTTGCTCTGTACTCCGTCTTCCTCCATTCATGGACTATGAAGCCAATGAGACTATTTTTGTTACTGACTTTGGTCAGGAAGCTCCTCCCCTGCCTCACCATCGGTGTGCCTGTGATACCTTGCAATTCATGACCAGTCTCTTCACCCCATGGAGATCTTTCACTATTCTTGATAGAGTTCTCCTTGTATGTGTCAGACACAACATCTATTCTGCTACTCTGACTGCCTTCCTTCAGAGCCATACCCAGAATTGTTGTGGCAACATCTCTGAAATTAACTTGATCACCTTTCACTCTTTGGACCAAGTTCATTCAATCAACCACTGTAGCAGAGTTTCCTGGGAGTTGCTCTTCTACTGGTACATTTTTCTGCAAGGTTGTGGCTAAAGTAGCTTTATTTGTCTTTCTCAGCAATCCTTCTGGTGTGGACAGGGCCCAGGGCAATGGTCCAAGGGAATGAGAAAGGATATCCTCCATACGTAGACTGCGCACTTGTGCCATCACTATGATGCATCCAAACAAAGACCTGTCTGCTTTCAAGATGATCGCCCTCCCATTTGATTTCACTTCTCTCTTCTTACACATATCACTGAATGTTTTCAGCTTGTTGGTTTTCACTGGGTCATGGAATTTCTTTGCTGGTGAGTCTTCCTCTAGTCTGTCATCCTTGAAGGTTGCATATCTTTGCTCACCAATCTCATATGCCTTCATCAGGTCGGAGCAATGTCCTTGGGGGCTGCCTTTTGCCATAGAGATGCTAATGAGGTCTCGTTTCTCTGCAAATGGGTTGACTCATTCATGTATGAGGCTAACCACTGCTGAAACTGCTTCCTCATCTTTCTGGATTCTTGGCCGCTGTAGCTCCGCATGACAAAGCTGTGATTTGTTGCCTTGCACCAGCTCCCTTAACTGTCCCAGGAATGCACTGCAGTGCTCAGCTGTTATGTAGTAACACTTGATAGCTCCAGCATTCAGGCTGAACTGTGATGTGCCTCCAGGAGTCTGTGTGTCTTTGTTCACTGTGGCTTCAATAGCCTGGTCCACAGGGATCTGCTCAAAGGGGTTGTTACTTGACAGCTGCACTGAGAATTGGCCTGTCTTAAAGGCCTCATATACAGGATTCTTCTCTGGGAGGCTCATCATCTGAGCAAAGTAAGGGGACAGGTACCTGGCATAATTCATCTTATCATAGGCAAAGCACCACGGCACCATGGTTCTTATAGCATGATCGTGAAACTCCCAGTCCCCCTCACAGAAAGCTACCACCGCTGCAATGCTATCACATATTTTCTAGCACTAGAGGTATATACCTTGCCAAAAATCACTATAAGAATTATTTCCCCCAGATGGTACCGGTGGCCCAAATTTGGGTTCCTGGCTCATGGACTAAGATGTTAAACTTACTGGCCTATAGTTATCTACCTTTTGCCTACATCCTATTTTGAACAGTGGTGTGACATTCTCTGTCTTCCAATCCACCAGGACCTGCCCAGAGTCCAGAGAACTTTGGTAAATCATCACCAAAACCTCTAATATAACTTCTGTCAATTCTTTCGGTACCCTGAGATGCATTTCATCAGGACCAGGGGACTTATCTATCTTCAGGCCCACAGGTTTGCTCAGCACTACCTCTTTAGTGATAGCTATTGTATCGAAGTCCTCACCTCCCATCGCATCCATAACATCTCTCTTTGGCATGTTAGATGTGCCCTCCTCTGTGAAGACAGACACAAAATAGTCATTCAAAGCTTCAGACATTTCCTCATTACCCGATATCAATTTCTCCATCTCATACTCCAAAGGACCTACATCACTTTAGCCACCCTTTTCCACTTTATATAATTATAAAAACTTTTACCATCTGCTTTTATATTTTGTGCTAGTTTATTTTCATAATCTAGCTTCCCTTTCTTTATAGCTCGCTTAGTGGTACTTTGTTCCTTTTGAAAGTTTTCCCAATCTTCTAGTTTCCCACTACTCTTAGTGACTTTGTAGGCACGAGCTTTTAGTTTGAAGCCTTCTTTTATTTCCTTAGTTATCCAAGGCTGGCTCTCCCCATCGTTACTGGTCTTGCTTTTAACTGGAATATACTTCCGTTGAGCACCATGAAAAATCTCTTTGAAAGTCTTCCAATGTTTCTCATCTGTCCCACCATATAGCCTGTGTTCCCAGTCTCCACTAGCCTTGTAGTCTCCATTGTTTAGGCAGAATACACTGGTTTTAGATTGAACTATTGCACCCTCCATTTGTATGAGAAACTCAATCATGCTGTGATCACTCTTTCGAAGAGGATCCCTAACTACAAAATTGCTAATTTTACCGGTCTCATTGCACAGGACCAGATCTAAGATAGCATGTTCCCTTGTAGGTTCGGTAACATGCTGTTCAAGAAAGCCATCATGGATGCATTCTATGAAATCTTCCTCAGGAATGCCTCGACCAACTGGATTCACCCAATCTACGTGCAAGTTAAAGTCCCCCATGCTAACTGCTGTTCCATTCTTCCTTGTCTCAGATATTTCTCAGTTTATTGCCTGTGCCACTGTAATGTTATTATTCGGTGGTCGATCGACAACTCCCACCAGTGATTTTTTTCCCTTTACTATTCCTAATCTCTTCCCAGATGGATTCAACATCGTGCTCCTTAGATCTTATATTTTCTCTCACTATCTGCTCTGATCTCATTTTTAATTAATAGTGCTCCCCCACCTCCCTTACCTTCCTTCCTATCCTTCTGTATTACCTGATATCCTTGGATATTTAATTCCCAATCATCTGCACCCTGCAACCATGTCTCTGTAATGGCTACTAAATCATATCTCTTTGTATTGACTTGGGCCACAAGTTCACTGACCTTGTTTTGAATACTACGGGTATTCAAATAAAAAGCCCTTACGCTCATTGTGCTTTTAAAATCTTGTGATCTTTTGCACTTGACTTTTCTTCACTCCACTCTCACTTTTCTCATTTCTAACTTTTGTTTTTCTTTATCTTTATCCACACTTTTCTTTATAAATTTATCCATACTTCTCCAATCTGTTGAACCCACCCAACCCTCTACTATTTAGTTTAAAGTCCTGTCCACAGCCCTAGTTATGTGATTCACCAGGATCCAGGTCCCATCACAGTAGAGGTGGAGCCCGTCCCATTGGTACAGCTCATCCTTCTCCAAAACTGTGCCAATTTCCCATGAATTCAAACCCACTTCTCCCACAACAATCCTTGAGCCATGCATTTAACTCTCTAATCTTCTTGACCCTATGCCAATTTTCACATGGCTCAAATAGTAATCCAGAGATTACTACCTATCTGGTTCTGTTTTTTAATTTAGTCCCTAGCTACTCAAATTCCCTCAGCAGAACCTTTCCTCATTCTACCTATGTCATTTGTACCCACATGGACCATGATAACTGGAACTTTCCCCTCCCACTGCAAATTCCTCTGCAGATCAGATAAGATGTTCCAGAAGCAATACAACCTTCGGGACACTCTATCCTCATGACAGAGAACTCTGTCTTCTCCCCTGACTATACTATCCCCAATTACCACTACATTTCTCTTCTTTCCCTCCTATTGAATGGCTCCCTGTACTACGGTGCCACAGTTAGGTTGCTCATCCTTTCTACAGCCCCCACTGCCATCCACACAGGGAGCAAAAATCTCAGATCTGTTGGACAAGCTCAAGGGCTGAGGCTCCTCCCGCACTGTCTCTTGGATCCCACTACCTGCCTCACTTACAGTCACACCCTCTTGTCCCTGACCATAGACCAAATTTGAATCTAATGAGTATGACTATCTCCTGAAACAGAGAATCCAGGTAACTTTCCCCCTCCCTGATGTGCCACAATGTTTGAAGCTCAGATTCCAGATCATCAACTTTGAGTCTGAGTTCCTCGAGCGGCCAACATTTACTGCAGATGTGGTCACCAAGAACCACGATGGTGTCCCCCAGCTCCCACATCATGCAGCGACAGCACATCGCCTGATCCTGCATCATCCCTTTATTTAATTAGCTGTAATTATGTGACTTTTTATTCAACCACTAGATAAGCCTTGTTTGTTACTTACCTGTGCCTCCCCACCAAAGCCTCAAGTTCCCACTCCTACACTGGTCCCCTCACACAATGGCCGCTCTGCTTTAACCCTGTTTTACTTTTATTTGCTCGATTTATTTGAATCGATTAGTCTGCTGCTAATGCGCTGATCCCTGCGAAACACTCTTTTTTTTAAACGCTTCTCCCAGACCTGTTTGAAGCTCTCTCTGCAAATCGACTGGTCCACCGCTAATGCTCCGAGCCCCGAGAAATGGTCTTTTTTAAAACTCTTCTCTCCAACCTGTGCGAAGTTCACTCTGTCTGCAAATTGATTGGTCCACTGCTCAGCCCGCCACTGTCACATCACTGAACTGGTAGATCCAGCTCAAAATGATTCATCAGGTCCGCTGATGACACAACAGTGGTTGGCCTCATCAACAATGATGGCGAGGTGGTGTACAGAGAGGAGGTAGAGCAACTGGCAGAATGGAGGAAGCACAACAACTTGAGCCTCAACATGGACAAGACCAAAGAGATGATTGTGGACTGTAGGAAGATGCAGTCTGACCGCTCCTCACCGCACACAAACATCTCCTCCATGGAGAGATTTAGAAGTACCAAGTTTCTGGGAGTGTACATAACAGACAATCTCACCTGGCCCCTCAACACTACCTCTTTCGTCATGAAAGCACAGCTGTGTGTCGGCTTCCTGAGGAGATTAAGACAAGCGAGGCTTTCCTCCCCCCCCCCACCCCCATTCTAACCAACTTTTACAGAGCACCATTGAAAGTACATCACCGTTTGGTACGTGAATTGGAAGGCATCTGACCGCAAGACCCTACAAAGGATTGCGAGGAGTGCTGAGGGAAACAGCTTCCTCTCCCAGGTCGTGAGACTACTGAACTCCCCACCACCATCCTGGTCTCATCACATATGAATCGCCAGTAGCGTGATACTGTTTTCCTTTTAACTTGAGTTGTAAATGTACCTTATGCTGAATATCAATCTTCTGCAATAAATTTTATTATTTATAAATTTACTTGTAGTAATACTACTTTATGCTGTGTGTGTGTTTTATGTACTGTGTTGTGCACCTTGGTCCAGAAGATATTACTAGCCAGCTTACCTTCATATTTTATCTTTTCTAGTTGCCTTCTGTTGGTTTTTAAAAGCTTCCCCAATCCTCCAAATTTCCACTAAGTTTTGCTATTTTGTTTGCATGCTGTCTCTTTTGTTTTTATGACATCTCTTGTCACTCACGGTTGCCTCATCCTCCCTTTAAAATACTTCATCTTTGGGATGTATCTATCCTGTGCCTTCCTAATTGCCCTAGAAACTCCAGCCATTGCTGTTCTGCCACCATCCCATGCTAGTGTCTCCTTCCAATCAACTTTGGCCAGCTTCTTTCTCATGCCTCTGTAATTCCCTTTAAAAGTTCAAAATTCACAGTAAAATTTATGATCAGAGTACATGCATGTCACCACATCCAACCCTGAGATTCCTTTTCCTGCAGGCTTACTCAACAAATCTTTAGAATAGTAACTATAACAGGATGAATGAAAGAGCAAGAGCATAGAAGACAACAAACTGTTGAAATACAGCTATAAATAAATAGCAATAAATAACGAGAGCATGAAATAACAAGATAAAGAGTCCTTAAAGTGATATAATTGGTTGTGGGAATATCTCAATAGATGAGTGTAGTTATCCTCTTTTGTTCAAGAGCCTGATGGTTGAGGGGTACTAACTGTTCTTGAACCTGGTGGTGTGAATCCTGAGGCACTTCTACCGTCTACCTGATGGCAGTAGCGAGAAAAGAGCATGGCCTGGGTGGTGAGGGTCTCTGATGATGGATTCTGCTTTTCTATGACATTGTTTCATGTAGATGTGCTCAATGGTTGAGAGGGATGTACCTGTTAGGCACAGGGCCAAATCCACTACATTTAGTAGAATTTTTCACTCAAGTGTATTGGTGTTCCCATACCAGGCTGTAGTGCAGCCAGTTAGTGCACTTTCCACCACACATCTATGAAGTTTGTCAAGGTTTTTGATGTCATGCTGAATCTCCGTAGCCTTCTAAGGAAGTAGAGGCGCTGTCATGCTTTCTTTGCAATTACATTTATATGATGGGTCCAGGACACTCAGGAATTTGAAGTTACTGACCCTCTCCACCTCTGATCCTCCAATAATTACTGCCTCATGGACCTTTGGTTTCCCTCTCGTGAAGTCCACAATTAGTTCCTTGGTCTTGCTGACATTGAGTGAGAGGTTATAGTTAATACACCACTTGGCCAAATTTTCAATCTCCCTTCTGTATGCTGATTCAACACCACCTTTGATATGGTGCCATCAGCAAACTTGAATATGGTGTTGGAGCTGTACTTAGCCACACAGCCATAGGTGCAAAGCGAGTAGGACAGGGGGCTAAGCACACAGCCCTGTGGCGCACCTGTCTGATGGAAATCACGGAGGAGATGTTTTTTCCAATCTGAACTGACTGGGGTCTGCAAGTGAGGAAACCCAGGATCCAATTGCACAAGGGGTATTGAGGTATGCATCTTTGCTGTCCAGATGTTCCAGGCTTGTGTGCAGAGCCAATGAGATGGCATCTGCTGTGGACCTGTTGCTCCGGTAGACAAATTGGAGTGGATCCAAGTCGCCAATCAGACAGGAGCTGATAAGTTTCACTCCAGCCTCTCAAAACACCATCACTGTGGCTGTAAGTGCTACTGGCCCATAGTCATTGGAGCAGGTTACCACGATCTTCTTGGGCACCAGTACGATTGAAGCAGATGGGTACCATACACTGCCGAAGCATGAGGTTGAATATATCTGTGAACACACCAGCCAGTTGGTGAGCACTGGTCTTCAGTACTTGGCCTGGTACTCCGTCTGGACTGGATGCTTTCCTTGGACTCGCTCTCTTGGAGGCAGCACACACGTTATCTTCAGATACTGAGACCAAAGGATCTTCGGGAGACATGGGGGTGCGTGATGGTTCCTGCCTGTTCTGGTGGTCAAAATGAGCATAGAAGGCATTGAGCTCAACTGGAAGCGAAGCTCTGCGGTCCGCCATGTTGCTGGATTTAACTTTGTGGGAGGCTATGGCATTCAAACCTTGCCACAGTGTCAAGCATCCCTCATTGATCCCAAATCTCCACTTCACCTCTGAGAAGTCTTTCCAGAGATCACACCTCTTGTAGCATTCATGATCTCCAGACTTGAATGCCTCTGATCCGGTCCTCAGCAAATTCCAGATTTCATGGCTCATCCAGGGCTTCTGATTGGGGTGGACCCTCAGTGATTTTGTGGGGACACAGCTGGGGAAACAGCTGTTTTAATAAAGTCCGTAACGATTCTGGCTTAGTCATTCAGATTTTCAGATGAGAGCTTGAACACGGCTCAGATCACTGACTCAAGGCAATCCGGGAACCGTTCCCCTGCCTCCCACGACCACCTCTTAATTGCCTTGATCTCTGGAGCCTTGCTCTTTAAGCTCTGCCTGCGTGCAGGTAATAAGAATACATCCAAATGGTCTAATTTGCCAAAATGAGGTGTCGGAAAGGAACAATAGGCATTCCTTATCGTAGTGTAGCAGTGGCCTAGTGTGTTGGGACCACTGTAGTAATGATACATGCAATATATCATTAATAATGATACTGTAATAATGATACATTTGTCTTTATCTTCTCTATCTCACACTGCAGGGCAAATTCTATCATATTAAGATCACTGCCTCCCAAGGGTTCCTTTACCTTAAGCTCCCAAATCAAATCAGATTCATTACACAACACCCAATTCAGAATAGCTTCTCTCCTTGTGGGCTCAACCACAAGCTGCTTTAAAAAGCTATCTCGTAGTCATGCTACAAGTTCTTTCTCTTAGGATCTAATATCAGCACCATCCTGATTTTCCCAATCTACTTGCACATTGAAATCCTCCATAGCCATCATAACACTGCCCTTTTGACATGCATTTTCTATCTCCCATTGTAATTTGTATCCCACATCCTCACTAATGTTTGGAGGTCTGTATGTAACTCCCATCAGGGTCTTTATACCCTGCAGTTTCTTAACTCTACCCACAAGGATCTTTCTAAGGATTTGCTTTCATTTTTTACCTACAGAGACAACCCACCCCCTCTGCCTACCTCCCTGTCCTTTTGATACAATGTGTATCCTTGAATGTCAAGCTCTCAACTATGATCTTCTTTCAGCCATGACTCAGAGATGCCCACAATGGCATACTTGCCAATCTCTAACTCCGCTACAAGATCATCTACTTCTTTCCATGTACTGCACACATTCCAATATAATTTCAGTGCTGTATTCATCACCCTTTTCAATTTTGCCATGTTACACTTCACCTCATCACGCTGACTGCAATTTTGCCCTATCATCTGCATGTCCATCTTCACAATCTCACTACACACGTCATCGATTTGCCACCAAACGCTCCATCCTTAGTTCTATCACTGTGGTTCCCATTCCCCTGCCAACTTAGTTTAAACCCTTCCCAACAGCTCCAGCAAAGTTGCCTTCAAGGATATTGGTCTCTCTTTGGCTCAAGTGTAACCCGTCTTTTCTGTACAGGTCATATCTTCCCCAGAAGAGATCTCAATGATCCAGAAATCCAAAACCCTGTCCCCTGCATCACTTCCTTAGCCACTCATTTATCTGTACCATCATCCTATTCCTGCCCTGACTAGCAGGTGACACTGGATGTAATCTAGAGATTACTACCTTGGAGGTCCTTTTCTTCAGTTTTTTCACTAGCTCCCTGTACTCACAGCATAGGTCCTCTTGCCACTTTCTACCTATGTCATTGCTGCCAATGTGCACCATAACTTCATCCTTTCTCTTGAGAATTTTCTGCAGCTACTCTGTGACGTCCTGGACCCTAGCACCTGGGAGGCAACACACCATCCTCGCTTCTCTATCACAGCCAGAGAATCGCCTGTCCATTCCCAGAACTATCAAGTCTCTTATCACTACTGCTCTGACTGACTCAGATAATCTCCAGCAGAGTATTCATTTCAGGAGAAGGACACCGGAAGTCCATGAGCCAGTCCTCATCAGGGTATCAGAGGTGGAGAGGGTCAGCAACTTTAAATTCCTCAGTATTATCATTTCAGAGGGTCTATCCTGGTCTCAGCACATAAGTGCTATTATGAAGAAAGCATAGCAGGGCCTCTACTTCCTTAGAACTGTGCAAAGATTTGACAAACTTCTATAGATGCATGGTGGAGAGTATATTGTCTAGCTGCATCATAGCCTACTATAGAAACATCAATGTGATTGAATGGAAAATCCTACAAAAATTAATGGATACAGCCCAGTCCATTACAGGTAAAGCACTCTGCACTATTGAGCACATCTACATAGAGCGCCATCTCAGGAAAGCAGCATCCATCATTAAGGACCTCCGCCATCCAGGCCTTGCACTCTTCTCACAGCTGCCATCAGGATGAAGATACAAAAACCTCAGGACCCATACCACCAACTTCAGGAACAGTTATTACCACTCATCCATCAGAATCAGAATATCTCACATTCAATGAAGATATGCGGTGTTTTGTGTTCGCATTTTAGTTAATATCTGTTATCTGCCTGGCCTTCAAAGCTGCAGAACTTGTCTCTGCCATAACTTGAATCCCTTCCTGTCTGTTTCTCAATGCCTTCCTATCCTGATCTATATACCTCCCAGCCTTCACCACAAAGTATGATTACCATTATACTTCAGAATTTTAATTATGGTTTGCTGACAAACACTCTTTGTCTTTTGTATTCCTGTTTCCATTCCCTTTCATTCCCATCCATCCATCTGCTTCCATCATTTAAATTCTTTGTAATAACATTGTAGGTGGGTGGACTTGGTCCCTTGGTATTGGACTTGGTAGCTGTGTGAACAAGCAGAAGGTGCATCATGTCCCGGGTCCAGTATTTCCTCCATTTGTTCTCTCTGGGTCTGCACACAGACAACGGTGCCCTGTGTCAGAAGCATCATCTGTGGCCCTATCTACCTGGGAGCAAAGCTCACCTTTTCAGGCAGCTCCCTCACCAGGACTTGGTCACCCATCCATGGCAGACCAACCTTCCCTCCCTCTGGCTCTGATCAGCAATGCATTGTTGCCATTTTGCCTGGTCCCTCAATATTTGAAGCTGGTTACAAAGGACCATCACCGCTACACATAGCTTTACTAAATTGATGTCAGTAGTTTCTCTCAAGTAGATCTGTTGTGTGAATAAAGATTTTTTTTACATTTCCCTGTTACAACTTCTGTGTGACTCAGTTTTCAGTCAAAACAGGTCCTCATTGCAGTTGTAGATTGTATCAAGAAGAACCACTTCAGGGATGCTATTGTAATATATTGTTTATTGTTACCTGATCTGCCCATTATGAAATTGAATTGTAATTTGAACATTTGTATTATAATATTTCAGACAAAGAAAATACTGGACCAATGTCGTTGGCAATGCCCATTATTTGAGGGCCTGAATGATAGGTTTGTACACAAGGGACAGGCGGAAAGCTCGGGGAGGCTACTAAATTACAAGTAGATGTGAGGCTGATATGTCAAATCTTGATAAGCAGTGATAATGTGTAGTTTGGCAGGTGGTGGAGCGCTTAGGGATGTCTGGGAGATATGAGGAAATTAAGATATTAGCCTGTTAAGCACCAACCCCCTGCCGATCAGTGGCGGGAGCTCAACTGTCTTGAACAGCACCAAGCTGTTAGACAGTATGCATGGACATTCCAGTTGACAAGACAGAATGAAAAGGCAGTCAGTAAAACTGAGAAGGGCAGATGTTGATGGCAGGGACGGACACAAGGCCAACTTCCCAAATTACTATGGGAAGAACCAGCATCTAATAATCTGCCATTTCTGAATAACAGAAATTTGGTAGGACTTTCAAAGGCCAAATAAAGCAAAGGTAGAACAAAGGCTGAGTGTAACAGTGCAGCACTACAATCAATATTTGGATAAGGTTTTATTTGTGTACGGACTAACCCAGTTTGAAGCATGATTTCTCTCGATGTCATCTAGAACTGCAAAGGAGGCTATTTTTTCGATTATCGTTAGGGAATCTCATTAAACTAAGCAAGATTCCACTCACTGAGAAAAGCACAATTACGTTTGTCTGTATACTGATTAGGTTTGTCTATGTACTGATTATGAGCACAGACCTTGTTCGCCCCCATCGTAAGTTCAGTCTTCCTCAACTACCTGCACTACCGCCTACCACATTGAGCTCACAGCTTGCAGCCAATCTCCATCCAAACAATCATCACAAAACCCCATCTGCAACATTGAAAGCCTACTCTCCTATCAATCACTTTCCCTTCCATCAGAACCAGTGCAAAAAAACCCCCAGAACTCTAGAAGAACTCAGTGGGTCAAACAGCATCTACAGAGACAAGAGGAGGATGTTGATGGTTTGGATCATGTTCCTGGCAATCTTTGCTCCTCCCTCTCTGTCCTAATGCAAGGTATCCACTCAAAATATCACCTTACACCTTTTGCCTCCACAGATGTTGCTTGACCCACTGAGTTCTTACAGCACATCTTTCACATACATCTGCTCTCACCCCATCCTCCCGCCACCCCACTAGGGATAGGGTTCCCCTTGTCCTCACCTACCACCCCACCAGCCTCCGGGTCCAACATATAATTTTCCATAAATTCCGCCACCTCCAACGGGATCCCACTACGAAGCACATCTTTCCCTCTACCCCCTCTCTGCTTTCCGCAGGGATCGCTCCCTACGCGACTCCCTTGTCCATTCGTGCCCCCCATCCCTCCCCACCGATCTCCCTCCTGGCACTTATCCTTGTAAGCGGAACAAGTGCTACACATGCCCTTACACTTCCCTCAGCACCATTCAGGACCCCAGACAGTCCTTCCAGGTGAGGTGACACTTCACCTGTGAGTCGGCTGGGGTGATATACTGCGTCCAGTGCTCCTGGCACGGCCTTCTATATATTGGTGAGATCCAACGCAGACTGGGAGACCATTTCACTGAAACACCTGCACTCTGTCCGCCAGAGTAAGCAAGATCTCCCAGTGGCCACACATTTTAATTCCACGTCCCATTCCCATTCTGATATGTCTATCCACGGCCTCCTCTACTGTAAAGATGAAGCCACACTCAGATGGGAGAAACAACACCTTATATTCCATCTGGTTAGCCTCCAACCTGATGGTATGAACATTGACCTCTCTAACTTCCGTTATTGCCCCTCCTCCCCTTCTTACCCCAAACCCTTATTTATTTTTTTATTTTTTTATTTTTTCCTTTTTTTCTTCTCTCTTTTTTCTCTCTCTATCCCTTTCACAATAACTCCTTGCCTGCTCTCCATCTTCCTCTGGTGCTCCCCTCTCCCTTCCTTTCTCCCTAGGCCTCCCGTCCCATGATCCTCTCCCTTCTCCAGCCTCGTATCCCTTTTGCCGATCAACTTTCCAGCTCTTAGCTTTATCCTTCCCCCTCCTGTCTTCTCCTATCATTTCGGATCTCCCCCTCCCACTTTCAAATCTCTTACTATCTCTTCTTTCAGTTAGTCCTGACGAAGGGTCTCGGCCCGAAACGTCAACTGTGCTTCTCCCTATAGATGCTGTCTGGCCTGTTGCGTTCCACCAGCATTTTGTGTGTGTTGCTTGAATTTCCAGCATCTGCAGATTTCCTCGTGTTTGAGTTCCTACAGCATTCTGTTTTTTATTTGGATTCCAACATCTGCAGTCTCTTTTGTCTTCAAAGCCAACAGCTTTCCTGCTGTTCTGCTACACCCTGGCTCACGAGCAGATGGAGGTCCTCAGCAGGTCCATAGGGTCAGCTGGCCAGTGAGCTGCATCTGGAATTCATTGTCATGATTTTCAATTATTCTTGAAGGATTAACTTCCAGATGCTGCTCTTCACAGCATAGGCAAGGCCGGTTAGTTAAACTAAGGTTATAGGAGACCTGCTTGTGTTGGTCCCAGAGATAGGAGAAACACACCACCAAATGCACCATCCCACCCACTCCAGCCTTGCCCTTCTGTTGTCCATATACAGATTTCGACCGCAGACCTTGTCCACTCCCATTGCAAGCTCAACCTTCCACAACTACCTGCACCACCGCCTCCCACATTGAACACCTCTATCGCACAGCTTGCAGCCAATCTCCATTCAGGTAATCTTCATCCACTCCCCCTTTGCAACATTGAAAACCCACCCTCCCTTCCAGCAATCAATTGTGATCTGGAGAACTACCACTCCTGCCTCTGTCAGCATCCTGACCCTTAATCCCAGCTGCCAGTTATGCCCTCCCACATCTAATATTTCTTTCACAGTGATCCCATCCAACTCCACCATCAGGCCCCACAACATACCACATTGTTTTAAGATGGTGGAGTAAGTGAAGATAAGGTTCCTAACCCACAATGTCTCTTAAACCTCTGGGCATTGTCAAATTAACCTCGCCTATTGTCAAAGAATTTCTTGGCCCATGCTCCCAAACAAGATACCATGGAATTAAACACAGTCTCCTCTTCTCCTCTCATCATGCAGATTAACATGATGAGAATAGGAATTTCACTGTGGAGCCTGTGCTGGGTGAAATATTTCAGAATGTACTTCAAAGGACTGTGATGGTCATTGATTCTCCCCGGGCTTAATTCTATCCTGGAGAGAATTTAGCCAGTTTCTAGAAGAACTCAGAAGTGAAAGCCTTTGAACACTATTTGTGCTTGCAGAGTGCATCAGATCTGTGGTCGTTCTCATTTAGGGGGTTGCTATTGTCCACTTAATGGGATGGCAGTCACTGTGTTATCCAATCCCAATGTCCTGTTCTACAAATAACTAAGAAAACAAATCTGATCTCCCCCTGCTTTCTGCTAACTCAAACTGAAGACATGCTGTAAAACTGTTTTATGGGTTGTCAACAAGAGAGGTATTCTTTATCTTTCCACCCTATGCCAATAATCATTTTGATCCATAACTGAAACAATTTGCTCACATGGGTGCAACACTCCTTGTTAGACAAAGCTTCGTTTCAGTCTCAAACCATTCACCATAATCTGGGGCCCACTGTGTGGACAGAGAGGAGTTTCCATCACTTGCATATGAGAAACATTCATGATGAAACAAAGGTTTCCTTAGGATATTGGTCAGTAGACCAGTCCAGCATCTGTTGGAGGCTTCTTTTACATCCTTCTCTGTACATCTGTAAGTTCAGAAAGGCTAATTTCCATGTTTCATTTATAACTCTTGTTTGATCTGAGTCACAAAGCTCCATTGGAGTTAATTCAATTACTGATCTATAGGAGGCAAGTCTTTAGTGTCAGACCATGAAAGGAGCTCAAGAGATTCGGGTCTTTTCTCTGATGCTTGGCATCACAGTAAATTCTTAACCTTGTTTTTGTTAAAAATGTGTGCCCTTATTGAACTGACATCATCTTGTGGTCTTAAATTTCTTTTGATAAAAGGAATCAAATAAGAGCCCATGATTGGTCATGTTCCATCGATCAGCCCAACTTTTCTGCTTCCTTCAAGTAGTTTTAACATGTCCTCACTGAACCATCATTATCAAAACCATAGAGGGAATTCAAAGTGCAATGATAAACACTGCCTTTTTGAGGCATCGTCTTTTGAATGTTGCTGGGTTGAAGGCTTCTGGAAGCTGGGGAGGCTAGTGCACGTGATGGTGCTAGCTGAATTTGCAATCCTCTGCAGCTTTTTCTGATCCTGTGCAGTGGCCCCTTTATCCCTGACAGTGATGCAGCCAGTTAGAATGATCTCCATGGGACATAGTGGAATTTGCTGGTTTTTGGTGACGTGCCAAGTGTCCTCAAACTCTGAATGAAATATGGCTGCTGAGATGCCTACATGGTAAGTGCATCAATAGGTTGGGGTATATCTTCAGAGATGTTGACACCCAGGAACTTGAAACTGCTCACCCTTCTACTTCAGATCCCTTGATGAGGAATGGTGTATGTTCCCTCGACTTCTCCTTCCTGAAGTCCACAATCAATTCCTTGGTCTTACTGATGTTGAGTGCAAGGTCATTGCTGCAACACCACTAAACCAGCTGATCTACCTCACTCCTGTACGCCTCTTTGTCACCATCCAAAATTCTGCCAACAACAGTTGTGTCACCAGCAAATTCAGAGATGGCCTTTGAGCTGTGCCTACCCACACAGTCATAGGTGTAGAGAGAGTAGAGCAGTGGGCTAAGCATGTATCCTTGAGGTGTTACTTCTGATCCATACTGACTGTGGTCTCCCCAATGAGGAAGTCAAAGATCCAGATACAGAGGGAGGTACAAAGACCAAGGTTTTGAAGCATGTTGATTAGTACTGAGGGGATGGTGGTGATGAATGCTAGTGCAGGTACTGCTGTTGTCCAGGTGGTACAAGGCCTAGAGGAGAGCCAGTGAGATTGTATCCATTATAGATCTATTGTGGCGATAGGCAAATTGCAGTGGATTCAGGTCCTTGCTCAGGCAGGAGTGGATTCCAGGCATACCCAACTTCTCAAAGCACTTTATCACAGTGGATGTGAGTGCAACTGGGCAATAGTCATTGAGGCAGCTCACCATGCCCTTCTTGGGCATCGGTGTGACTTTTGAAGCAGGTGGGAAGCACCGACTGCAGCCGCGTAAGATTGAAGATGTCCTTGAACACTGCCACCAGTTGGTTCGTAAAGCTTTACAGGTACACCATCGGGGCCTGGCATCTCATGAGTGTTCACTCTCTTGAAAGGTGTTTTGTTGTCAGCCTCTGAGACAAAGATCTCATTAATACTGGGAAGCAACTGATTGAAAAGAAGGATTTGGAAGTAGTTTCAACTGAACATTATGAGAAACAGTGCAGATTTTCAGAGGAAGAGAAATCAGAGTCCTGGAGTTATAGAAGCCCCTCTGCAGATAGGGTAGGGTTTAGAGGAATCTGAACCCACTGCCTGAAAGAATTGTGGAGGTGGAACTATCACTCCCTTTAAAAAGTATTTAAATGATCTCCTGGATAACCAGACACCTGCAGAGTGGCGGCCAAATGGCCTCCTTCTCTGCATAAATTTCTAGAACTCTATGAAGACCCTATACTTACCCCATGATCAAATTAACTCTTTACTCCTAATAGGCCATAACCCTCCAATTTTTTTCTTTCATCTATGTGCCTATCAAAGAGTCTCTTAAATGTCCCGAATGTATTACTCCCAGCAATGAATTCCAGAAACTTACAAATATCTGTCTGAAAAACTACCTCTGTACCTGCCTTAAATTTTTCACCACTCAACTTAAAAGGAGGTCCTCGAGTATTAGACCTTGCTGCCCTGTTGCTGTCCACTGTATGATGGCCTCTTATAGTCTTATAGTAGGGCCGAGGGTTCAGTGAGATGGAGGAACTGAGGGAAATACATGTTAGTAGGGAAGTGGTGTGAGGTAAATTGAAGGGATTAAAGGCAGATAAATCCCTAGGGCCGGATGGTCTGCATCCCAGAGTGCTTAAGGAAGTAGCCCAAGAAATAGTGGATGCATTAGTGATAATTTTTCAAAACTCTTTAGATTCTGGACTAGTTCCTGAGGAGTGGAAGGTGGCTAATGTAACCCCGCTTTTTAAAAAAGGAGGGAGAGAGAAACCGGGGAATCATAGACCAGTAAGCCTGACATCGGTGGTGGGGAAAATGCTAGAGTCAGTTATCAAAGATGTGATAACAGCACATTTGGAAAGCGGTGATATCATCGGACAAAGTCAACATGGATTTGTGAAAGGAAAATCATGTCTGATGAATCTCATAGAATTTTTTGAGGATGTAACTAGTAGAGTGGATAGGGGAGAACCAGTGGATGTGGTATATTTGGATTTTCAAAAGGCTTTTGACAAGGTCCCACACAGGAGATTAGTGTGCAAACTTAAAGCACACGGTATTGGGGGTAAAGTATTGATGTGGATAGAGAATTGGTTGGCAGACAGGAAGAAAAGAGTGGGAATAAACGGGACCTTTTCAGAATGGCAGGCAGTGACTAGTGGGGTACCGCAAGGCTCAGTGCTGGGACCCCAGTTGTTTACAATATATATTAATGACTTGGATGAGAGAATTAAATGCAGCATCTCCAAGTTTGCGGATGACACGAAGCTGGGCGGCAGTGTTAGCTGTGAGGAGGATGCTAAGACGATGTAGGGTGACTTGGATAGGTTAGGTGAGTGGGCAAATTCATGGCAGATGCAATTTAATGTGGATAAATGTGAGGCTATCCACTTTGGTGGCAAGAACGTGAAAGCAGATTATTATCTGAATGGTGGCTGATTAGGAAAAGGGGAGGTGCAATGAGACCTGGGTGTCATTATACACCAGTCATTGAAAGTGGGCATGCAGGTACAGCAGGCGGTGAAAAAGACGAATGGTATGCTGGCATTCATAGCAAGAGGATTCGAGTACAGGAGCAGGGAGGTTCTACTGCAGTTGTACAAGGCCTTGGTGAGACCACACCTGGAGTATTGTGTGCAATTTTGGTCCCCTAATCTGAGGAAAGACATCCTTGCCATAGAGGAGTACAAAGAAGGTTCACCAGATTGATTCCTGGGATGGCAGGACTTTTATATGATGAAAGACTGGATCAACTAGGCTTATACTCGTTGGAATTTAGAAGATTGAGGGGGGATCTTATTAAAACGTATAAAATCCTAAAGGGATTGGACAGGCTAGATGCAGGAAGATTGTTCCCGATGTTGGGGAAGTCTAGAACGAGGGGTGACAGTTTGAGGATAAAGGGGCAGCCTTTTATGACCGAGATTAGGAAAAACTTCTTTACACAGAGAGTGGTGAATCTGTGGAATTCTCTGCCACAGGAAACAGTTGAGGCCAGTTCATTGGCTATATTTAAGAGGGAGTTAGATAGGGCCCTTGTGGCTAAAGGGATCAGGGGGTATGGAGAGAAGGCAGGTACAGTGTTCTGAGTTGGATGATCAGCGATGATTGTACTGAATGGCGGTGCAGGCTCAAAGGGCCGAATGGCCTACTCCTGCATCTATTTTCTATGTTTCTTATACACCTCTATCAAGTTATTTCTCATACTCCTTTGCACCAGAGGGAAAATCTTTAGCTCACTCAATCTTTCTTCATAAAATGTTTTCTAATGCAGACAGCATCCTAGTAAATCTCTTCTGCACCCTCTCTAATGCTTCCATATCCTTCCAATAATGAGGCACCCAGAAATAAACATTCCAAGTGTGGTCTAAGCTGGGTTTTATGGAACTGTAACATTACCTTCTGGCTCTTGAACCTAATCACCCAACTAATGAAGGCCAGTACAGTTTTCCCCCGCCATCCGAAGGTAGAGCGTTCCTATGAAACGGTTCGTAAGCCAAAATTTCGTAAAGCGAAGAAGCAATTACCATTTATTTATATGGGAAAAATTTGTGAGCGTTCGCAGACCCAAAAATAACCTACCAAATCATGCCAAATTACACATAAAACCTAAAATAACAGTAACATATAGTAAAAGCAGGAATGATACGATAAATACACAGCTTATATAAAGTAGAAATACTTTTCCACAATCATTACTGAACTGTTCTCCGTAGCAAAAATCTCGCGCAAGCGCCATAGGCAGAAAATCTCGCACAAGCGCTCTTGGCAGAAACACGGGGCAAGTGCTCTGCAGTAACCTTTAAACTATGAAGCTGCCAAATCATACCAAATAACACGTAAAAATACACAACCGATATAAAGTAGAAATAATGTATGTATAGTGTAGTATCACTTACCGGAATTGGTTCAGCGCCGAGCACACTGATGATGGTGTGTTAGACTGAGTCGTCGCAGGTTGGGTGGTGCAGTGGCCCCTCACCCTCCAGGCCGCCGACAGTCACCGAACCGCGAAGCATACAGGGGTGCAGCGGTGGCCGGGAGGCACACAACACATCTTTAAGAAAAAAGCTGAAATAAACATGCTAATTAATTACGTGTGGGGCGGCACCTAATTAATTAGCATGTTTATTTCGGTTTTTTTCTTAAAGATGTGCTGTGTGCCTCCCGGCTACTGCTGCATTCTCCGCGAATCGGTATCTATCCACGGCCTGGGTATTGGGGTGGTGGGACACTGGGGTGTCATCTCATCGTCTGTTTCCATTACAGCGGGCAGCTTATCTTCTCCTGTGACTGCCTGCCTCGATGTCGAAGGTCGAGGTTCGTCGCCTGCTGTGGCTGATGTGGAAGGCTTGCTTGACTGTTGAGCCTCGCACAATTTTCTATCATACAGTTCTTTATAAGGAAGGACTCAAACCATCCTGCAAATATCCCCTAAACCTACGTACCCTTTCAAAATTAAAGTCGTACTTTATCTTTGCAGTGAAAATCTCACGCAGTCACTTTCGGTCCGTTCGCTACTGCATTCGGTTTCGATTGTTATCATTTCCTCTTCCAATTGCATCAGCTCTTCATCTACCAGTTCTTGGTCACGGGATGCCAAAACCTCTTCAACATCATGTTCGTTAGCTTCCACAAGCCAAACTCACTTTGTCCTTACTTCGTTCACCACGATCAAAACGCTTAATTATGTCTAGTTTTACGCTAAGTGTAACACTCTTATGAGCTCTTTCAGACATTTCCAATACCTTAGAACTCATCTTGCAAACAGCTGCTCACAGGCATCTGTTCAAGCAATGCCGGCGAGAATGCTGTTCCGAATCCGGGGAGAGTGGCTGTTCGGGGTGCGCGGCGCACTGCCTTTTATTGTGCTCTAATTTTTTTGCACGCTGATTTTCCCCGCAGGTGCTTTTTTTTTGTAACAGTGAAAACACCTTCTGAAAGCGAAAACAGGGTACTCATGTAGGTCTTTCGTAACAGTGAGGTTTCCTAAAGCGAACGTTCGAAAAGCGGGGGACACCTGTACATCATACGTTTACTTAAACACCGTATCAACTTGTGCGGCAACTTGGAGAGATCGGTGAACTTGGACCCTAAAATTCTTCTGTTCCTCGATACTGCTAAAAATCCTGCCATTAATGTTGTATTCTGCCTTCAAGTTCGACCTTCCAAAGTAAATTACTTCACGCTTTTCAGGTTTGAACTCTACCTGCCCCTTCTTAACTCAGCTTTTCTGGGCTAGCCAATTCCAAATCCATTTTGCCAACTTTCCATGGATCCCATGCCTCATGAGTCTACCATGGGGAACCTTGTCACATACCTTACTAAAATCCATATACACTGCTCTACCTTCATTAATTTGTTTTGTCACATCCTTGAAAATGCCAGTCAGGCTCTTGAAGCATGGCGGACCCTCACAAACTCATGCTACTATCGCTAATAAGACAGTACTTCTCCAAATTGTCATAAATCCTGTCCCGAAGAATGATCCCTAGTAGTCTTCCCACCACTGATGTAAGAATCACTAGTCTATCCCTATTGTAGTTCTTGACCAAAGGAACATTTGACATTCTCCATCCCTGGTGCTATTTCTGTGGCCAGCGAGAATACAAAGATAATCTCCAAAGCCCCAGCAATCTCTTCTCTCGCATTCCATAGTAACCTGTGGTATATTGTATGTTTAGTAGGCTAATAGGTCACATGGGTGTATTTGGGTGATATGGGCTCAATGGGCCATAAGGGCTTGTTATCATGACATGTCTCTAAATAAAATAAATCTTGTCCAGCCCCAGAAATGTATCTATCTTCAAAAGTTTCAACACTGCTTCTTTCTTAACCTGTTTCAGCATATTAGCCTGCTCTACACTGGCCACACATTTCTCAAGATCCCTCTCATCTGTGAATAATGAAGTATTCATTAAAGACTTCCCCTCCCTCCTACAAGTCCAGGAACATATTTCCCCTTTTATCTCTGAGTGCTCCTAACCTCACTCCAGTCATCCTTTAGTTCTTCATATATGTGTAGAACACCTTGAGGTTTCCTTAACGCAACTTCACAAGGCCTTCTCATGTCCCCTTCTAGCTCTCCTAAGTCCCCTCTTAAGTTCCTTCTTGGCTACCCAATAACTCACCTGATCCCTGTCTGATCTTTGCTTCCTAAACCTTAAGTGTGTATCCCTCTTCCACTTGACTAAAAGTTCCATTTCTCTTGTCAACCATCGTTCCTTCATCCTACCAGCTGTCCTAGTGGGACAAACCTATCCAGAACCCTATGCAAATGCTCCCTAAACAACCTTTACATTTCTGCTGTGCATTCCTCTGAGAACATCTGCTCTGAATTTATGCTCAATTCCCAAATTACGTTCCCAGGTTCCTGCCTAATATGCTCATAATTAACCCTCCCCTAATTAAATTCTTTCCCATGCTGTCTGTTCCTACTCATGACCATAGCTAATGGAGGAGCTTAGAGGGAGACAATATGTGGATGCAGAAAAGGAAAAAAGAAAAATATTGGCAGGTAATGGGTGTAGGAGGCAACATAGCAGAGAAAGAGTTGAGGAAAGGTATCAGCATAGGTTTGGAATAGTAAACACAAAAGATTCTGCAGATGCTGGAAATCTTAAGCAACTCTCATAAAGTGCTGGATGAACTTAACAGGTCAGGCTGCATGTGTCGAGGAATAAACAGTTGACATTTCAGGTAGAGACCCTTCATTGGGATGAGAAAGGAAGGGGGAAGAAGCCGGAATAACAAGATGGGAGGAGTGGAAGGAGTTCAAGCTGGCAGATGAGGGGGAGGGTGGGTGAGTCGGGGAGCTGGGGATGAAGTAAGAAGCTGGAGGTGATAGGTAGAGATGTAAAGGTCTGAAGAAAGGAATGTGATGGGCAGGTGGGGAAAAGCAAATGAGTGAGAGGAGATGGGAAAGAGAGCGAAATAACTGGAAGTTCAAGAAATCAACACTCATGCCATCTATAAAAGTTGCTGGTGAATGCAGCAGGCCAGCAGCACCTCTAGGAAGAGGTACAGTCGATGTTTCGGGCCGAGACCCTTCGTCAGGATTAACTGAAGGAAGAGCTGGTAAGAGATTTGAAAGTGGGAGGGGGAGGGGGAGATCCAAAATGATAGGAGAAGACAGGAGGGGGAAGGATGGAGCCAAGAGCTGGACAGGTGATTGGCAAATGGGATATGAGAGGATCATGGGACAGGAGGCCTAGGGAGAAAGAAAAGGGGGAGGGGGGAGGCCCAGTGGATGGGCAAGGGGTATAGTGAGAGGTACGGAGGGAGAAAAAGGAGAGAGAGAAAAAGAATGTGTGTATATAAATAAATAAATAACGGATGGGGTAAGATGGGGAGGTGGGGCATTAGTGGAAGTTTGAGAAGTCAATGTTCATACCATCAGGTTGGAGGCTACCCAGAAGGAATATAAGGTGCTGTTCCTCCAGCCTGAGTGTGGCTTCATCTTTACAGTAGAGGAGGCCGTGGATAGACATATCAGAATGGGAACGGGATGTGGGATTAAAGATGAAGTTTTGCTGCATCTCCATCCTAACTCTGTTCCCCTATGTCCCCAATTTTAGTTTCGCTCACCAACGGAAACAACTCCTATCTATCCCTTTCATAATTTTATATGCTTCTATAAGATACCCTCTCATTCTTCTGAATTCCAGTGTGTATAGTCCCAGCAGACTCAATCTCTTCTCATAGGCTGAATCCCCGAACTGCAGAATCAATCTGGTGAACCTCCTCTGCACCACCTCCAAAAGCCCGTATATCTTTCCTCAAGTAAGGAGACCAGACATGTACGCTGTACTACAGTTGCGGTCTCATCAGTACCCTATACAGTTGCAGCGTAACTTCCTTGTTTTTAAACTGAATCCCACTAGCAATGAAGACTAACATCCTGTCCTTCTGCACAACAGCATGTAGCAATATTTCACTAGCTAAATAATACAGTAATTGGATTTTCTATTTTTCCTTCCAAAGTGGATGACCTCACATTTAATGACATTGTGCTCCATCTGACAGACTCTTGCCCACTTACTTAGCCTATCTATATCTCTCTGCAGACTCTGCACAATTTGCTTTTCCACTCAAGTTAGTGTCCTTTGCAAACTTGTACTCAGTCCCCTCGTCCAAGTCATTACTGTATATTGTGAATAGTTGCGGGCCCGGTACTCCGTTCACTACTGACTGCCAACCAGAGAAGTACCCATTTATCCTAACACTCTGCCTTCGATTGGTTAACAGATCTGTGCTAATACATTCCCGCCAAATCAATGCACCCTTATCTGATGGATAAATCTTTTATGTGCTGCCTTATGTAACATCTTCTGGAAATCTAAGTTTATAAGACATCCACCTGTACCGCTCTATCGACTGCCGTTGCTGTATCTTCAAAGAACTCTAGTAAGTTTGTCAAACAGGACCTGTCCTTCATAAATCCCTACCGTGTCTGCCTGATGGGACCACATCGATCCATCTGTCTCGTCACTTCTTCCTTAATGATAGCTTCAAGCACATTCTCAACCACAGATGTTAAGCTAACTGGCCTAAAATTACCCACCTTTTTCCTACATTTGTTTTTAAACAGTAGCATTATATTTACTGTTTTCCAATCTGCTAGGACCTGCCCAGAGTCCAGAGAATGTTGGTAAATTATCACAAATGCGTCTATCATTTCTTTCAATGTCCTGCGATGCATCCCATCAGGATTAGAGGACTAATCTAACTTAAAGCCCACCAGTTTACTCATCATTATTCTTTGATGACAGAGATTATATTGAGATCCTCACCTCCAATCACATCTATATCATCTCTCTTTGGCAAGTTAGACATCTTCCACTCTGAAGATTGACACAAAATAGTCGTTCATGACCTCAGTCGTTTCCAATATTAATTCCCCCTTCATTTCACCTCCTAAGTTACAGAGAAAGGTTGAACAAGTTGGGTCTTTATTCTTTGGAGCATAGAAGGTTGAGGGGGGACTTGATAAGGTAATTAAAATTATGAGGGGGATAGATAGAGTTGACATGGATAGGTTTTTTCCATTGAGAGTGGGGAAGATTCAAACAAGAGGACATGAGTTGAGAGTTAAAGGGCAAAAGTTTAGGGGTAACATGAGGGGGAACTTCTTTACTCAGAGAGTGGTAGCTGTGTGGAACGAGCTTCCAGCAGAAGTGGTTGAGGCAGGTTTGATGTTGTCATTTAAAGTTAAATTGGATAGCTATATGGACAGGAAAGGAATGGAGGGTTATGGGCTGAGTGCAGGTCGGTGGGACTAGGTGAGAGTAAGAGTTCAGCACAGACTAGAAGGGCCGAGATGGCTTGTTTCCGTGCTGTAATTGTTATATGGTTATATGATATGGTTCTCATCTACATTAATTTTAGCCACCATTTTCTGCTTTATATAATTATTCACATCTGCACCAGGTGCGTCGAGCTGCAGCTCCTTAGAGACCATGTTAGAGAACTGGAGCTGCAGCTCGATGACCTTTGTCTGGTCAGAGTGAGTGAGGAGGTGATAGAGAGGAGCTACAGGTAGATAGTCACCCCAGGACCACAGGAGACAGAAAAGTGGGCAACAGTCAGGAGAGGGAAGGGCAAGAAGCAGGTACTAGAGAGTACCCCAGTGGCTGTCCCCCTTAACAATAAGTATTCCTGTTTGAGTACTGTTAGGGGGGACGACCTACCTGGGGGAAGCAACACTGGCCATGACTCTGGCACAGAGTCTGGCCCTGTGGCTCAGAAGGGTAGGGAAAAGAAGAGGATGGCAGCAGTGATAGGGGACTCTATAGTTAGGGGGTCAGATAGACAATTCTGTTTACACAGGAAAGAAACGCGGATGGTAGTTTGCCTCCTAGGTGCAAGGGTCTGGGATGATTCTGATCGCGTCCACGATATCTTGAAGTGGGAAGGAGAACAGCCAGAGGTCGTGGTACATATTGGTACCAATGACATAGGATTAGGGAGGAGGTCCTGAAAGAAGATGACAAGGAGTTAGGAAAGAAGTTGAGAAGCAGGACCTCAAAGGTAGTAATCTCGGGATTACTGCCTGTGCCACGTGACAGTGAGTATAGGAATAGAATGAGGTGGAGGATAAATGCGTGGATGAGGGATTGGAGCAGGGGGCAGGGATTCAGATTTCTGGATCATTGGGACCTCTTCTGGGGCAGGTGTGACCTGTACAAAAAGCACGGGTTGCACTTGAATCTGAGGGGGACTAATATCCTGGTGGGAAGGTTTGCTAAGGCTATTGGGGAGAGCTTAAACTAGAATTGCTGGAGGGGTGGGAACCGAACTGAAGTGATGGAGAAAAGGGAGGTTGGCTCACAAATAGAGGAAGTTTAGAGACAGTGCGAAAGGAAGGATAGGCAGGTGATAGAGAAGGGACGAGCTCAGTCCGATGGTTTGAGATGTGTCTATTTTAATGCGAGGAGTATCATGAATAAAGCCAATGAGCTTAGAGTGTGGATCAACACTTGGAGCTATGATGTTGTGGCCATTACAGAGACTTGGATGGTGCAGGGGCAGGAATGGCTACTTCGAGTGCTAGGCTTTAGATGTTTCAGAAAGGACAGGGAGGGAGGCAAAAGAGGTGGGGGCGTGGCACTGTTAGTGATAGTGTCATGGCTGTAGCAAAGGAGGAAGACATGGAGGGGTTATCTATGGAGTCTCTGTGGGTGGAAGTTAGGACTAGGAAGGGGTCAATAACTCTACTGGGTGTTTTTATAGACCACTCAATAGTAACAGGGACATCACAGAGCAGGTGGGGAGACAGATTCTGGAAAGGAGTAATAATAACAGGGTTGTTGTGGTGGGAGATTTTAATTTCCCAAATATTGATTGACATCTCCCTAGAGTGAAGGGTTTAGATGGGGTAGAGTTTGTTAGGTGTGTTCAGGAAGGTTTCTTAACACAATATGTAGATAAGCCTAGAAGAGGAGAGGCTGTACTTGATCTGGTATTGGGAAATGAACCTGGTCAGGTGTCAGGTCTCTCAGTGGGAGAGCGTTTTGGAGATAGTGATCACAATTCTATCTCCTTTACCATAACATTGGAGAGGGATAGGAACAGACAAATTAGGGAAAAGTTTAATTGGAGTAAAGGGAACTATGAGGCTATCAGCAAGGAACTTGGAAGCATAAATTGGAAACAGATGTTCTCAGGGAAACGTACGGAAGAAATGTGGCAAATGTTCAGGGGATATTTGCGTGGGGTTCTGAGTAGGTACATTCCAATGAGACAGGGAAAGGATGGTAGGGTGCAAGATCCGTGGTACACAAATAAATAAATAGGCATCCGTTAGTCTCATGAGATCATGGATTTGCGCCTTAGAAGGTTTCCACGGCGCAGGCCTGTGTAAGGTTGTATGGAAGACCGGCAGTTGCCCATGCTGCAAGTCTCCCCTCTCCACGCCACCAATGTTATTACGACCTATACAGCTTGGCACCGGTGTTGTCGCAGGGCAATGTGTGGTTAAGTGCCTTGCTCAAGGACACAACACGCTGCCTCAGCCAACGCTCGAACTAGCGACCTTCAAATCACTAGATGAACGCCTTAACCACTTGGCCACGCGCCAACCCGTGGTGCACAAAGGCTGTTATAAATCTAGTCAAGGAGAAAAGAAGAGCGTATGAAAGGTTCAAAAAACTAAGTAATGATATGAATCTAGAAGATTATAAGGCTAGCAGGAAGGAGCTTAAGAATGAAATTAGGAGAGCCAGAAGGGGCCATGAGAAGGCCTTGGTGGACAGGATTAAGGAAAACCCCAAGATATTCTACAAGTATGTGAAGAGCAAGAGGATAAGACGTGAGAGAATAGGACCAATCAAGTGTGACAGTGGAAAAGTGTGTATGGAACTGGAGGAAATAGCGGAGGTACTTAGTGAATACTTTGCTTCAGTATTCACTACAGAAAAGGATCTTGGCGATTGTAGGGATGACTTGCAGTGGAGTGGACTGAAAAGCTTGAGAATATAGATATTAAGAAACAGGATGTGCTGGAGATTTTGGAAAGCACCAAGTTGGATAAGTCACTGGGACCGGACAGGATGTACCCCAGGCTACTGTGGAAAGTGAGAGAGGAGATTGCTGAGCCTCTGGCAATGATCTTTGCATCATCAATGGGGACGGAAAAGGTTCTGGAGGATTGGAGGGTTACGGATGTTGTTCCCTTATTAAAGAAAGGGAGTAGGGATAGCCCAGGAAATTATAGACCAGTGAGTCTTACTTCAGTAAGTTGATGGAGAAGATCCTGAGAGGCAGGATTTATGAACATTTAGAGAGGCATAATATGATCAGGAATAGTCAGCATGGCTTTGTCAAAGGCAGGACGTGCCTTACGAGCCTGATTGAATTTTTTGAGGATGTGACTAATGAAGATAGATCTGTAGATGTAGTGTATACGGTATGGATTTTAGCAAGGCATTTGATAAGGTACCCCATGCAAGGCTTATTGAGAAAGTAAGGAGGCATGGGATCCTAGGGGGCATTGCTTTGTGGATCCAGAACTGGCTTGCTCACAGAAGGCAAAGAGTGGTTGTAGACAGGTCATATTCTGCACGGAGGCCAGTGACCAGTGGTGTGCCCCAGGGATGTGTTCTGGGACCCTTACTCTTTGTGATTTTTATAAATGACCTGGATGAGGAAGTGGAGGGATGGGTTAGTAAATTTGCTGATGACACAAAGGTTGGGTGTGTTGTGGATAGTGTGGAGGGCTGTCAGAGGTTACAGCACAACATTGTTAGGATGCAAAACTGGGCTGAGAAGTGGCAGATAGAGTTCAACCCAGTTAAGTGTGATGTGGTTCATTTTGGTAGGTCAAATATGATGGCAGAATATAGTATTAATGGTAAGACTCTTGGCAGCGTGGAGGATCAGAGGGATCTTGGGGTCTGGGTCCATAGGACACCCAAAGCTGCTACGCAGGTTGACTCTGTGGTTAAGAAGGCATATGGTGCACTGGCCTTCATCAATCGTGGGATTGAGTTTAAGAGCTGGGAGGTAATGTTGCAGCTACATAGGACCCTGGTTAGACCCCACTTGGAGTATTGTACTCATTTCTGGTTGCCTCACTATGGGAAGGACATGGAAACCATAGAAAGGGTGCCGAGGATATTTACAAGGATGTTGCCTGGATTGGGGAACATGCCTTATGAGAATAGGTTGAGTGAACTCGGCCTTTTCTCCTTGGAGTGACGGAGGATAAGAGGTGACTTGATAGAGGCGTACAAGATAATGAGAGACATTGATCATGTGGATAGTCAGAGGTTTTTCCCCAGGGCTGAAATGGTTAGCACGAGAGGGCACAATTTTAAGGTGCTTGGAGTAGGTACAGAGGAGATGTCAGGGTTAAGTTTTTTACGCAGAGTGTGGTGAGTGCGTGGAATGGGCTGTCGGCAGCGGTGGTGGAGGCGGATACAATAGGGTCTTTTAAGAGGCTCCTGGATGGCTACATGGAACTTAGAAGAATAGAGGGCTATGGGTAAAGCCTAGGTAGTTCTAAGGTAGGGACATGTTCGGCACAGCTTTGTGGGCTGAAGGGCCTCTATTGTGCTGTATGTTTTCTATGTTTCTATGTTTCTCTTAATGAAACTTTTACTATCTGTTTTTAAATTTTGTGCTGTTTATATATTTTAAATACTTCCATATTTTATGAAATCTTACTTTCATAATCTGTCTTCCATTTCCTCATTGCTTGCTTAGTGGTTCTTTGTTGCTCAACCTTTCAGTTCCTCACTGCTCTTGGTGATCTTGGCTGCATGAGCTTTTAGTTTGTAGTTGTCTTTTATTTCCTTAGTTACCCAGGGCTGGTTCTGCATCCCCTTACTGTCTTTGCTTTAATTGGAATATACTTTTGTCAGCCACTGTGAAAAATCTCTTTGAAAGTCTTCCACTGTTCCTCAACTGTCCCACCTGTGCTCCCAATCCACATTATTCCGCTCCTCCCTCATCCTGTTGTAAGTGTCCTTTATTTAGGAGGTGGGAGGAACCACAAAACAAGTTATTGCGGAAAAGAAAAAGTTCTGCCAAGCTGACGAGGGTGTAGGTGGAGGGGAACTGGTTGGATCTTTGTTTCGGAGAGAAGCAAAGGGTCCCAAGACCTTCCTGAATGGAATGGAGGGGTATAAGGACTAAACATCCATAGAAAGATGAGGAATTGAAAGTTGTCTGAATGGTGGAGGGCAGAATGTAAGCAGGAAGGGACTGGATTAGAGGAGACGGGATAGCTTTAAGTGCTAAGGATATAGGTTCCGTGGAACAAGAGCAGGCAGATGCAATGGGCCTACAAGGACAGTCCTGTTTGTGGATATTTAATAAGTAATTGAAGCAATGAGTGTGGTGTTGAGGTATGCTTGGATTGGAGGCTGTGAAGAGGAGATCTCCTGTATGATGAGCTCTGTCATGGTCTGGGAGGGAGCAGCCTGGAATTTGTCAACAGGCTGATAATACAAAGGGAGGTATGAGGGGTGTCTGAGAGTTGTTGTCTGGCTTCTACAAGGTAGAGGTCAGTCTACCAAACTGAAGCAGAATGTCATCTGCGGTTCTGAAACTTGTGGAGGGTTGTGCATGTTCAGAGGGGGCTGAGGTTGGAGTGGGGAGGGGCGTAGAGTGGTCAAGACTGCCAATGTTATGCTTCCAATTGGAAATGGAAAGGTCAAATGACAGTCTGAGGTCCAAAGGGGGATACCATGCGGAAGGGGAGGGCTGAAAACATGAGAAAGGGTCATGGACGCCTTGCCAAAGGAAAAGGCACAGATGAGGAGGTGAGGGAAGAAGAGCTCGACATCACATTGAACTGGGAACTATCTGAGTATGGGTGCAGGGGTACAAAGGCATGGCCTCTGCTGAGGTCAGACTGCTCAGCATTAGAGATAGGCTGGTTGCAGGGGATGGCAAAAACGTGGCAGGGGTTAGAGCTGGAGTGAGGTAGGGAAGGGTCAGAAGGGGTCAATGGGAATACTGATGTCCCTTTTTATTGGTTTATCTGATGCATGCTTCAAGCTTTGACTACTTCAGAGAAGGAATGATTGCTCACTAATCTAAACAAAAACCGAGAGAACATTTCAAATGTGACCAAAGTGACAAGAGCTTCTTGGAATTTGCTTTGAATATTTCCCCCCTGGTGCTTTATAGTAAAATATTGACGACTTTCACCAGTTCATCTCAGCGCATGGTTATAGATGCTCACTGGCAGCTTTATTAGCACAGCAGGGATCGGGCTTTGGTCACACACAAATGCTGCACAGTTCAGCTGTTCCCACTCGAATGTTTCGTTTGGAACTTGATTCCACTCACATGAGGCCATCGAGCCCCATTCCGTGAAAATGTTCTTGTTGTAATACTCAGGGTCTGATTCTGTCTCTCCTGAAAAGGTTGGGATGGATAATTCTAAATACATGGTCCCACAGACACACACTGCAAGGTGACTAGCTTCCTGAAAGGCCACGCAAGAACATTAAACTGTTGTGATTGTGAGTTTACCAAAAGTGAAGATAAATAACCTACTGTAGTTTTAGTTTAGGAACTTTAGAAAGTATCATTTATTTTAGTAAGATCTGAACAAACTAATTAGTACAATACATTGTGTTTATCTACAGCAGGTAGCTCAGTTATTGCAAATAGAGGCCTTTTAATGGTGAAGATTGTAGCTTTGTCAGAGGCTTAGTCAGTCCATTACCAGGCAGGGAAAGTTCAGACAGCCTCTGCTCGAGAAGTGAAATATTTTTAGTAGTCACCTAGTTGGAGACTTGATCTGCAAAAAAAAAAATAGCTTGAATTTTGATCAAAATGTTATCTTGATTAAAAGTGAAAAATTTGCTCATGAAATATATTTTCTCATTGGCTCTTAAATTGGAATCGAATGCTTATTAAAGGCACAACGTGCCCATGTTGTTGCCTAGCAATGCAACCGACTATTTCTTCTAACAACCAACAATTGGACAGTTCAGAATAAGGCTGTAGATTTAGTCATGTGTATGAAGGCACAAATTTTTAAGTTCTTGAACAGCCAGAACAATTTAAGATTGCTACCTTATTTAAAATGCCATGAATGGTGGCTGATTTCTTTATGCCATTTAAAAATAATCCTCCAATTTTATCTCTATATCTTTTTTCCACCTGTTTTCAGCCACTTGCATTAATGTTTATGCTTTACTGAATAATCATCCAGCTCCTCAGCGGAGACAGGTTTAATTTCATTTCCTGAAAATTTCTTCCATATACTTGGGGTTGTAAATTGTAAGTCTGCAGAATATCTCTGTGAACATAAGACACTATGACTCTAATGACTCTTTCAAGGAAAAGTTTCCTTCTCTCTTATGTTGTGGGAGTTATTTACAGGTAATTTTTTTTGCCATTATGAAACAAAGATATCTGTAAGTGGATGTGTGTTATGTTTCAGGATTTGTGTACTACAGTTGCAGTGCCTGTAGGGTTTGTCATGCTGCTGCTGCTGTTTAATAAGACAAGTTTAAGAGAGATAGGGCAGGCAACAAAACATATTTTTATAAACACAGGAGATTCCGCAGACGCTGGAAATCTAGAGTAACACACACAAAATGCTGGAGGAGCTCAGCAGGTCAGGCAGCATCTACTGTATGGTGAGGAAAAAAGAGTTGAAACCCTTCATCAAGACAAAACACCTTTTATTCAAGATGATAAGCAATTGCTGATGTAAGAACATATGAAAAGACATACCACTTGTTTACACAAATAAAATTACAACATTGGTTGACTATCTCCAGAAATAATACAATCAACAGATCATTCAGAGAAACGTACAGTTATAAATCTAACCAAATATACATCTAGTCTCTCAGTTTTCTCTGTAAAAATCTGCACTCCTGAGCCATTGCTAATCTCTGAAGTGTCCACTCCAGACACAAGGAGTCTAGTGGATCAGTTCTCTATCTCAGGTTCATATATACCTGATATCAGGTGAGATTCGACTTTTGTAACATTAACATAACTGTCTATCTGTCCACTGTCAGAGTCCGTGATCTACAGCTACAGCTCAAACTACGGTTCTCAGCGAGCAGGTTCTAGGACTCGCCATGTGGCCTGGCGTTTTGACATCTTCGGGGTGCAGCCACGTGGATGACCCAATTCCTCACCGATGTCGCCAACTGAAGCGTAGCGAGAGACTGAAACATTGAGACAGCACAGCTGTCGGAAGAAGGCCCCTGTGCTCAAGCAATCCTTTTTCTCTCCCTTTTGGTGGTGAGTGACAGCCTGTTGGTCTTCAAGTTGGAGACACGGAGAAGTGACGTGGAAGACTACAAAATCAAAGCAGAGAGCTGCTGTTCTCTCTCTCTCATTTCTTGCTGGAGCAATTTCTCTCTCCCTTGCTGGTGTGAGAGAGAGCCTGTTTGAGATACCAAAGCACTGGCTTATGGATTATAGTTTTTGATGGACTTGGGATCAAGGTCTCTTTGGGGGCTTTGCTATTGTTTGCATGGTTGGGGGGAGGGGGTGTTGGTGCTTTTGCTGGCGCAAGTGGGGGGGGAGAAGGAGAAGGTGGGGGGTGCTTTGGGGTTCTGATGTCACTATCATTCATTCTTTAGGTTTTTTTCTGTTTCATGGATGTCTGTGAAGAGTAAGAATTTCAGGTTGTATACTGTATACATTCTCATATATTAAGTTGAACCATTGAGCAATTAAAATGTTTTAGTCTATGAATTCATGTTCAAGCAACAGAAGAAACTATTGTGTAAAGTTCTTGCAGTCAACAGAGAAGGGGGACAAATCTGAAAATACTCCTAATGCTGGAAATCTACAATAAATGCAGAAATTTCTGGAAATACTCAGCAGGTTAGATACCATCTCTGGAGAGAGAAACACATTCAGCATTGTCAATTAATTTTTATAAGTAGAAGAGAAATAAATATTCTGGGCAGGATTTGAAGAGAGATTGGAACCATGAAAGGACAACAAAGGTCATGACTGAGGGGTGGCTAAGTGTAACCCTCTGAAGTGGCTAAGCACAACATTCAATGCAAGGAAAATTCAGTGCAAAGAAGGCAATGAATATGGCCCCTGCCAGTATCATCTGCGTCATGTGATCAGATACAGAAAACAACCTTTTGAGACACAGTTAAACAAAGTGCAAGGATACATCTCCCAGTCAGATTCCCTTTATGGTTGCTCAACAGCCAGGTCTTCACTCTGCACAAGTAGTGGTGATTCTGCGGTGGTGTCATGATGCTGACTACTGATCTCCATTTGTTCTGACTGTGTTAATGATATTGTTCAAAGGATTGCTTTCTGGTGGGTTTTACAGAAAGATGTTTACAAACCTCCACAGGTTTGAGGAATTCTGTTTCCTCAGTGCATAAACCCAGGAATGGAAAAAAAACTTAGTCAATTTCAGTCCATCAATTGACATTAAAATTTTGAGTAAGTCCAGCGCAGATCTGTAGGATTGATTGCAAACTATGTATCATTCAGCTTTCAGCTAGAACATTTTGTCTACTGTGTCTTTAAGAGGTAACCATAATCTCAGTATTAACAATGATAGGAAATCCGTGAAGCTGAGGTCTCTGTTAATCATCAGCTATTACCTGACAACAAGTCTGCCCTCAGCCTGCACCGTATCAATGTAAAAGTCATTCCATTTTACAATAACGGGGAGCAGCTGGGCACTAACTGTTAAAAAGCTGAGTATAAGAAGAAAAAAGCACTTTAATAAGCTAGCTAGATTTCTGTATTGTGTCTTGGACACCATGAGAAAGCACTGTGCTGATAGACAGGATTTACAGCAGAGCTAAAGCAGGCTAGTGTGTTAATTCACTTTGCCAGTGAAGAGTTTGACAGAATGGGCAAGGGTGCAGGAAGAAAGTATTTAAGGATTCACAATCCAAAATCCTGCCAATCCTCAGGGGGGATTGTGAGAACACACTTCCTTCTCAGTGCTTTATTCCAATGAAGCTGAAGTGGTGGTGGAGTGATGAGAATGGGGCTGCAATGAAATTTCTCACACAAAAGCTGCAACTTTGAATCACACTCAGGTTCTTTTGAAGTCTAAAGAAAATCAGGTGCCTAAATTCACCAATACATACCCTTTGCACCATCCCATATGAACACTCCACACCTGCATGCTTGACTGGGCTGGAGAATGAGTGCAGAGCAGCGCTAACCCACATCATGAAACATGATGCAAGCAAGATGCACACAGAATCCATCCCCATCCCACAAGCTGCAACTTCTATTGAAGTTAAGGATGTCTGTCGTTCAGTCATTCCACAGTCTTTGAGGAAGCAGCTAGTTTCTTGAGTAACACGTACAAAATGCTGGAGGATCTCCACAGTTTAGGCAGCGTCTATGGAGAGGAATAAATAGTTGATGTTTCGGGCTGACCCTTCATCAGAATCGGAAAGGAAAGGGCCATAATCCAGAATAAGGAGGTGAGAGAGGAGAAGCAGTACAAGTTGGCAGATGATAGGTGAGACCAGGTGGTGGTGGGGGGGGGGCGGTGTGGGTGGATAGGGGAAGAGAAAAGAAGTAAAAGCTGGGAGGTGATAGGTGGTAAAGGGATGAAGAACAGGGAATATGATAGGTGAGGAGAGTTGACCATGGGAGAAGGAGAAGGAGGAGGGGCATCAGAGGGAGATGATGGGCAGGTGAGGAGAAGGGAAGGACTAAGAGGGGATCCATAATGGAAAAGAGAAGATGGAGGCAGAAATGACCAGAAGTTAGAGAAATCATTGTTCATGCCATTGGGTTGGATTCTACCCAGACAGAATATGAAGTTTTGCTCCTCCAACCTGATCTGCCTCTGAACACAATAGGGAGAAGGAGAGAGGTCCTTTAAGTGTAGGGGCCCAGGAATACTGTGGTCCAGGACCAAGATCAAGTTGTATAACAAGACCAATCCTGGGAGAGAAGCCTCAAGGACGTGGTTCTTCAGGGAGTTTAATCCGCTCACAGATGTTTTCATCTCAGCAAGGACTACATCAGAGTCCAGTGCTCAGGCATTGTCCCTGCTGTTCTCTCCATCACTCACCAAATAACGACCTGTCTCAGTTTGGACCTATCTAACACTCATATAACCCAAACACCCTCAAGCTCTTCCTCCCTGGCCACGACTTGCACCTGCATCTCAGAGGTTGCATGTACTCCCATCATTCACTTACATCAGGCCATCACTTTCATGCATGCTGAACACTCTCTACCATAATCATCCTCTGGCACGTAAGGTGCAAAATCCCCCCAGCATCAGCAGACTGGCCAGGTATAATTCCATCTCTGGTTGAGTGGACAGAGAGCTGTTCGTTAGTAATGTGGCCACAACAAACTCCTCGGGCACCAGCAGTACACAGAATACTGAAGGCGATGTCATGGGTGTTTTCTTCATGATCGTCTTCACATCTCATTTCTCACTCTATGGACTTTAGCAAGGCATTTGACAAGGTTCTCATGGGAGGCTGGTCAAGAAGGTTCAGTCACTCAGCGTTCAGGATGAGATAGTAAATTGGATTAGACATTGGCTTTGTGGCAAAAGCAAGAGAGTGAAAGTAGAGGGTTGCCTCTCTGCCTGGAGGCATGTGACTAGTGGTGTGCCACAGGGATCAGTACTAGGTCCTTTGTTGTTTGTCATCTATATCAATGATTTGGAGGATCATATGGCACACAGGATCAGCAAATTTGTGGGTGACACCAAGACTGAAGGTGTAGTGGACAGTGAGGAAGATTATCATGGCTTGCAGAAGGATCTGCAACAGTTGGAAAAATGGGCTGAAAAATGGCAGATGGAAGTGCGAGGCTTTGCTCTTCAGGAGGACCAACCAGGGTAGGTCTTATACAGTGAATGGTAGGGCACTGAGGAGTGTGGTAGAGTAAAGGGATCTGGGAACACAGGTATATAACTCATTGAAAGTGGCATCGTAGGTTGTAAAGAAAGTTTTTGGCACTTTGGCCTTCATAGGGAAAGGAAGAGGAGGGCAGTTGTAATAGGGGACTCGATAGTAAGGGGGTCAGATAGGTGATTCTGTGGACGCAGTCCAGAGACCCAGATGGTAGTTTGCCTCCCTGGTGCGAGGGTCCGGGATATTTCTGATCGCGTCCAAGATATCCTGAAGTGGGAGGTGAGGAGCCAGAGGTCGTGGTACATATAGGTACCAATGACATAGGTAGGAAAAGGGAAGAGGTCCTGAAAGGAGAATATAGGGAGTTAGGAAGGGAGTTGAGAAAAAGGACCGCAATGGTAGTAATCTCGGGATTACTGCCTGTGCCACGCGACAGTGAGAGTAAGAACGCAATGAGGTGGAGGATAAGTGCGTGGCTGAGGCATTGGAGCAGGGGGAAGGGATTCAAGTTTTTGGATCATTGGGACCTCTTTTGGCACAGGCGTGACCTGTACAAAAAGGTCGGGTTACACTTGAATCCTAGGGGGACCAATATCCTGGCGGGGAGATTTGCGAGGGCTACTGAAGTGACTTTGAACTAGAATGGTTGGGGAGTGGGAATCAAATTAAAGAGGCTAGGAGAGAGGAGGTTAGTTCACAACAGGGGGATGGGAACCAATGCAGAGAGACAGAGGGGTTAAAATGAGGGTAGAAGCAAAAAGTAGTAAGGTGAAAAGTAAAAGTGGCAGGCCGGCAAATCCAGGGCAAAAATCAAAAAGGGCCACTTTTCAACGTAATTGTATGAGGGCTAAGAGAGTTGTAAAAGCGATCCTGAAGGCTTTGTGTGTCAATGCAAGGAGCATTCGTAACAAGGTGGATGAATTAAAAGTGCAGATTGTTGTTAATGAATATGATATAGTTGGGATTACAGAGACATGGCTCTAGGGTGACCAAGGATGCGAGCTCAACATTCAGGGATATTCAATATTCGGGAGGGATAGACATGAAAGAAAAGGAGGTGGGGAAGCATTGCTGGTTAGAGAGGAGATTAACGCAATAGAAAAGAAGGACGTTAGCCGGGAGGATGTGGAATTGGTATGGGTACAGCTGCTTAACATTAAGGGGCAGAAAACGCTGGTGGGAGTTGTGCACAGGCCGCCTAACAGTAGTAGTGAGGTTGGGGATGGTATTAAACAGGAAATTAGAAATGTGTGCAATAAAGGAACAGTAGTTATAACGGGTGACTTCAATCTACATATAGATTGGGTGAACCAAATTGGTAAGGGTGCTGAGGAAGAGGATTTCTTGGAATGTATGCGGGATGGTTTTTTGAACCAACATGTCGAGGAACCAACTAGAGAGCAGGCTATTCTGGACTGGGTTTTGAGCAATGAGGAAGGGTTAATTAGCAATCTTGTCGTGAGAAGTCCCTTGGGTAAGAGTGACCATAATATGGTGGAATTCTTCATTAAGATGGAGAGTGGATAGTTAATTCAGAAACAAAGGTTCTGAACTTAAAGAAGGGTAACTTTGAAGGTATGAGATGTGAATTAGCTAAGACAGACTGGCAAATGACACTTAAAGAGTTGACGGTGGATATGCAATGGCAAGCATTTAAAGATCGCATGGATGAACTACAATAATTGTTCATCCCAGTTTGGCAAAAGAATAAATCAAGGAAGGTAGTGCACCCATGGCTGACAAGTGAAATTAGGGATAGTATCAATTCCAAAGAAGAAGCATACAAATTAGCCAGAAAAAGTGGCTCACCTGAGGACTGGGAGAAATTCAGAGTTCAACAGAGGAGGACAAAGGGCTTAATAAGGAAGGGGATAAAAGATTATGAGAGAAAACTGGCAGGGAACATAAAAACTGACTGTAAAAGCTTTTATAGATATGTGAAAAGAAAAAGATTGGTTAAGACAAATGTAGGTCCCCTACAGACAGAAACAGGTGAATTGATCATGGGGAGCAAGGACATGGCAGACCAATTGAATAATTACTTTGGTTCTGTCTTCACTAAGGAGGACATAAATAATCTTCCGGAAATAGTAGGGGACAGAGGGTCCGGTGAGATGGAGGAACTGAGCGAAATACATGTTAGTAGGGAAGCGGTGTTAGGTAAATTGAAGGGATTAAAGGCAGATAAATCCCCAGGGCCAGATGGTCTGCATCCCAGAGTGCTTAAGGAAGTAGCCCAAGAAATAGTGGATGCATTAGTGATAATTTTTCAAAACTCTTTAGATGCTGGACTAGTTCCTGAGGATTGGAGGGTGGCTAATGTAACCCCACTTTTTAAAAAAGGAGGGAGAGAGAAACCGGGGAATTATAGACCGGTTAGCCTAACATTGGTGGTGGGGAAACTGCTAGAGTCAGTTATCAAAGATGTGATAACAGCACATTTGGAAAGCAATGAAATCATCGGACAAAGTCAGCATGGATTTGTGAAAGGAAAATCATGTCTGACGAATCTCATAGAATTTTTTGAGGATGTAACTAGTAGAGTGGATAGGGGAGGACCAGTGGATGTGGTATATTTGGATTTTCAAAAGGCTTTTGACAAGGTCCAACACAGGAGATTAGTGTGCAAACTTAAAGCACACGGTATTGGGGGTAAGGTATTGATGTGGATAGAGAATTGGTTGGCAGACAGGAAGCAAAGGGTGGGAATAAACAGGACCTTTTCAGAATGGCAGGCAGTGACTAGTGGGGTACCGCAAGGCTCAGTGCTGGGACCCCAGTTGTTTACAATATATATTAATGACTTGGATGAGGGAATTAAATGCAGCATCTCCAAGTTTGCGGATGACATGAAACTGGGCGGCAGTGTTAGCTGTGAGGAGGAAGCTAAGAGGATGCAGGGTGACTTGGATAGGTTAGGTGAGTGGGCAAATTCATGGCAGATGCAATTTAATGTGGATAAATGTGAGGTGGCAAAAACAGGAAAACAGATTATTATCTGAATGGTGGCCGATTAGGAAAAGGGGAGGTGCAACGAGACCTGGGTGTCATTATACACCAGTCATTGAAAGTGGGCATGCAGGTACAGCAGGCGGTGAAAAAGGCGAATGGTATGCTGGCATTTATAGTGAGAGGATTCGAGTACAGGAGCGGGGAGGTACTACTGCAGTTGTACAAGGCCTTGGTGAGACCACACCTGGAGTATTGTGTGCAGTTTTGGTCCCCTAATCTAAGGAAAGACATCCTTGCCATAGAGGGAGTACAAAGAAGGTTCACCAGATTGATTCCTGGGATGGCAGGACTTTCATATGATGAAAGACTGGATCAACTCGGCTTATACTCGTTGGAATTTAGAAGATTGAGGGGGGATCTTATTGAAACGTATAAAATCCTAAAGGGATTGGACAGGCTAGATGCAGGAAGATTGTTTCCAATGTTGGGGAAGTCTAGAACGAGGGGTGACAGTTTGAGGATAAAGGGGAAGCCTTTTAGGACCGAGATTAGGAAAAACTTCTTTACACAGAGAGTGGTGAATCTGTGGAATTCTCTGCCACAGGAAACAGTTGAGGCCAGTTCATTGGGTATACTTAAGAGGGAGTTAGATATGGCCCTTGTGGCTAAAGAGATCAGGGGGTATGGAGGGAAGGTTGGTACAGGGTTCTGAGTTGGATGATCAGCCGTGATCATACTGAATGGCGGTGCAGGTTCGAAGGGCCGAATGGCCTACTCCTGCACCTATTTTCTATGTTTCTATATTTCTATAAGTCAATGTATTGAGTACAGGAGATGGGATGTTATGTTGAAATTGTGTAAGATGTCAGTGAGGCCTAATTTGGAGTATTGTGTGCAGTTTTGATTACCTTCCTACAAGAAAGATGTAAGCAAGGTTGAAAGAGTACAGAGACAACTTACACGGATATTGCTGGGTCTGGAAGACCTGAGTTGTAAGGAAAGATTGAGTAGGTTAGGACTGTATTTTTTAGAACGTAGAAGATTGAGACAAGATTTGATAGAGGTATGTAAAATGATGACAGGTATAAACAGGGTAAATGCAAGCAGACATTTCCACTGAGGTTGGGTGGGACTACAACCAGAGGTCATGGGTTAAGAGTGAAAGGTTGAGAAGTTAAAGGGGAAGATGAGGGGAAACATCTTCACTCAGAGCGTTGTAAGAGTGTGGAACAAACTACCAGCGCAAGTGGTGCATATGAGATTGATTTCAACATTTAGGAGAAGTTTGGATAGGTACATGGATGGTAGGGATATGGAGGGCTATGGTCCCAGTGCAGGGCGATGGGAGTAGGCAGTTTAAATAGTTTTGTCTTCGACTAGATGGCCAAAGGGCTTGTTTCTGTGTTGTACTTCTCATGACTCTATGACACTCATCTGACAATCTCTTCTGATCCTCCATGGTGGAGATCATTCTGGAGTTATGGGATTAAGGATAGGATAATAAGAGATGTACTAAAATGAAAGGCAGTCTCCAGGAAATTAAACCTGCACAAAACTTAACTCCCTACTGATACTTTGTAGCCAGTGAAACCAATCACTGGGTGTGGGACATTGTGATTCTGCCCCATTGAAACTACATACGAGTAGACAATAGATGAACGTTTCTGCTATTAGCATATTGTTAAAGGTGTATCCCTGCTACACAAGGCACAGTTCAGGACAGGTCTGCTTTGTTACTTAACCTTCTTGTTAACTGTACATTCAGAGAGCATCCCTTCAAACCTGTAACAAAAGGGGCATATTTTGGGTGTCTGGAGTTGGTTTTCAGGGGCTTTTGGAACAGACACCAGAATTGAGTATTCAAATAGATTCTGCTACCATTGTCACCTATTTATTTATTGTATTTAGAGTACAGTGCAGAGCACACCCTTTTGGCCCATCCAGCTGCACCACCCCCACCCGGCATCCTATTGATTTTAACCCGAGCCCTATGACAGGATAATTTACAATAACCAATTAATCTACTAACCGGCATGACTTTGAACTGTGTGAAGAAACCCGAGCACCCAGAGGAAACCCACATGCACACAAGGAAGAATGTAAAAACTTTCTTATAGAGGATGCCGGAATTGAACTCTGAACTCCAAGCTGAAATAGCATCGTGCTAGCTGCTGTGCTACCATGGCACCCGAAAAATATGTTGCCTTTTCCCATGATCCTGCTCCTTTGCCTCCTCCTGCTGTGTAGTAATGAGTGAGTGAAGAAGACCACAAGGCTTTCTCTGTGGTGGCTCTTCCCCTCTTCCTTTTCTCCTTCTCTCCCCCTTCCCTTCCATCACTCCACTTCTTCTCCTCTCCTCCTCCTTCTCTCTCTCCTCCCCTCCCCTATTCCTCCTCCATTTCCCTTCTTTCTCCTACTCGCTTCCCCATTTTAAGGATACCATCCCTCCAGTATTATAGAGGCCCCTGGTCTTTTAGAGTGCAGCAGCTCTCTCCAGTCCCACAGATATACGTTACCACCTCTAGCATATCCTGAGAATTCCCTGAAAAACATAAAGGAGTTATCATTTTCTGAATAAAGTTCTCTCTTACCAACTGCAGTCTGAAAGTGCTTGAGGACCCCTGAAGCAAGTCAGGTGGCTGCCTGTTCATTCTGCTCCTTGACTCCAGCTTGTGGTGAACATATGGCATCGGCTGTTCCAACACATCTCACCTTAGTGGGCCAGACATAAAGCCGGTACTGCCTGGAGACTGATCCCATCATCTGCCTCATTCCCTGAGGCACCTACATTGAATGTTCTCCTGTGCCATCCAAGTTGCTGACAATATGTCATTCCAAACATGTGCTTATGATTTATGATCAAAATCTGAAACAAATCAGTAGCAGTGATACTGAGGCTCTATACTCTGTACTGTGGCTCCTGTTTTTTTAATATAATGTTTTAAAACTTCAGCAGATCACCCTCAGTTTCATCAGTGTCTTGGCCTCTTGTTGGAAAAGAAAAAGGCTCTTACTGAGAGTTCAGTGTGACTGCTTCAGGCCTTGCTTTGGGAAAAGCTGCATCAGGGTAGCTGCTGATTCATTCCGAGTAACTTGCTTGACTGAGAATGGGCAGAAATTCATGTCTCAGATACTCCCTGCATCCCAGTATTATGGAGCTGATTTTTGAGTTTGCTCACACCCAGTGTGTAGTAGATAAGCAAATGCCTGGCATCACGTCAACTCTGGGTCCTTCTCCCTGACAGAAAGGCTGGATTGAGAATTTGGCCTTAATTTTGATATAGTCAAACTGAGAACCTGGCAGCCAAACTACATAAAACACAATTTTCGAAAGGAACCTGAGTTATCTTGTTGTCTGCAGAGCCTTAGTAAATATGCATCCCTTGGAGGGATTCTTAATTCATCTTGTTCACTGAAACTTTCCCCTACCTTTGAAACATTAGATGAATGCAGAACCTTTGGACACTTGATAGGTTCAATTATTTCCCAAAGGAAGCTGGTCTCGGAACTGATTCTTCAACACTGGCCATTTCAAATGTGGTTCTGAGTGGGATAGTGGAATAACAGAATTACCCTGCCTGGTTGCTTTGAAACTAAACTATTCACAACTTTGTTGAGTTTCATAAGAAAACAAGCCCCCCCCCAAAAAAACACCAGAAGCCAGTACCCCATATTGCATCTGCCTCAAAGGTAGAATTGACGCAAACATGTTTACACTCAGTGGCCACTTTATTAGGTACACCTGCTCATTAATGCTAATATCTAATCAGGCAATCATGTGGCAGCAAGTCAACGCATAAAAGCATACAAACATGGTCAAAAAGTTCAGCCATTGTTCAGATCAAGCATTAAGGAGGGAGGAGAAGATGGCGGCGCGACGCAGCGCGCACGGCCGTTCCGAATGATATCAATATATGTAACTAGGGGTGCCGTGCATCAATCCGGATTTGATGGAGACAGCCGTGAGAAGCGCAGAGGAACATCTGGAGTAACTTCTGAAATGCTTGCTTCGCTGCCGTTGCTACTGGGTGATTGAGAATCTCCAGAGACGTAGGCCTCAAATCCTCAGCTGTGTTTATCGCCTGTTGCCAGGGTCGGGGTCGAAACAATCGGCAGAAATGGTGCTCGGTGCATCGGTGTTGGGAGGTGGTCGGAGGCTCGGAGTTTTTCGGATGGACTCGGAGTCGGACTGTGATCGGATGCTTCCGGGATGCTGCATTGGCAAGTTGGCGGCGCTGGAGGTTTACCGTCTGCGTGAGATGATGGGACTTTCGAGAGACTTTGAGACATATACCGTGCCATGGTCTGTTCTTATCAAATTACGATATTGCTTTGCACTGTTGTAACTATATGTTATAATTATGTGGTTTTTGTTAGTTTTTAAGTTGATTTGTCATGTGTTTTCGTGATTATCAGTCTGGAAAAACATTTTTATCATTTATTAATGCATGCATTACTAAATGACAATAAAAGAGGCTGTGTGTCCTCATAATCATAATAATCATAATAATAGAATGGGGAAGAAATGTGATCTAAGTGACTTTGACCATGGAAACATTGCTGGTGCCAGATGGGGTGGTTTGACAAACTCAGAAACTGCTGATCTCCTGGGATTTTCTCAAACTCTAGAACAGTCTCTAGAGTTTTTAGAGAATGGTGCAAAATACAAAAAAAAAAAATCCAGAGAGCAGCAGTTCTGTGGGTGAAAACACCTTGTTAATGAGAGAGGTCAGAGGAGAATGGTTAGGTTGGTTCAAGCTGACAGGAAGGTGACAGTAACTCAAATAACCACACGTTACACCAGTGATGTGCGGAAGAGCATTTCTGAACACACAACACATTGAACCTTGAAGTGGATGGGCTACAGCAGCAGAAGATCATAAGCATACACTCAAAGGCCACTTCATTAGGTACAGGAGGTACCTAATAATGTGGCCGCTCAGTGTATATGCAAGGTCTGAAGGGAGTGCTTTAATTGGGTTTGACAAAAGCTGACTAGGAGAACATAAATGCTGCTGGCTCTCGCTACTCTGCAGTTCCATTGCATCGACCAATTGTTTCTAGATGGAGGTGTGTTGGTCACTGTGTGCACAGTCTCATCTACGTTACTTTGCAAATGGCTGGAGGTTGTTGGTTTAGGGTAAAATAGTTATTTTTCTTGTAGTTTAAATTTATTTGTGCTTGCTTACATGTTTGTATAATCATCTATTCATCAGTAAATGTTCAGTGGATTTTCAGTAATTTGTAGAATAGCTGGTTCTGTAATTATATGATTTCTTTGTCTGTAGGGTTGTGTCACGACAGCATAAATCAAGACTGTCCTTATCTCACGGGTTGTGTTTAATCAGAAAAGATTCCCTTATCTGTTCAAATTGAACTAGTTTTCAGTATTACAAAAGGCAGGATCTTTGTTAGAGGGAGTTGGTTATATCTCAAGTTAATGTTACTTGCTGGCAGTGTTTGACTCTTATTTCTTTCTTATGAATATCCAATAAAAGAGTGGTAACCACAAAATTTGCACCCCATCCTTGACTTCTGAAGAACTTTCTGAGTAATATCGTTCTCAGATCCAACAACATGTTCCAAAGATTTACTTTAAAACATTGTATAACCTGCACTATATTATTCATGATCTAATTAATGTTGCTCCTGTGGAGCTAAAGTTGAATAGTGTGGTCTGATAGCATGGACAGAGATCAAGACCTGTTCCACAGCTGATCTGAAATGAAATGTGAACAGACTCATTGCTCATCTGAGGTTATATCTGTCCCCAACATTACGTATTCAGGTGGCACCTTAAATAGATCACAAAACACCCCATCAGTGGCTATCAGACACTGGCATTGGCCATATGAGAAGTGGGTCAGGTTGTAACTGGTTGACAATGACCAGCATTTATTGCCCTTGATCAGCCACCCTTGTGAACTGCCACAAACCATGTGGTGCAGGTGCATACTTGGGGAGGGAGGTCTGGGATTTGGACCCAGGAATGATTTTATGAGACCTTGTGGAGGAGTTCCTATGGGCTGGTTGCCCTTGATCTTGGCGTCAAATACCACAAGTTTCTGTAAGCTGTTTGATTAGCCTGGGTGAGAATTGCAGATGGTACAACTATAGCTACAGTGCACAGGTGGTGCAGGGAATGAATGGTTAGATTGCTGATAGGTTACCAATCAAGTGAGCTGCTTTATCCTGGATAAGTTAAGAAGATAGAACATAGAACAGTACAGCACAGGAACAGGCCCACAATGTTATGCTGATCCAAATTAAATTAGCCATCAAATGTGTAATTAATCTCTTCTGTCTACACAATGTCCATATCTCTCCAATTTCCTCACATTCTATGGATTTATTAAGTATGCCCACAAGAAAATGAATCTTAGCGTTGTACATGGTGACGTACAGTATATGAACTTTGATAATAAATTTACTTTGAACATTGATGTGCCTATGTAAACACCTCTTAAAACTCCCTAATGTTTCTGTCTCCACCACTGCATTACAGGCACCCACCTGCCCCTCGCATCTCCTTTGAAATTGCCCCCTCTCACCGTAAATGACATCAGACATTTCAATCCTTGGAAAAAGAAATTGTCTGTCTACTCTATCATAGGCATCCGCTAGTCTCATGAGACCATGGATTTGCACCTTGGAAGGTTTCCAGGGCGCAGGCCTGGGCAGGCTTGTATGGAAGACCAGCAGTTGCCCATGATGCAAGTATCCGCTCTCCACGCCACCAATGTTGTCCAAGGGAAGGGCATTAGGACCCATACAGCTTGGCACCGGTGTCGTTGCAGAGCAATGTGTGGTTAAGTGCCTTGTTCAAAGACACACATGCTGCCTCAGCTAAGGTTCGAACTAACGACCTTCAGATCACTAGACAAACGCCTTAGCCACTTGGCCACACGCCAACACTCTATCAATGATTCTCATAATCTTATAAACCTCGATCATATCTCCACTCAGCCTCCGCTGTTCCAAAGAAAACAACCCAGGTTTGTCCAACCTCTTGTTATAGTTCATGCCTTATAATCCAAGCAAGATCCTGGTAAGCCTCTTTTTCACCCTCTCCAAAGCTTCGACAGCCTTCCTAAAATGGGTCTCAGCTCAAAAGGTCAACTGTTTATTCACTTCCATGGCTGCTGCCTGACCCGCTGAGTTCCTGCGTGTGTTGCTTTGGGTTTCCAGCATCTTCAGAATTTCTTGTGTTTAAGCATGCCATATGCCTTCTTAACCACCCTATCAACCTGTGTAGCCACCTTAAGGGAGTTATGAACTTGGAACCCAAGATCCCTTTGTTGATTATCTTCCGCTTGACAGGGTATTGTCTCTTTACATTTGGCCTACCAAGGTGAAACACTTCACATTTGGCTGGGCTAAAGCCCATCTTCCATTTCTCTGCCCATCTCTGCAACTAATCTATATCCCATTGTACTCCTTGCCAATCTACTACGCTATCCAAAACACGACTGATCTTCGTATCATCTGAAAGTTTACTAACCTACCCACCTACATTCTCATCCAGGTTATTTCTATACATCACAAACAGCAAAGGTCTCAGTATAGATCCATGTGGAAGACCACTAATTACAGACATCCTGCTAGAATAAGTCCCTTTGACCACTACCCTTTGTCTTCAATGAGCAAGCCAGTTCTGAATCCAAATGGCCAATTCACCATGGATCCCATGCATCCTAATCTTCTGGATGAGCCTCCTCTGAGGGACCTTGTCAAATGCCTTAATAAAATCTATCTAGATAACATCCGCTGCTTTGCCCTCAACACCATATTAAAAGACTCAATCAAATTAGTAAGCCACATCTTGCCCTGCACAGAGCAATGCAGCGCCATGGTTTTCCAAATGTTCATAGACCCTATCCCTTAGAATTTTCTCCAGTAACTTTCCTACTACTGATGTAAGACTCACTAGCCTATAGTTTTCTATAGTTCCAGCATTGCCCCTGGTTCCCTTCTTGAATAATGGAACATTAGCTACTGGTCAGTTCTCCAGGACCTCACCTGTGGCTAGAGAGGAAATGAAGATATTGGTCAAAGCCCCAGCAACCTCTTCTTCTTGCCCCTCTCAATAACGTCGGGTCTATCTCTTCAGGCTCTGGGGACTTATCCACCTTAATGCTCTTTAAGAGATCCAACTCTACCTCCTCCTTTACCATGAAATGCCCCAGCATATCAATACGTTCAGCACTGATCTCTCCATTCTCCATGTCCTTCTCTTTGGTAAGTACTGATGTAAGGTACTCATTCAGGACTTCACCCTCATCCTCCACATCCAAGCAATTGTTCCCCTTGTATCCTTGAGTGGCCCTACCCTCTCCCTTGTTATCCTCTTGCTCTTAACATATGTATAGAATTTCTTGGGATTCTCTATAACCCTACTTGCCAAAGACTTTTTATAGTCCTTCCTGGCTTTGCCAATTCTCTGCTTGAGTTCTTTTCTGGCTTCTTTATAATCCTCAAGGGCTCTGTTTGACTCTAGCTTCCTTAGCTTTGCATACTTTTCTTTTTCTTCTTGACTAAATTCATCACCTCTCCTGACATCCAAGGTTCTCTTACCTTGCCATCCTTGTCTTTCCATCTGACTGGAACATACCTGTTCTGTACTCTGTGCAGTTGGTCTTTAAACACCCTCCAGATGTCGGATGTGGACGTGTTCTTGGATCTTGGATTGGACTGTTCTTGGACTTTTCTTTGTGCTGCATTCATAGGTTCATAGAGTTATGCACCACAGAAACAAGACAATCAAACACTTATTTATATTAATTCTACATTAATCCCATTTTTTTATTCTCCCCACATTATCATCAATTGTCCCAAAATTCTGTCTGAACACTAGATATGTCCTGCATGTGTTTGGGATGTGGGAGGAAACTCGAGTGTTTGAAGGAAATCCCTGTTGTCACAGGGAGAATATGCAAACTGCACACAGACAGGGCCCATGGTCAGCATTGTACCAAAGTTTCTGGTGCTGTGAGACTACGGCTCTACTAACTATACCACAATGACACTCCTCCATTATTTCTCCTTGAAGAACCTGCAAAGTCTTGGGGGTATCAGGCCTCTGCACTGCTCTTGAAGTCATGGTATGATGTGGCTGCATCAATTAAGTTTCTGGCCAATGACGAGCCCCCAGAATATTGATAGCCAGGAATACAGTGACAGTAATGGTATTTTTATCAAGGGTAAATATATGGACTTTCTCTTGTTGAAGATGATCACTTCTTTTGTGATGTGAATGAAACTTGCCACTTCTCAACCTTTGCTGTCTCTACTTTGCTCCATGCAGGCATGCATGGGTTGTATTATATGCTGAGGAATTGTGAACAGAAATGAACATTATGTAACCATCAGCAAACAGTCCCACCACCGACCTGGGTCATTGGACCAGGCCTTAAAATAATTGGAAGGGGGAGGACTCCAAGGTGGATGTTTAATAAATCAGAGGAAAATGGGAGAGCAGTGGCACAGGACAGTGAGGGGGAGAATACTAACTGAAGTGTGACATTCTCATATAATAAAAAATAATAATAGCCAACATCTGAATTTAAACAATGAATTGAAGGTTTTGAAAATAATTCAGAAAAGGTCCCCACAATGTTTGAAAGTCTTGACGAGATTCAGAAGTTGAACAATGACTTGTTGAATATCGGGGAACGAAGACACAGGTAGAATTGTCCAAAGTGTAGCCTTTCGATAGGGTAGAGCATAAATGGGGAAATATCAAAGGGATGGATTCAGAAGACAGAAAGTATCATGAGAGATTTTAACTTACATAAGCACAAGAAATTCTGCAGATGATGGAAATCCAAAGCAACACACAAAAAATGCTGGAGGAACTCAATGTGTCAGGCAGCATCTATGGAGAGGAATAGAAAAAAAAATCAATGTTTCAGGCAGAGACCCTTCTTCAGGACTGGAAAGGAAGGAGAAGACACCAGAATAAAAATATGGGGGGAGGGGAAGGAGGCTAGCTAGAAGGTGCCAGGTGAAGCCAGGTGGGTAGGAAAGCTAAAGGGCAGGAGAGGAAGGAATCTGATATGAGAAAAGAGTGGACCAGAGGAGAAACAGAAGGAGGAGGGGACCCAGGGGAAGGTGATAGGCAGGTGAGAAGAGGTAAGGGGCTAGGGTAGGGAATAGAAGAAGAGGGAAGGGTGAGGGGAATTTTTTTAATCGGAAGGTAAATATTCATGCTATCAGGTTGGAGGCTTCCCAGACAGAATATAAGGTGTTGCTCCACCACCCTGAGAGTGGCCTCATTGTGGCACAAGAGGAGGCCATTGACAGACATGTCGGAATGGGAATGGGGATGGGAATTAAAATGTTTGGCCACCGGGAAGTTGTGCTTTTGGTGGATGGAGTGGAGGTATTCGACAAAGTGGTCCCCCAATTCACAATGGGTCTCACCAATGTAGAGAAAGCCACATCAGGAGCACTGGTCACAATAGACGACCCCAGCAGATTCACAGGTGAAGTGTTGCCTCACCTGGAAGGACTGTTTGGGGCTCTGAATGGAGGTGAGGGAGAAGGTGAATGGGCAGGTGTAGCACTTTTGCGACTTGCAGGGATAAGTGCTGGGAGGGACGAATGGACAAGGGAATCAGGGAGAGAGCGATCCCTGTGGAAAGCAGAGGGGAGAGAGACATAAAGATATGTTTAGTGGTAATGTCCCTTTGGAGATGGCGAAGTTGCAGAGGATGATGTGTTGAATGTGGAGATTCATTGGGTGGTAGGTAAGGACAAGAGGAACTCTATCACTGTTAAGGTGGCTGAAAGGAGGGGGTGTTCATGGATGTTTGGGAAATGGAGGAGATGCAGGTGAGGGCAGCATCTACGGTGGAGGAAGGGAAATCTCATACTTTGAAGAAGGAGGACATCTCTGATGTCCTGTAAAGAAAAGCTGCATCCTTGGAACAGATGCAGCGGGGATGAAAGAAATAAGAAAAGGGAATAGCATTTTTACAGGAGACAGGGCAGGAAGAGGTATAGTCAAGATAACCATGGGAATCGATAGGTTCATGAAAGGTGTTGGTTGACAGTTTCTCTCCAGAGATGTAGACAGAGAGATTGAGAAAGGGGAAGGAGATGTTAGAAATGAACCAAGTGAATTTAAGGTCTGGGTGGAAGTTAGAGGCAAAGTTGACGAAATTGACGAGCTCAACACGGGTGCATGAAGCAGCATCAATAAAGTCGTCAATGTAACGGAAGAAGAGTTGGGGGGGGATTACTGGGAAAAGTTTGGAACGTGGAATGTTCTACATAGCCAATGAAGAAGCAGACATAGCTGGGGCCAATGCAGGTGCCCATGGCTACCCTTTGGGTCTGGAGAAAGTGGGAGGAGCTGAAGGAAAAACTGTTGTGGTGAGGACCAGTTCTGCCAGATGGAGAAGGGGAACTTGTCCAATGTTAATTGGACAAACCAGACTAGTAGGGGCATGGTGTACAAAGGTTTTGTGGAGTATATCAGAGCACTATTTTTCAGAACCACTTGGGAAGAGGCTATTTTAGATTTGGTCAATTTGTCAAGATGAAGAGATCTTGAAGTTAGGGATCTCCTAGGAAGCAGTAACTGCAACACGGTAGAATTTCAGATGCAGTTTAAGGGTGAACACCCTTGGTCAAAAACCAGTACCTTCAGGTTAAGTTAGGTCGATGCTAATGGCACATAGGTAGAGTTGTCTGGAGTAGATTGGGTAAATAAGTGAAGAGAGGGGTCAGTAAGTGAGCAGCAGCAGATACTTAAACTGCTAGTTGACAATGCCCAGCAGGAATTGATCCCAAGTGAAAAGAAGTGTGATCTCCAATTAACAAAGGAGGCAATGGATCACATTAAATTGAAGTGCAGAGCACACCGAAGTAAAAGGGCTCGTGACAGATCAGAGGGTTGGGAATTTTTCAGGAATCTGCTGTTCATAAAAAAGAGAGCTGCCTTTCAGAGAAAATTTGTAAGTATTATGAAAATGCAGTAAAATTTTCTATGAAAATGTTAACAAGGAGGACGGTGCCTGGATTTATTGTATGATCTCAATGGATTGGGGCTGGAGAATTAATATCAGGAAACAAGGAAATGGCAGATATGTTAAACTGTGGAGTAGACTGGAGATTATCCAGGGATAACTGATGGACTTGTTTCAAATAGCATGGAAGAACGAGGAAAAATCCAAAACAAGGGGCTCAAAGTATTGCAAAAACTCACGAGATTGAAGGTCTTAAGGAATTGGCTTCAGAGGCGGTGGACCTATTGGCTGAGATCTTTTGACAGAGGTTTGGAAAACAACATATGTGACTTGACTCCTCAGTTGAAAATTGCAGAAGATAAAAGTTGTGGAACAACAGGCCAATTAGTAAAGTACAGGACCCCTGACCAAGATATATTCCTTACTGTTAGCAATGGTTGAAGTGCCAGATGGCTGGAGAATGACTAATGTTGTGCCTTTATTTAGAAAGTTCAAAGTTCAAGATATATTTATTATCAAAGGATGTAGGAAGAAATACAATAGAATCAATGAAAAACTGCATACAAAGACTGCCAAGCAAACCAAGTGCAAAAGAAGACAAACTGTGCAAATACAATAAAAAGCAAATGACACTAATAGCAATAAATAAATATATAATACTGAGAACATGAGTTGTAGAATCCTTAAAGTGAGTCTATGGGTTGTGTTCAATGATTCAATGATCAGTCAGTGTTGTGGGGAGCGAAACTGTCCATTTTGGTTCAGGAGACTAATGGTTGAGGGGTAATAATTGTTCCTGTGGTATGGCACCTAAGGCTTCTGTATCTCCTCCCTGATAGAAGCAGCGAGAAGAGAGAATGGAGTGAGTGGGTGGGTGGTTGTGGTCCGTGATGATCTCTCTCTCTCTCTCCCTCCCCCCTCCCTCTCCCCCTCCCCCTCCCTGTCTCCCTCCCCTGTCCCTCTCCCTCTCCCCCCCTCACTCTCTACCTATCTTTATCTCTCTCAGATCTCAGTTACTGTTGGTTTGTCCTTCTCTGTTAACTGAAGCCCATTCTCATACTGCACTTGCTTAACATTACAGTACAAAAGGGGTGTAAAGTAAGGCCCAACATGTCACACGTGGTGGTACACTTCCAAAAAAGTCCAGGTCATTATCCCATACAGTCCTAGTGCTAAACTTCCAACATGCAATAATAATGGAGCATTTGAGCCCATAATAGCAGTTGTACTTCATGGGAGGCTTTTAACTGGGTGATTGAATATAAAGCTGTCAGTGAAAAAACACATCTGGGTGAATGTTGAAGGAGCAAAGGGCACCATGTGTCCTCTGAGACTTTGAAGATAAAGGACTCAAGAGCTTTACCAGAGTGTGAGGGGAACTGGTGGTACAGCGCATTCTTATGAGGTGTTACTCGGCCCTCTCGCCCTGCCTGTTGTGACGACCATTAAACATTTTGGGGACTAGCTGTTTGCATTTGAGGCTGTCGAGCATTTGTTGACTGTTGTCGGGGAGAGAGGGTTCAGGGCTTGTACGGAGAGGAGAGTGAATGTAGTTTGCAGGGATAGGAAGCCAAATTATGAGCAGCCGTGGTTGTTCTGGTTTATTTACATTTTCACTCTTATCCACCTGATCTCAGGCACCGTGCTGTATGAAACAATGCAGGGTATCTGAGATCCCCTGGTCTCTCATATCTCCTCCTGCTATTAGCAGTCAGTCTCCACTTGGTCTCATCATTTATAAGCATTCAGGCCCTTTGGCCTGCAAATGCAGTCCTGTCCATGGATAACTGCATGGGCCAACACTAGGGTTGTGTAGCCCCCTTGGCAAGCCTCAGGGTCGCTCGGCTCGCTGTCGTCTAGGGAAACAGCCCTCGGCCCCGCCAAACTGAGTAATTAAGTTTGTGTGGATACTGTGTGATGTACCCCACCCCGCCCAAATAACAGACAATACACCAGATACGATTGAATAATTTACAGTTTATAGATATTACTGGAACTATATAATTAATAGAGATAAAATATAAGAGGAAAATAAAAGGTGTCATACTTATCAAAGTTCAATCTCTTCATGCACAACAGTTGGAGCTCTAGTAACGATACTCTCTTCACCATTCGATCCCCTCTGACCACCTCTACCTGCCGTCTGGGACCAACCATGGTGGTCGACCAGATGCTCCACACGAGTCTGTCTCCGTCTCCTCTCCTCGCCGAAAATCCTGGACCTCAGACTCCTGCTCGGGGTCCAACCCCGTTAACCGGCTCAGAGCATCTTGTCCATTCTCTTTCTCTCCATTGCACCTTCTGCCCAAAAACCCACGCATCACAATAACTTACAGACACACTAGAAGGAATAACATCTATCACAATTGGTTCGTTTGCTCTCTTATCGATAACATAACCCAAACAAGCTGCTAGCGGGAGACCTTTCTCAGCAGTTAACATAACAAAGAAGCAATTTTAATTATAACATAAGAAAGAAGCCATTTTAATTAGTCTACACAGTAACATAAAAGAAGAATCCCCTTACAGTTGCCAACTTTCTCACTCCCAAGTAAGGGACAAAAGTAGCAGTCAAATACGGGACACTTGTGTTTACCCCGAGAAAGACTACCATGACCATGAAGCCTTGTGCATGCATCTGTGTGCGCATGCGTGACGTGTGCATTATTGTACATGCCGATTTTTTTCTATGAATTGGTTTTGGCTTAATCTTCCTGATTCTGATACACTGTACATACATTATTTCTACTTTATATAGGCTGTGTATTTATCATAGCATTCCTGCTTTTACATGTTAGTGTTATTTTAGGTTTTATGTGTTATTGGTATGATTTGGTAGGTTATATTTTAGGTCTGGGAATGCTCAAAAATTTTTCCCATATCAATTAATGGTAATTGCTTCTGCGCTTTACGCCATTTCGGCTTACGAACGGTTTCATAGGAACACTCTACCTTAGCGGGGGAAATACGGGACAAGGGCGGTCCTGTATGGGACAAACGAACTTAGCCCAATATACGGGATGTCCCGGCTAAAATGGGACAGTTGGCAACCCTAACCAAAACATCAAATGGGACTAGCTTTGGTAGATGTCTGGATAGCATGGATCAGTTGGGCTGAAGGGTCTGTCTTGCAGCTATATAGCTCTATATCTTTAAAATGGGAAATACCTAATGACCAAGAGCAACTCCACAGAAACAGGCCCTCTGGCTCACTGAGTCCATGCAAAACTTCAATCACCCATTTACGCTAATTCTAATACAGCCTATTTTGAGTTCATCCAGCACCTTGTGTGCATTGTTCAAGATTTGAAGCATCTGCAGAATATTGAGTCACATTCCATTTTATTCTCCCTGCATTACACCAACCTGCCCCAGATGCTACCCTCATCAACACACCAGGGGCAGTTAATCTACTGATTTGAGAAAGTGGGAAGAAAGCAGAGCACCCAGAGGAAGCCCACAAGGTCATAGGCAGCATGTGTAAACTCCGCTCAGCTGGGAGTCAAGGCCAGGACTAAACCTGGGTCACTGGTGCTGTGAGGCAGCAGCTCTTCTAGCTGTGTCGCTGTGTCACTGCCGGGAATGGAGAGAACTGGCAAGGTAAGAAGACTACGTGGTGGGAATTGCTGCTGAGTTTATTGACAGTGTGGTTGGGCAGCAAAGGACTTTATGGTCATGTGACTGGACGTCACTGCTGGCATGATGTCAAGTGGTGTAGTGTTCCTCGGGGCTGGACATCTTCCCCTCGTCACTTGGTTTACGAAGCTGGAGAGGGATCTTACAAAGATCTTTCCTGTAGATAACTTTGTACTGGGACTGGGGGTGGGGGGGGGGGCATAGAAATGGGATTTCCTCACTCCTTCTGCACACTCCTTGGTTTCCTTGTTCAAGTTTCCACTTACCTTACACCAAAGTGTACCACAGAAGTGTAGAGGTTAGTGCAACAGTATTCTAGCTCAGAGTGTTCTGGAATTCCGCGTTCAATTCTGGTGCCTTTCTGTAAGGAGTCTCTATGTCTTTCCTGTGGAATGCATGGGCTTTCTTTGAGTCCTCCAGTTTCCTCCCACAGTCCAAAGACATACCAGGAGGATTACTTGGTCATTGTAAATTGCCCTGTGATGAGATTAGGGTCAGTTGGGTTTGTTGGGTGTTGATGGGGCCGTGTGGCTCGAAGGGCTGGAGGGCCCTAGCGATATGTGCCATATTGCTAAATTAATTAATTAATTAAACATGCCTCATCTGAAGGTGCCAATTGTTTCTAGAAGCCTTCCTTGGGGTGTACTACCACTACCAATCTCATCCAATGACTGAGCTCGGAGCAAACGTAGAACATAGAACAGTACATCACAGGAACAGGGACTTGGGTCCATGATGTTGTGCTGAACTAATTAATGTAGCCATAAAATGCCTAGCTAAGCTAATCCCTCCTGCCATATGTTCATATCTCTTCATTTCCTCCTTATTCATTTGTCTATCTAACAACCTCTTAAATCCCACCATTCTCTGTGGAGAAAAACTTGTCCTGCATATCTCTTCTGAACTGGCTCCCTCTCACCTCATGACAGGCATCATCTAGCAAGCCACCAGCACTTGGGAGGTACCACAGATCCCATTTACATGGGAGGTGATCAGGTGCAGAGGTCCCACGATACCAATTTTCCTTTCAGCAGCCCAGAGGCTCTCAGGAGCCACCTGTGTAGGACATAAATTGGCCCAGTGGCATTAACTCCCACACTGCTGCCACTTACAAGCTGTACAAGTAGGAGAAGCTGATGTAAGTATGTGTCGTTGGCTATATTCCTGATAACCAAGCAGAACTTTTGATCTGTGAATCTGAGCCTTCCACAGGGCTCGGCATCCCAGCAGAGTCTCCCAGTTTGCAGCTGATATGATGACAGGCACAGCTAGTCGGGAATAGGAAGGAAGCCTACAATTCAGAGTTGAGCAGGACACGTAGGAGTCATGTCTTTCACTCATTTGGTGAGTTGCTGGTGATTCTTTCGTTGTGTCTCCCACTCCTCATCTGGGCAGGACTAGGAAGTGGAGGAAAGGCAACTGGCTAGTGACCAAGTAACCCGAGCTGGGCTTGGAAACCATAACACTCCACCCTACAGCTGATGGTTACCTTCGGTTCTGGACTCAGAGTCAGATTCAGAATCAGCTTTATTATTACTGACATATGTCATAAAATTTGTTGCTTTCTGGCAACATTACAGTGCAATACATAAAAACATTAAAAGTTACAATAAGAAATGCATAAAAAATAAAATAGTGTAAAAAGAGAGCAAAACTGAAGAGTCAGGGATAGTAGCTGGTATTTAGATCAAGATGGCACTGAGCAGATATGTCTGTCGATGTTGTGTCTCAGATTTTGTTGTTTTTTTAGGTTTTTAGTGATGGCTTTATGGAACAGTGCAGGGGAAAAGGTCTCAGCCCAAAACGTTGACTGTACCCTTTTCCATAGATGCTGCAGAGAATCAGGGGTCAGGTTAGGGTTTAGGGACAGGGCTGAGGGAGAATTAGAAGAAAGAGACAATGAATGAAGAGTCAGGGTCAGAAGCCAATGTTCTGAGTCCAGGTCGAAGCGCCGCGCAATCAAAGGTCAGCAAACCCAAAGGTTGGGTTGGCAGGCGCTGAGCAGATCAGGGATCCCCAGTGAGTCATGGGCTGGAGATCTGTGTGAGTCCAGAAGTCGAAGCCCATAGGTCAAATCCATGAGAGGCAAGTCCTAGGGTTAAGGCCCAAAGGTTAAGCAATTGATTGGCGAGGCTTAGGGTTGATGCCCAGACACTAATGAAGTATGGAGGACAAACCCAAGGGTCAAAGTCTAGAGCTTGGCCAGTCTAAAGGTACAAGCCCAAAGTTCAAAGACCAAAGTCAATGTGTCTGGAGGTAGAGGCCTGAAGGTTGAAGTCCCTGAGTTGGCATGTCTGGAGGTTGGAGGCCTATTGCCTGTGAGTCTGATAGTTTGGCGCCAAGGACTGGAGGTCTGGAGGTGGCCTGACTGTCTGTGTGAGTGAATGGGAGGGTTGGGGAAGGGGCCTGTTTCGCTGTGGTTGTCTTGTTGTTGTTGCTCATGTTGCTTTTCTGAACATTGTGACCTGCTATGTTGGTGCTGGAATGTGTTGTGACCCTTGCGGGCTGTCCCAGCACATCCATGGGGGTGTTAGTTGCTAACATAAGCGGTGCATTTCATTGTATGTTTTGATGAACATGTGAGGTAGCGTTAATGATTTCATGGGCCGTTCAGTAATCTGATGGTGGACGGGGAGAAGCTGTTCCTGAAATGTTTACTGTGGGTCTTCAGGCTTTTGTACCTTCAACCTGATGGTAGTAATGAGAAGAGGGCATGTCTTGGATGGTGAGGGTGCTTAATGATGGATGCCGCCTTCTTGAGGCACCCCCTCTTGAAGATGTTCTCAGTGGTGGGTATGTTAGGCCCCATGGTACGCTGGCTGAGTCTACGACCCTCTGAGCCACCGTCGTTTTGTGGTCAGCATGACACTATTACAGCTTGAAGCGTTGGAGTTCAGAGGTCAAATCTGGTGCCCTCTGTAAGGAGTTCGTACGTTCCCCCTGTGACTGCGTAAGTTTCCTCCGGATGCTCCGGTTTCCTCCCACATTCCAAAGACAAGCTGGTAAGTAGGTTAATTGGACATTGTAGATTGTTCTACGATTAGATAGGTGGGTTGCTGGGTGGTGTCGCTCACTGGGCCAGAAGGGATGGTTCCACTGTATCACTAAATAAATAAATAAATTCCAATGCTATCCATTGAAGCCTCTATACCGGGTGGTGATGTAACCAGTTAGAGTGCTTCCACGGTGCATCTGCACAGATCTGCAGAAGTTCTGTGCATTTATAAAACTCTGGTTAACCTGCATCTGGAGTATTGCGTTCAGTTCTGGTCACCCCACCAAGGATGTGGAGGCTTAGGGAAGGGCACAGAAGAGGTTTGCCAGGACGCAACCTGGATTAGAGGGCATGTGCTATCGTGAGAGGTTGGACAAACTTGGGTTATTTTCTCTGGAGGCTGAGGGGAGATCTGATAGAGGAAAACTGTGCGAGGCAAAGATAAAGTAGGCAGCCAGTAAAAGGAGGTGTACACACAGAGTGAGGATGCCTGGATTGCACCGCTAGGGGCTGTGGTAGGGGCATATACACTAGAAGCATTTGAGATCCTGTAGAGAGGCACATGGACATGCAGAAAATGAAAGGATATGAACTGTGCATAGACTTAAGGGATTCGGTATTATGAGTTTAATTAGCTCAGTGCAATATTGTGTCTCTACGTTCTATGTTGTATGATCAGAGTCCCTTCTAGTCCTCCCCTACAAATGCTATTCCTGCTCTCCCCCAACAGGGCTCAGACCCATTCTGGATTATGACCATCCTGAGGGAGGAGTGCCTGCTTTGGAAACTGGCCCGGAGCAAGAAGGTGGCCAGTTGTTGAAGTTCTGCATCAACAAGGGTTTTCCTGAAAGTTTTGTTTTGGGGTGTGCGGGGTGGCGGGGGTGGTGAACTGTTGTTCAGAAGCAAGTTTATTTGACAGCCGGTGAATGGGGAGTGATCGGTTGTCGTGCAGTTGAGGGCGAATGTGGGAACTGATGGACAGAACGACCTGCTCCACGTAAGGCCCAACCCACCCTGCCTAGTAGACTGCAGAGCAGCGCCCTCTACTCCCTTTGGTACCGAACCGGATAAGCCGAGCTGCTCACAGGTCAGTGAAAGACCTACCTCAATACCCTGAGAGCTCTGTGTAAGTATGGGGCAGAGCACAGCACCCTGACACCTTCACCGTCCCCCACACCCACCACCTCCCAAGGCTGGGACTCCATGTGTACCAGGAGTGCAAGGGTTAATAATGATGCCTGGAGGCTGCAGCGAAAGCAAATAGCTCTCTTTCGTCTGTAAGCAGTAGGAAATGAGAACCACATGTTTGCTTTGGACATGCTGTCTGCTCTGGCGAGCAGCTGAATGGGGTGGGAAGGTGGGGGGTGGTGTTGTCTGAGCGTGGTTTGCGCCACCCAAACTGGCACAGGCCAATGGCTATTGAGAGAACGGGGTGGGCTGGAGTATTGGGGGTGGGGTGGGGTAAGGGTCCTGTTGCACTTCAACCCAACAGGGCTGACCCAATGTGAAGTCTTAATGGGAACCAGATGTAGAGTAGAAATCAGGACAGAGAGACAGTGTCTGCACACTTCACCACACAAACTAGGAAAAGGTCTCAAGCTGGTTATTACCGTATGGCATAGAAGGTGCGTCTATAACGTTGCTTGCTGAGATCCATACACAAAGCAGTTCAATATTTAAGCACACAATTAACCTGCCCACACATCATTTTGCTTGCTTACCAAAGGCACAAACACAAATGAAGGAAAGTTTACAACACCAGACTGGATATGAAAGACACTCAACATATCAGACTCAGAATCAGGTTTAATATCTCTGACATATGTCATGAAATTTATTGTTATGCTGCAGCAATACATTGCAATACATAATAATAAATACTATAAATTACAGTAAGTATATATATATCAAAAAGTTAAAGAAGTAATGTGAAAAGAGAAGTAAAAGTAGTGAGGTGGTGTCCATGATTTCAATGTCTATTCAGAAATCTGATGGCAGAGGGGAAGAAGCTGTTCCTGAATCGTTGAGTGTGTGCTTTCAGGCTCCTGTACCTCCTCCACCTCCTCCCAGGTGGTAACAATGGGAAGAGGGAGAGTCTCTGTTGATCCTCACCAATTTTTTATTGATGCACCATAGAAAGCATCCTATCTGGATGCATCAAGGGTTGGTACGGCAACTGCTCAGCCCGTGACTGCAAGACAGTGCAGAGAGTTCAGAAGAAAAAGATGTGACCTTATTAGATGTGCAACATTGTTGCAGGACTTGACAATCTGGATGCATTTGGGTAAAGGGAGCATTGTGTATAGGTGTGGTCACCGTGCTAAAGGAGTAATGTGGTAGCAATAGAGAGAGTGCAGAAAAGATTCACAAGGATGTTGCCTGGAATAGAGGCTGCAGTTATAAGGAAAGATTTGATAGGCTGGGTTTATTCTCACTGAAGCTTTAAGAGGCTGAGGGGTGAAAAGAGAGATTTTTAAAATTACAAGGGGCATAGATAGAGTAGATAACATAAGAATATAAGAAATAAGAGCAGAAGTAGGCCATTTGGCCCATCAAACCTGCTCCGCCATTCAATAAGACCATGGCTAATCTGGCCATGGGCTCATCTCCACCTACCTGCCTTTTCCCCATAACCCTTAATTCCTCCACTATGCAAAAATCTATCTAACTCTGTCTTAAATATATTTACTGAGGCAGCCTCCACTGCTTCATTGGGCAGAGAATTCCACAGATAATCACTCCTTCTCTAAGGGTATGATAGTCCAGAACTAAAGGACATAGATTTAAAATGAGCAGGAAGAAATTTCCAGGAGCTCTGTAGGGCAACTTTTTCACACAGATGGTTCCATGGAACAAGATGCCAGAAGAAGAAGTAGACATAGATACATTAACAATGCTTAAAAGGCATTTGGACAAGAAGAGAGTGGAGGAATGAGGGCCTAATGCAGGTAGATAGGATTAGTGTTGATAGGCATCATGGTCAGCATGGACTAGTTGATCTGAATGGCCCATTAATGTGCTGTACATCTCTATGGCTCTGACTCTGTGGAAGCATGGAGACAAATGGAGGTCATCTGACAGGGAAGGGTAGTCTATTGACATACTGGTCACCTAGCACTAATTGTAGCCATTGTTGAATGTTCTGAGTTAGAGCTTGACGTTTTGTAATTTCATGGAATTTAAATTACTTTGCTATTTGCCAAAGCAAGAAATTTAGGGATGAAATTTCTCAAACTTGAATTTCCCCAAGATTGCACTGAACCCATTCCTGGGATCTTAGACTGAAGTTTCCCGGGAAATTGACAGAACATAATATCTCATAGATTAAGCAGATTAGTGTATCTCATCAGGGCCTGAGGAAAGTGGAAAGATCTTTGCACAGTATGACATTTAAAACTCTCCTTTAATGCAGTATCATAGTATTATTTTATTGTCCTTGTGAAATACAGAGGTAAGAAATTGTATTGAGTGCTACCACAAAGGAAGTGGTTTGGATCATCTGCCTGCTTTATGAGCCATCTGATACTCAGTTCTATTGACGCCATGAGAGCTGAATGAGTGAAGCCTACGTGACAAGGATGATGTAATGACAGATTGTCCATCACATTTAGATAAAATCTGGAGCAAAAGTTGTGCAATCTTTGCTCTCTTAATCTCTGCCACAGGAAGCAGTTGAGGCCAGTACATTGGATATATTTAAGAGGGAGTTAGATATGGCCCTTGTGGCTACGGGGATCAGGGGGTATGGAAGGAGGGCTGGGGCGGGGTTCTGAGTTGGATGATCAGCCATGATCATAATAAATGGCGGTGCAGGCTCGAAGGGCCGAATGGCCTACTCCTGCACCTATTTTCTATGTTTTTATGTTTCTATGTTAAATGTACCAGCTTCTAATTGATCCACCTCTGGAAAAGGACACATGACTGTATCTGCTCCAAAGCAGCTGAAAGTCAGCCTGATCGAAAAAGTAACCTCTTTCCAACTCATCTTTGTTCTTTCGGCCTGTGTCTCATGGCCTATACTCCACAAACTTTATCTCATCCAACAATCTGCTACCTTTAACCAATCCCACGTCATCCCATTTACACACTACCCGGGTGCATGGATATTTGACATTTAGGTCTCATAATCTTTCAAATTATTGGAGGCAAATCTGTAGCCATATTTGGCCTCACACCCAGGACCCTGTCATTTAATCTCTTTTCCTCACCATACTAGGTTATTACCCACTAAACTTGAGCCAGACTAAACCAAACACAAGAACAGGGATTCCATTTGTTTTAATGGAGAAAAGACAGCTGTGTCAGTCAATGAAAAGCATCAGTTAATTCACTTCTTCAATAGTCGATTTTTTCAAATGTTTTCAATTACTTTTAACTGTTTAGGTTTTAAATATTATTGAATACTATAAATAATTAGCATTTTTAAAAAATCTCATTAATTCTTAATTTTTGAAAGCCTAAGTTCAAGTTCAAGTTTATCGTTGTCATTGGCATACTTACACAGGGTAGAAATTCCAAGAATATTAGCTTTTTGCAGCAGCAGAATGCTCTCAATCATGACAAACTTAAATTAGCATAAACTTAAATTAACATAGATATCTTGCAGATGTGCAAAATAATCCTAACAGCCCTTGTGCAATACTGAAAAAAAGAGAAACTAACATATTGTCCAAGGCAACGTTAAGGTTTTCAGGACGGTTGAAGAAGCTATTGTTGAACTTTGAGATTGGATCTTCAGACTCCTGTAGCCCCTGCTTGATGGCAGCATTGAGAAGAGGGCATGATCCAGATGGTGAGGTCCCTGATAATCAATCTCATCTCCTGAGACATCTCCTTCCCAGATGTTCTTAATGGTGATGAGAGCTGCACAGATGATGGAACTGGCTGTGTCTCTGTAGCTTCTTGCAGTCCTGTGACTTGCAGATTTCATACCAGGCCATGATGCAACCAATCAGAATGTTTTCCACTGTACTTATGTAGAAGTTAGTTAAAGTCTTTGATGACATGTTGAATCTCCTTAAATTTCAAAGAAAGTAGGGACACTATTGAACCTTCTTCATGACTTGCATCTATGTGCTGGGCACAGGATAAGTCCTACAAGAACCGGACCTGGTGGCATCGAGATTCATCGTCACTGAGGAGGACGTTAGAAGGGCCTTCCTGAAGATAAATCCAAGGAAGGCGATGGGCCCAGATGGCGTCCAGGGACAGGTTCTCCAGGCCTGTGCAACTGAGCTAGCTGGAGTGTTTGCTGACAACTTCAGCCTCTCCTTGCTTCAGTCTAAAATCCCCTCGTGTTTTAAGAAGGCAACGATAATCCCAGTGCTGAAGAAGAGCAAGGTGGCATGCCTGAATGACTATCGACCTGTGGCTCTGACATCAATTGCTATGAAGTGCTTCGAGAGATTGGTTATGGCACACATCAACCACAGCCTACCGGTCAACCTCGACGCTTTGCAATTCGCCTACCGGAGCAACAGGTCAAAGGCAGATGCCATCTCTCTGGCCCTACATTCCTCCTTAGAACACCTGGAGAATAAAAATGTATACGTAAGGCTCCTTTTCATTGACTACAGCTCTGCCTTTAATACCATCATTCCAAATAAACTGATTCCTAAGCTCCGGAACCTGGGCCTTAGCACTCAGATCTGCAGCTGGATCTTCAACTTCCTCACAGACAGGACCCAGGCTGTAAATATAGGGGACAAGCTCTCCTCTACAATCACTCTGAGCACCGGTGCCCCACAAGGCTGTGTACTCAGCCCCCTGCTGTACTCATTGTACACCCATGATTGTGTAGCCAAGTTTCCATCAAACTCAATATATAAGTTTGCTGATGACACAACAATTGTAGGCTGTATCTCGGGTAATGATGAGTTTGAGTACAGAGAGGAAATTAAGAACCTGGTGGCATGGTGCGAAGACAATAACCTATCTCTCAACGTCAGCAAGATGAAAGAATTGGTTGTTGACTTCAGAAAGAGTAGCGGACCGCACGACCCAATTTACATCAGTGGTACTCAAGTGGAACAGGTCAAAAACTTTAAGTTCCTAGGGGTCAATATCACAAATGACCTGACTTGGTCCAACCAAGCAGAGTTCACTGCCAAGAAGGCCCACCAGCACCTTTACTTCCTGAGAAAACTAAAGAAATTTGGCCTGTCCCCCAAAACCCTCACTAATTTTTATAGATGCACCTTAGAGAGCATTCTTCGAGGGTGCATCACAACCTGGTATGGAAGTTGTCCTGTCCAAGACCGAAAGAAGCTGCAGAAGATCGTGAACATGGCGCAGCACATCATACAAACCAATCTTCCGTCCTTGGACTCACTTTGCACAGCGCGATGTTGGAGCAGTGCTGCCAGGATAATCAAGGACACGACCCACCCAGCCAACACACCTTTCGTCCCTCTTCCCTCCGGGAGAAGGCTCAGGAGCTTGAAGACTCATACGGCCAGATTTGGGAACAGCTTCTTTCCAACTCTGATAAGACTGCTAAACAGAACCTGACCCGGATCTGGGCCGTACCCTCCAAATATCCGGACCTGCGTCTCGGTTTTTTTGCACTACCTTACTTTCCATTTTTCTATTTATGATTTATAATTAAAATTTGTAATATTTGCTCATTTTTACTATTTTTATTATTTTTTATATTTAATATTTGTAATCCAGGGAGCGGGAAGCGCAGAATCAAATATTGCTGTGAAGATTGTACATTCTAGTATCAATTGTTTGGCGACAATAAAGTATAAAGTATAAGATGTTTACACCCAGGAACTTGAACCTGCTCATCCTTTCTACTTTGACTCTTCCCTGAGGACCAGTGTTCTGAAGGTCCACTATCAGATCTTTGTTTGTGCTGATATTGAGTGCCATGCTGTTATAACACCACTCAAACAACTGATCTCTCTCTTGTACACTACCTCAAACATCCGTGATTCTGCCAACTGCAAGGCGTCATCAGTGAACTTGTAGGAGCTATGCTTAGCCACACAGTCATAGGTAAGAGAATCAGATCTGATTATTCACCTCAGTAAATTTGACAGCTGGCTAAGCTGGTGTGGTGAGGCATGGTTTAGCTGGATGTCAATTCAAGTTAGACTGTATCGCGGGTCAGGTTTGCCCATGCACAGTCATATGATGTCAATGCATCAATCAAGGCAGTAGCACTGCCCAGTGCTACACTCTTTGGGATCAGGCTGGTTTTGTCAGGTGAGTTGGTATTTACAGTTTTTAGCAGGATTTGGTCCATTATGCGAAACTTACCAGGACCTAAGTTAGACCACACAGAACATCAGACACAATTCTTGGAGAAGAGGAGGCCATGGATGGATCAGATTAAACTGTACAAAATTATGAGAGGCTTAGGTAGATAGCAGGTGGATAGCAGATTGAAAAGGAGGAGGTGCTTGCTATCTTGAGGCAAATTAAAGTGGATAAATCCCCAGGACCTGACAGGGTATTCCCTCGGACCTTGAAGGAGACTGGTGTTGAAATTGCAGGGGCCCTGGCAGATATATTTAAAATGTCGGTGTCTACGGGTGAGGTGCCTGAGGATTGGAGAATGGCTCATGTTGTTCCGTTGTTTAAAAAAAGATCGAAAAGTAATCCAGGAAATTATAGACCAGTAAGTTTGACATCGGTAGTGGGTAAGTTATTGGAGGGAGTACTAAGAGACAGAATCTACAAGCATTTGGATAGACAGGGACTTATTAGGGAGAGTCAACATGGCTTTGTGCGTGGTAGGTCATGTTTGACCAATCTATTGGAGTTTTTCGAGGAGGTTACCAGGAAAGTGGATGGAGGGAAGGCAGTGGATGTTGTCCACATGGACTTCAGTAAGGCCTTTGACAAGGTCCCACATGGTAGGTTAGTTAGGAAAATTCAGTCGCTAGGTATACATGGAGAGGTGGTAAATTGGATTAGACATTGGGTCAATGGAAGAGGCCAAAGAGGGGTAGTAGAGAATTGCTTCTCAGAGTGGAGGCCTGTGACGAGTGGTGTGTCACAGGGATCAGTGCTGGGTCCATTGTTATTTGTCATCTATATCAATGATCTGGATGATAATGTGGTAAATTGGATCAGCAAGTTTGCTGATGATACAAAGATTGGAGGTGTAGTAGACAGTGAGGAAGGTTTTCAAAGCTTGCAGAGGGACTTGGACCAGCTGGAAAAATAGGCTGAAAAATGGCAGATGGAGTTTAATACAGACAAGTGTGAGGTATTGCACGTTGGAAGGACAAACCAAGGTAGAACATACAGGGTAAATGGTAAGGCACTGAAGAGTGCAGTAGAACAGAGGGATCTGGGAATACAGATACAAAATTCCCTAAAAGTGGCGTCACAGGTAGATAGGGTCGTAAAGAGAGCTTTTTGTATATTGGCTTTTATTAATCAAAGTATTGAGTATAAGAGCTGGAATGTTATGATGAGGTTGTATATGGCATTGGTGAGGCCGAATCTGGAGTATTGTGTTCAGTTTTGGTCACCAAATTACAGGAAGGATATAAATAAGGTTGAAAGAGTGCAGAGAAGATTTACAAGGATGTTGCCGGGACTTGAGAAACTCAGTTACAGAGAATGGTTGAATAGGTTAGGACTTTATTCCCTGGAACGTAGAAGAATGAGGGGAGATTTGATAGAGGTATATAAAATTATGATAGGTATAGATAGAGTGAATGCAAGCAGGCTTTTTCCACTGAGGCAAGGGGAGAAAAAACCCAGAGGACATGGATTAAGGGTGACGGGGGAAAAGTTTAAAGGGAACATTAGGGGGGCTTCTTCACACAGAGAGTGGTGGGAGTGTGGAATGAGCTGCTAGACGAGGTGATAAATGCGGGTTCTTTTTTAACATTTAAGAATAAATTGGACAGATACATGAATGGGAGGTGTATGGAGGGATATGGTCCGTGTGCAGGTCAGTGGGACTAGGCAGAAAATGGTTCGGCACAGCCAAGAAGGGCCAAAGGGCCTGTTCCCGTGCTGTAGTTTTCCTATGGTTTCTATGGTTTCTATAGCAGGGAACCTTTCCCCATTGAGATGTCTAAAATTTGAGGCGATAGGTTCATGTAAGGGACTGGGGATATAGAGGAGATCTGAAAAACAACTATTTTTACACTGAAGTCCGTTGCAATCTGGGATGCACTATCTGAAGAGATAGTGGAGGTAAGTACTCTCACAACATTTAAAAATTATCTCGACAAGAGTGTGATGCGAGCTTGATTTCGACATTTAAGAGAAGTTTGGGTAGGCATATGGATGGGAACGTTAGGGAGGGCTACGGTCCAACTGCAGGTCGATGGGAGCAGGCAGTTTAAATAGTTCGGCACAGATGGGGTAAGGAACTTGTTTCTGTGCTGAACTTTTCTATGATTCTATGACTTTATCACTCCTTGACTCTATAAGCACTTGAATTGCCAAGTTACAGAATGCTGTGGACAAGCATTCGTAAGTTAGATTAATGTACTTCATATTTGACATGGATGTGATAGGTTACAAAACTGTTTCTACTTTAAATGGCTCAGTGACCTACCACCCTTTCCTGCACCAATTGATGTCATGGTTCCAGCCTTTTAAGAGACCTCTGCCCCAGGCCAGGGCACCATTGGAAGTGTACATGCCCATTCTCCCAATCTGTCTAAAGGCTGATTAATACTTGTGCGTATGGGCTACACCGTAACCCACACCATAGGCCTGATTTATACTTTTGCATAGCCCTACGCCGTAGCGAGTATGCATAGTTGTGTCTGCGTCGCTCTGCAGTTCACCACCAAAACGCTAGTTGGCGGTGGGGTTTCTATGCCACTCTGCTGAGTTTCTTTGTGAGAGACATGGACGAGGAAATGCACTTCAAATATTTTCGGATGTCGGCAGGTAGATTTGACGATTTGGTTCATCATCTCCAACCATTTATTTCACATCAGTGTACAGACACGGTGGAGAAAAGCAACCGGAAATGCGTAGGAGAAATGCGATGCTACCAAGCGGACCAATCACAGCTGTTGCAGTCTGCATCGCTGTGACGCGTGAATTACATTTTTGGGGAGGTGCACGTCACCCTACAGCGTAGATTTGACGCAGAAGTATAAATTGGGCTTAAGTCCTTCTGCAAATTCCCTGCTTCTTCAACACTACCTGCCCCTCCACCAATCTTTGTATCATCCGCAAACTTGTCCACAAAGCCATTAATTCCATCATCCAAATCATTGACATATAACATGAAAAAGATACAGTCCAACACAGGCCCCTGTGGAACACCACTAGTCACTGGCAGCCAACCAGAAGAGGCTCTTTTTATTCCCATTCTTTGCCTCCTTCCAGTCAGTCAATCTTCTATCCATGCTAGTATCTTTCCTGAAATACCATGGGCCCTTATCTTGTTTTGCAGCCTCATGTGCAGCACCTTGTCAAAGGCCTTCTGAAAATCCAAGTATACAACATCCACTGACTGTCCTTTGTCAATCCTGTCTGTTATTTCCTCAAGGAATACCAACAGATTCATCAGGCAAGATTTCCCTTTAAGGAAACCATGCTGACTTTGACCTATTTTATCATGTGCCCTCAAATACCCCGAAATCTTATCCTTAATAATGGACTCCAACAGCTTCTCAACCACTTGAGGTCGGGCTAACTGGCCTATAATTTCCTTTCTTCTGCCTCCCACCCTTAAAGAGTGGAGTGGCATTTGCAATTTCCCATTCTAGAATCTAGTGTTTCTTGAAGGATCATTACTAATGCCTCCACAATCTCTTCAACTACCTCTTTTAGAACACTGGGTATAGCCCATCTGATGGTTCTGGGCCTATACTCACTAGCGTTTAGAAGAATGAAGGAGGATCTTATTGAAAACTTTCCAAAATTAAAAGGACTAGATACAATGGATAGGGAGAGGATGTTTCCGATAGTTGGGGAGTCTAGGACTAGAGGGCACAGCTTCAGAATAGAGGAATATCCAGTTAGAACAGAGGTGAGGAGAAATGTCTTTAGCCAGAGGGTGATGAATTTCTGGATTTCATTGCCACAGGCAGCTGTGCAGGCCAGGTCATTGGGTGTATTTAAGGTGGAAGTTAATAGGTTCTTGATTAATCAGGGCTTCAAGGGTTATGGGGAGAAGGCAGGAGAATGGGGTTGAGAGGGATAATAAATCAGTCATAAAGTTCAAAGTACATTTATTATCAAAATATGTATAAATCATACAAATTTGAGATTCGTCTGCTTACAGGCAGCCACTGAAACAAAGAAACCCAAAAGAATCCAGTTAAAAAAGACCAAAACCCAATGTGCAGAGAGGGAAAAAACACAACTTATACAAACAATAAAAGCAAGCAACAGCATTCAGAAAGAAAGTGAGTCCATAGACACGAAGCCCGGAGCAGCCGGAGCAGGCCCACAGCCTCAGGCTCAGTTCATCACACAGCGGGGCCAATCGTAGTGAAGCTTGCAGACACGAAGCCTGGAGCAGCCGGAGCCATCTCATAGCCTCAGTCTCAGCGCCAAGGAGAGTGGCGTAAACATTGCGGGGCAGTGAGCAGAACTGGCCTCATGTGGTCTGTACACACCAGCTGTGTGGTAAGAAAGGCACAACAGCACCTCTTTCACCTCAGACAGTTGAGGAAGTTTGGTATGGGCTGCCAAATCCTCAGAACTTTCTCCAGGGGCACAATTGAGAGCATCATGACTGGCTGCATCACTGCCTGGTATGGGAACTGTACCTCCCTTAATCGCAGGACTCTGCAGAGAGTGGTGCAGACAGCCCAGCGCAATGGTAAATGTGATTTTCCCACTATTCAGGACATTTACAAAGACAGGTGTGTAAAAAGGCCCGTAGGATCATTAGGGACCAGAGTCACCCAACCACAATCTATTCCAGCTACTATCATCTGGGAAATGGTACCGCGGCATAAAAGCCAGGACCAAAAGGCTCCAGGAAAGCTTCTTCCACCAGGCCATCAGACTGACTAACTCACTCTGATCTGAGTGTATTTCTATGTTACATTGACTGTTCTAATTATTATAAATTATTATAAATTACTATGATTGTACATTGCACATTTAGACAGACACGTAACGTAAAGATTTTTACTCCTCATGTATGTGAAGGATGTAAGAAATGAAGTCAACTCAATTCAATTCACTTGCCTCCGGTCCCGACACCCTGATTTTTCAGTCCATTTGGCCTGGCGTGTAAATTGTCCAAACACCGGGTCGCCCCTGCTGTATTGACATGCTTTGGGCCTGGATCCTGCTGCCACCTTCCGGCCCATACCAGACCTTTCCAAATCACCTGGTGCTTAGATTGACCCACTATCACTCTCGGTTTAGGTGGCCAGGCTCTGAAACTCCCTTGCGCCGCTTGTACCAACTCCATCTCTGACTCTGTCTCAAATATGCCTCGACCTCGCTCCAACTACTTGTCCTCGAACATGCCTCGACTTTGCATTGCATCCACACGCCTCGATGCTCGACTTGGCCTCGGCTTCACTCGCCTCTTCATTGTTTGTGGTGATAGTTTACCACAATTTTCCACAGAAAAAATGTTATTAATGAAGTATTTAGTTGTATATCTTGCTTTATGAACCATCTTCTGTCACCCATCTTCAGTAGCATCAGTAGTAAACCAAAATGGCGGAGCAGACCCGGTGGGCTAATTCTGTGTAAAATAAGTGCTCTACATATCTCCTTTAAACTTCCCTCTCTCACCTTTCAAGCTACGCACTCTAGTGTACCATGGCAACCTGAAATGCACACAATACCCTTGGAGAGTCAGATGGGGTTACTAATGGAATGGAGCTCCAGAGATGATCTATCACTTGTACATTGAGTTCAGGCAGTTGGATAGTCAGAGTATTGTCCACATTCAGATGAGCACACATCTTTAGTGTCACCAACTAAATTTTAACTGTCCATTTCAATTAATTTGTTGAAATCACTATCTGATCCTTCAACTAGGGATTAACGTTTCAATGGAATGCACTTTATTTTTTGATCTCATTTGAACCAGCAGCATTTAAGACTGAAGCAAGTGGCAAGTTCCAAAAATTGGATACACATCAATGGACAGTGGAAAAATATCCATCCCTCTCTGTCAAGCAGAAGTGATGCCAGAACTTTCCAGTCATGCTTCTCCACTGCTTTGCAGTCGTTCTGCAGTCACAGTAACATTTTGCATTGTACTCACTGCAGCATGACAGAAACAAAGACAGGAGGGGAGATCTCTGATCCTTGGTCTTCATGTGGATTCACAAGAGACCGCAGAAGCTGGAATATGGAGCACCACACAAAATGCTGGAAGTACTCAACAGGACAGGCAGCATCTATGGAAGGAAATGGACTGCTGACATTTTGGGTCAAGACCTTTCATCAGGACTAAAAGAAAGAGGGGAAATAGCCTGTATGAAAAGGTGGGCCGGGGGTGGGGGGGGTGGGGGGTGGTGGAAGGTGTGGAGCAAGTGCTGACTGATGAGAAGTGGATCCAGGTGAGGGAATGACAGGCAGATAGGGGAGCAGAGATTGGAAATGACATCAGAAGCTGGAAGATGATTGGCGGAAATGATAAAGGACTGAAGATGATGGAATCTGATAGGAGATAGAAGTGGAGCATGGAATAAAGAGAAGGAGGTGGGCAGGTAAACCACTGGAACTGGAATGGTTAGAATTGGTTTATTATTGTCACATGTACATACCAAAATCCAGTGAAAAGCTTGTCTTGCATACTGCTCCTACAGATCAAATAATTGCATAGTGTACTGAGGTAGAACAAGGCAAAACAATAACAATGCAGATTTAAGTATAACAATTACAAAAAATAGAATAATACAGGTAAACAATGAGGTGCAAGATTGTAACAAAGAAGTTTGTGAGATCAAGAGCCCATCTCATCGTTGAAGAGGTTAATTCAGGAGTTTGATAATGACAGAATAGAAGCTGTCCTTGAGCTTAGTAGTAGGTGCTTTCCGGCTTTTATATCTGCTGCCCGATAGAAGAGGGGAGAAGAGAGAATGTTCGGTGTTGGTGGGTTCTTTGATTATGCTGGCTGTTTTACCAAGGCAGCAAGAAGTGTATGGTGAGGAGGTTGGTTTCCATCATGTGCTCTTTACAGTTTGTTGCAGTGGCGTGCAGAGCAGTTGCCATTTGGTAAGCAGATAAGATGCTTTTGATGGTGCATCAATAAAAATAGTAAAAGTTGACAGGAACATGCAATATTTCTTTAGCTTTCTGAGGAAGTAGAGAGATTGGTGAGCTTTCTTGGCCATGGTGTCTATATGGTTGAACCAGGGCAGAACATGTGGCACTGAGCAGTGACCATTATCACTTTGACAGCACTGACAGTGATCTTTGGCCTCTACGGCTATTGTGTGTGGCTCGCGTTCCATCCAGACAATATCTGAGATCTCCAGACGCGCTGATTAATAAAGAACATCTTGGTATGTCTTGTTTCAAAGATCTGGAGTCCAAGCGTTCTCTGAACCTGTTGGGTCATCACAATCTCTCTTCATGTCCTCAAGATTTTCAACATGATTTTCTGTGAGTGGCCAATGATCTCAATTAACTGAGCTTTGGTACAGTGCTAGGACATTTTAAAAGTTTGATGTGTGCCTGTCCATACAGCGATCAGGTCAAATTTTGCAAACAACCCTATTTAGGCATAAAATTATTGAAAAACAATTGTGTGTCATTTCTGCAAATACATGTTTTCACTTCCTCTTTAAGTTATTGAAAATACAATAATTCTAGAATCTCCAGTACTGGTTCCTTGTTAGTCTTGTTTATCTATCTTCCAACCAAAGGAATAACCCTGCAAATGAATGACATTATGTCAGCGCATCTTAATTTAAAAATAAGGGTGGTCCATTTTTAAACTAAGATCTGCTTACATTAAGTAAGATAAGATAAGGCAAACATTTTTCTCCCTCTTAGAATGTTCTCTGTTTCTCAGAGGGCAGCGAAAGCAGAGCCTTTGAATAACACTCTTGATAAGCAAATGGATGCGGTGTTACTGTGGGTGTGTCGGAATGGCTGTATGCTTGTTTATGTTCACTATTAAAAGAAGGGTCCATTTTCTGATTAACCCGATATTTAATACCTGTTTGCAAATTTATGTCATTTCATAATAAAAGCCATGAGTTTTCAGAACAGCTACAGTCAACATTTCAGGCCAAGACCCTTTGTCAGGAAGGGTCTCAGCCCAAAACGTCGACTGTAGCTCTTCCTATAGATGCTTTCACCAGCACTTTTTGTGTGTGTTGCTTGAATTTCCAGTATCTGCAGATTTCCTCGTGTTTATGAATTTTCAGAGGTTCTTTGCTCTCTGAAATGGGTCAAATTTGCCACCAATTTCATAATCAGACCAACACTGAAGTACTGCCGTTCTGGTTATTTCTATACTTAATATTGCTTAAGCTTATATTTTAGAACCAAGAACTAGATCCATTGATCAGTCAGAATATGTAAATCTGCAAGATGTTTCCTTTAATAATAAATAAAACATTTCAACAGAGCAAATGTGTGCATGATTTGATTCCAACTTTTTTTTCTCCTTTAGTTGACAAATAGAGGACTTTTATTCAATATGAATCAGTTGCTGATTTTTTTGTCTAAATATTTTGTTCTCGAGTGTTGGTTTAAACTGCCTGGATTTACTGCACTGTGCCTAGTGGAATAGGAAGAAACCCCAGTTTTAAACATATGCCTACCAGCATTTCATTCCTCTTTTCTTGAGCACATATTGAGGTCAAGGATGTTAAGACAGGGAATGGAGCACAGCCCATTTTCTACAACCTCAGTACAGCTACGCAACACGTAAAGCCACTCTGTACTGTCCGACAAACCCCAATACCGATGGCTATCACAAGGTCTGGTAACAAGGCATTTCCATTAACTATAAAAACTGGACAATGTCTCATGTCATCAAAAGCAAGAAGGGAAACAGCAACCAATGAGGATAGGGTAGTTGAAAGAGACAAGTGAAAAGCCATTCGAGGGAGAAACAGAACCATTTCCAGGGTTGGTCTCAGTGTTATTTTTTAGAATGAGTCTTGTTCTCTGAATTATTGCTGGAAAGGTAGACTTCCAATTTTGTGCATGTTGGTAAAGCATTTCAGCATCTATAGGATCTCTTGTGTTTAATCTTCCAATCACTGTTCTCTGTGATGTAGATTTATTACAAAACCATTTAGTGTTGAAACATTGCTCTGAGGACCAATAATGGATTAATTGCCTCTGTCTCAGGGTTAATATTATAGTGGGATAAGTGCTCTAGGGGTTCACGACTGGATTAGGAGCTTGTTCACAGTATTCTTGATGTTGATTTGTTATCTGGATCTGTGCCACTATCTGAATTATTACCACAGTATGGTCTTTGGATTTAGAACCAGCTAAGGGGCCTTGTTCTTGGTATTATTACCAGAGGAGAAAACTAATAGAGTTGGTGAGTCCCAGTCCAGATTATTTTACAGCCTGTCCCAATCCACACTTGCCAAATCATTTCTGATACCTTTAAAATTGGCCTTACTCCAATTTAGGATCTCAACCAATGGACCAGACCTATCTTTTGCATATTTACTTTGAAACTAATGCAATTGTGGTCACTAGGTGCGAAGTGTTCCCCAACACAAACTTGCCCTGTCACCTGCCCTGTCTCATTGTCTAATAGCAGATCCAGTATCACACAATCTCTCATTGGGACTTCTATGTACTGATTAAGGAAACTTTCCTGAACACATTTGACAAGCTCTATCTCATCCAGTCCTTTTACAGTATGGGAGTCCCAGTCAATATTTGGAAAGTTAAAATCACCTACTAAAACAACCTTATGGTTTTTGCAGCAGTCTGTGATCTCTTTACACTCTTGTTCCTCTAAACCCCTTGGACTGTAGGGTGGTCTGTAATGTAGCCCCATTGATATGGTCATACCTTTCTTATTTCTCAGTTCTACCCATAACACCTCACTAGTCTGTCCTGACTGAGCTCTGCCTGACTAGTTTTCCCTCACTAGTAATGCCAGCCCTCCTCCTTTAATCCCTCCCGCTCTGTCACCTCTAAATCAACGGAACACTGGAATATTGACCTGCCAGTCCTGCTCCTCCAGAACCCAAGTCTCACTAAAGGCTACAATGTCATAATTCCAGGTGTTCATCCATGCCGAGCTCAACCGCCTTTCCTACAATACTTCTGGCATTGAAATATACACAGTTCAAGAAAATAGTTATGCCATGCTCAACCTTTTGATTCCTGACTTTGTCTGAATTCTTACAACATCTGTCTCCACAGCCTCTCCACTAACTGTTCTGGCACTCTGATTCCCATCCCCCTGTAACTCTCGTTTAAACCCCACCAGGCAGCATTAGTGTTCACAGTATTAGTGTTCTCAGCATTAATGCCGGACTGGGCATCCTGTGCACAGATTAATACTGGAGTGGAATCTTTCCTGTCAGGCTTACGGGTAGAAAGCTGTCCTCTATTTTATTCCTGTGTTAATTCCTTGTGTGGTATTTTTAAAAGTTTTTCAGGATTAAATCATTTTCTAATTTTGGGACAGCTGTTATTCAGGTGGATGTGCATTGGTACAGGAACAGACCCTGAAGAACAATTTCAACAAATGCCAGCTCTTTGAATACCAGGTGACCACAGGGCTGGCACATACACATAACATGACCATGTTTCCTCTGGCATTCCTTATTTCTCAATCCACAATGAAGACCAAGAAATGAGTAAGTTGAAAAATATTCGACTGCTTGTGTTTTCTTTGGTCTGGTGAATATTTCGGTTGCATTCTGGCAATCATCTATGTTGAGCCATCCCAAAGCCTCCTTTGATGGAGTATTTTGTTCTTCTCTTGGGACATTTCTTCCCTGTGAGACAGACATTGCTCAATGTGCGATCTTTATCCAGCACTTGAGATTACCATACTGGCTCCTTTAGTCAACCATTAATATTTTTAACCACTCGGGAACCCAAGATTAATTCATATCATACTTTTTTGCTGCTTGATGGCTATTGATCATGTACTAACAAATGCATGTGGAAGCGTATCATGTGATAAAACAGAACAAATCCCTGCCTTGGTCATGAAGGGTTAGACTCATGCCAGTAACTCAACACAATTGCACTCTCAATACAGTAAGTTCCATGTTGTGAATAATGCTGTCCTATTGTACCTGGAACAATCATGTTTTCTAACCCTGGATGCTCTTTCATTGGTCTTTGGCCCATTTTAACATAAGTTAGAATTTGTTTAACGAAATTCTTTGGATAATATTACAAATCTGTAGTGGACCAACACACAAATTCATACACAAAATATGACAGCAATGAATTATGCATAGGAAGGCAGGAAAGAGAAAATACTTCATAAAGGTAAAACAAAATAAGGAAAAACAGTTGAGAGAACATCAAGGGAAATAAGGAAGAAAAGACTGTGGAAGCTAATTACACTTCTAAAATGGCAAAGAGTGATGGTGATTTAGTCCCTTGTAACTCACAGCAACATACGTACTGTATTTTCCTAACCATATCATAGAGATGTAGCTCTGGTGTCCTGTAGCTTGCTCAGAGTTGCTTCTAAGGATCTTCTGAGGGATGCAAGATGAGGTGGCGAATTGGATCTCAGGAACTGAAGCTAGATGATTAAAGCATATCTCCACGTGCAGGGGTAAACGGAGGGGTCTGTCCAACTGAGTGAATGAGTACAGGAAAGTTACGTGAAGGTTCTATAGTTGTATAGAAGTACAAAGATCGGTAGAGGCAAGATCACAGAGAGAGTTGCAGGGTCACAGAGTGATACAGCATAGAAACAGGGCCAGTGGCCCATCATGTGAATTTTGCATTTGAGGCACTGAAAAACAAGAAACCTGAAGTACTGGATAATTATGGGACTGACAATGGACAACAGAGTTGGAGAAAATATGACCAGCCTGAAGCAAACAAAGATCACTGAGCCTTAAGGTGAGATATGTACTGTGTTGGTAAGAGTTTCTTCAGCAGTAGGAGGGCTGAGCAACAGACAAAAACCTAAGCGGGAAGCCTTGTGTCTTGTCAATGGCAGAGATACTGGGCCTACTGTGGATAATCACAGCAACCATCAGTCACTCTGAGTAACGGGCAGGGCTACACTTGACTGCAACTAAGAGCTGTGATAACGAGATCTGTGAGTGATCGTGAATGACTGAGTGACTGTAAGGACTATGAGTGGCTCTGAGAACGTGTGCACTTGTGAGTGACTGAGGACAGTGAGGCCCATAGCTGAGGACAGTGAATGTAGTTACTGGGAACAACTGTGACAGCCTGTAGGGACTGGGAAGGACAGCAAATAGTGTTGAGAGAAGTGTGAGTGAGAGTGTGATGTCAGCTGATGACTTTGAGTGACAGTGAGTCACTGTGAATTGGTGTGAGTAAATTTGGGGACTGTAGGTGACTCTGTAGAGGAATGTAATTGGTAGAAACGTACCCAAGGTGATTGATAAGTTTGTGTCCTAAGGTAGAAGGAGATGAGTTATACAGCTCTCGTTACATGCACATGCAGAGCAACTCTTTGAGTGACAATGCAGAAGGTTTGAAGTTAATAACTCATCAGTTAATAACTCATCAGGGGTGATTGATAAGTCTGTGGCCTACGGTAGAAGGCGATAAGAACAGGTACAGGAGTAGGTCATTCGGCCCTTCGAGCCAGCACCACCATTCACTGTGATCACGACTGATCATCCACAATCAGTACCCCGTTCCTGCCTTCTCCCCATATCCCTTGACTCCACTATCATTAAGAGCTCCATCTAACTCTTTCTTGAAAGCATCCAGAGAAATAACTGCTGTGGACACTTTCTGAAGGTCCAAGATCCATATGCTCCACGACCACTAGACTAAATGTGTAAATGTAGGAGGGGAATATGTTGAAAAATAAATGTGCTAGGTTTTCTAAAAGTGACTCCTTCTACCTTAGGCCACAAACTTATCAATCACCCCTTGTACAGAATTCACAACCACCGACACTGAGTTGGGGTTCATTTCAAGAGGCTAGTCTGATATAATTACATTAGGTTTTTACCACACTTTCTGTTCAGTGTTTGGAGTACAATAAATGAGTTGTTACTATTTTTCTTAAACATAAAACACCTCCGCTGTTTTTATTTGCGAAAACTTCCATTAGTGACCCCAATGCTCTAGGCCGATTCTAGAGTTATTGAAAATGTTGGACAATGCAGTCGCTTTGAAACTGTCGAAGTTTTGGGAGCAAAATTCCAATGCTTGATTCATAAAGGCCGAGGCCCAACTCACACTGCGAGAACTCACTGCCAACAACAGCAAATATTTCTATGTGGTAGCATGGTAACAACTCTAAGGCTGCAAGAGTCCACTAGAACACCCGCCTGAAAGTGATAAGTACTGATTGCTGAAAACTCACCTTTTACAGACTTTTGGATTATCGGAGTCTGAGCACGCCAAACACCTGCTCTCTTTGCCCGGTCTCGGCAATGGTAAGCCTTCGGAGCTAATGGACCACAAACTGTTCTCTCCTGGGAATTCATCATCTTGCTTTACTTTTAAAGAACTCTTCATGCAACAAATGCCTGATGAAGTTTGCATAGCCCTTGCTAATACACTTGTGAAGGATTGTAGGGAGCTTGCTAAAATGGCTGATAGTCTACACTCAACTAGGCAGCGATGTATCATTTCTCCTCCTTTCCCTACCTCTGTAAGCCCGGTCAGCAAGACCCCCAGCATAAGGACACCTGCGGCTGAGAAACAGATGACTCTGGGCCTGTGTTTTAAGCATGCTCACTTTGGTAGGAACGCTAGGGAGTGCCGACCACCTTGCAGCTTCAACAGTGCCAGTGCATCGGGACATCAGAGGTCTGTTGTCTACTGTTCATTACAGACACCCTTTCAGGGTGACGTTTCCTGTATGACACGGGTCAAGTGAATGTGCTGACAGCATTGCCTATTGATGAGAAGGCAAAGAGCAATGAAACCTCAGCAGCAGGATTCAGACTTACAAGACACTACAGGTTCAATGGGCGACGTTACACGTGAGACTTCATCCTGGATAAAGTGGTTAAACCTCTGCTCGGTACAGGTTTCCTGTGTGCCCAATGACTGTTAGTCGATCATAAGAACTGCCAGCTTGTGGATATCAATGACTTTGGGTCATTACCCTGCCCCCCCCCCCCCCCCCAGTAAGTTGCCCACAACAACTCTGTCAAGCGCATGCACCACCACGTGTGAGTTTACTCGACTGCCGGGTGAATTCCCAAACCTCACGAAGCCCACTTTCTCTACTACGGTCACAGAACATGGGGTCAAGCACCACATTTCTACAGCTGTCCCACCAGTCCATGACCACACGCGTAGACTGGATGCAGAAAAGCTGGCAACCATGAAGGCTGAGTTTGCCAACATGGAAAGACTTGGCATTGTACGCTGGCCAAATAGCCTCTAGGCTTCACCCTCCACATGGTCTCTAAGTCCGATGGTGGTTGCTGCCCATCTGGCAATTACTGACGCCTTAATGAGATTGCCACTCCCAATCGCTATCCGGTCCCATACATTCAGGACTTTTCAGCACATTTAGCCAGAAAGTTAATTTTTTCCATAGTTAATCTAGTTAGGGTCTACCATCAAGTGCCTGTGTGGTTCGAGGACATTCCCAAAACAGCTGTGATAACCCCGTTTGGCCTCTTTGAGTTTCTGCGTATGCCATTTGGGCTGAAAAATGCAGCACAGACTTTCCAATGGCTGATGGACCCTGTATTAAAAGACTGAGATTTTCTTTTTGTATAACTAGATGATATACTTGTCACCAGTGCTTCCAAATCTGAACACTTATCTCATCTCTGTGCACCTTTCGAGTGCTTAACTCAACATGCTTTGATTAATAACCTTGCTAAATGCCTGTTTAGTCTGTTAACCATTGACTTTCTTGGCCTTTGCATCTCCGCAGAAGGTGCAAAGCCCCTCTGATCAAAATTAGCCGCTATTATGGATTTCCTACCACCCTGCACTACTGAAAAACTATATTAGTTTTTAGTCATGGTGAACTTCTATCACCGCTTTAGTCCATGAGCTGCTGAACTTAAGCTTACACTGTATAGTACGCTTAAATGCAACACCCCTAATCACGTGCTTGACTGGTCAGCGGACATGACCAGGGCATTTGATGATACCAAACAAACTCTTTTTATCGTGACCCTTCTGGTGCACCCATTCCCCAGCATACCTATAGTCATTACGACTGGCACTTCAGGCTGTGCTGTGGGTGCTGTACATGAACAGTTGGTTGGATGCATGTGGCAGTTGCTTGCTTTCTTCAGCTGGCAATGCCGTTCCTCCGAAAGGAAGTACAGCACGTTTGACTATGAGCTTCTCCATCTCTATCCGGCTGTCCACTATTTTCGTTTTCTTTGAAAGGGTTGCCATTTCATAGCGTTTGTTAACCACAAACACCTTGTGCACATGATGACTAAATAGTAGATCCTTGGTCTGCATGGTAGCCATGCCAACTGGTCTACATATCAGAGTTCACACCTGATATACAACATATCAAGGGGAAAAATCATGTCATAGCTGATTGTCTCTCACAGCCTGCCGTTGAGACCATACGCATAGGGGTTGACAATGCTACTGTCAACCAAGCTACTGACCCAGAGGTCCAAGCTTACAGCTATTAAGTTCAGGGAAGCTAGGTTTCTCTCCTGTGCGATATCTCAACCGTTCGCTCTTGCCCCATAGTGCCTGCATACTGGAGATGGACTGTTTTTGACTCCATTCATGGCCTCTCGTGTCCAGGCCGGAAGGCCTCGCAGAAACTGGTTGCACTAAAGTTTGTTTGGCACAGCCTTAGAAAGGACAGGCATGACTGGACTGGAGCCTGGGTGGACTGCCAGTGGGCAAAAATTAACCATCATGTTCAGGCGCCATTGGTCCCAGAGCAACGGTTTGACCATGTCACTGTGAACCTTGTTGGTCCTCTCTCCTTCCCACAGTTTCATGCACCACCTTACTATGGTGGACCATAAGAACATAAGAAATAGGAGCAGGAGTAGGCCATCTGGCCTGTCGAGCCTGCTCCGCCATTCAATAAGATCATCGTTGATCTGGCCATGGACTCATCTCCACCTACCTGCCCTTTTCCCCATGTCCCTTAATTCCCCTACTATGCAAAAATTATCCAACCTTGTCTTAAATATACTTACTGAGGTAGCCTCCACTGCTTCATTGGGCAGAGAATTCCACAGATTCACCATTCTCTGGGAAAAGCCATTCCTCCTCATCTCTGTCCTAAATCTACTCCCCCGAATCTTGAGGCTATGTCACCTAGTTCTAGTCTCACGTACCAGTAGAAACAACTTTCCTGCCTCTTTCTTATCTATCTCTTTCATAATTTTATATGTTTCTGTAAATCTCCTCTCATTCTTCTGAATTCCAGCAAGTATGGTCCCAGGCGACTCAATCTCTCCTCATAGTCTAACCCTCTCATCTCTGGAATCAACCTGGTGAACCTCTTCTGCACCACCTCCAAAGCCAGTATATCGTTCCTCAAGCAAGGAGACCAGAACTGCACACAGTACTCCAGGTGCAGCCTCACCAATACCTTGTACAGTTGCAGCATAACCTCCCTGCTCTTAAATTCAATCCCTCGAGCAATGAAGGCCAACATCCCATTTGCCTTCTTGATAGCCTGCTGCACCTGCAAACCAACCTTTTGTGATTCATGCACAAGCACTCCCAAGCCCCTCTGCACAGTAGCATGCTGTAATTTTTTACCATTTAAATAATAATCTGACCTTCCATTTTTCCTTCCGAAGTGGATGACTTCGCATTTACCAACATTGTACTCCATCTGCCAGACTCTTGCCCGCTCACTTAACCTATCTACATCTCCCTAAAGACTCTCCATATCTTCTGCACAATTTGCTTTTCCACTCAATTTAGTATCATCGGCAAACTTAGATACATTACACTCGGCCCCCTCTCCCAGATCGTTAATGTATATCGTGAACAGCTGCAGACCCAGCACTGACCCCTGCAGCACATCGCTCACCACTGATTGCCAACCAGAGTAACACCCATGTATCCCAACTCTCTGCTTTCTATTGGTTAGCCAATCCTCTATCCTTGCTAATACATCACCCCCAACTCTGTGCATCCTTATCTCATGGATGTCTTTTATGTGGCACCTTATCGAGCTCCTTCTGGAAATCTAAGTAAATAATGTCCTTCTGTTCCCCTCTATTCACTGCACTTGTTATACCCTCAGAGAACTCCAGTTAGTTTGTCAAACAGGACCTACCTTTGCTGAATCCATGCCGTGTCTGCCTGATTGTTCCATTTCTTTCCAGATGCTTCGTTATTTCTTCCTTAATGATAGTTTCAAGCATTTTCCCAACTTCAGATGTTAAACTAACTGGCCTATAGGTACCTGCCTTTTACCTACATCCTATTTTGAACAGTGGTTGACATTCTCTGTCTTCCAATCTGCCGGGACCTGCCCAGAGTCCAGAGAATTTTGGTAAATCATCACCAAAGCCTCTACTATAACTTTTGTAATTTCTTTCAGTACCCTGGAATGCATTCCATCAGGACCAGGGGACCTATCTATCCTCAGGCCCACAAGTTTGCTCAGCACTACCTCTTTAGTGATAGCTATTGTATCGAGGTCCTCACCTCGGATCGCATCCATAACATCTCTCTTTGGCATGTTAGATGTCGAATTGAATTGAATTGACTTTATCACTTACATCTTTCATATACATGAGGAGTAAAAACCTTCATGTTATGTCTCCATCTAAATGTGCAATGTGCAATTATAGTAATTTATAATAAATAGTATGTACAACAGTATAACATAAAAATACAGTCGTGTCAGCATGAATTAATCAGTCTGATAGCCTGGTGGAAGAAGATGTCCTGGAGCCTGTTGGTCCTAGCTTTTATGCTGTGGTACCGTTTCCCAGGTGGTAGCAGCTGGAACAATTTGTGGTTGGGGTGACTCGGGTCCCCAATGATCCTTCAGGCCCGTTTTACACACTTGTCTTTGTAAATGTCCTGAATAGTGGGAAGTTCACATCTGCAGATGCACTGGGCTGTCTCTGCAGAGTCCTATGATTAACGGAGGTACAGTTCCCATACCAGGCAGTGATGCAGCCAGTCAGGATGCTCTCAATTGTGCCCCTGTAGAAAGTTCTCAGGATTTGGGAGCCCGTACCAAACTTCTTTAACCGTCTGAGGTGAAAGGGGCGCTGTTGTGCCTTTTTCACCACACACCTGGTGTGTACAGACCACGTGAGATGCTCGGTGATGCTTATGCCAAGGAACTTAAAGCTGTTCACCCACTCAACCCCAGATGCATTGATGTCAATAAGGAGTTAACCTGTCTCCATTCCTCCTGTAGTCCACAATCAGCTCCTTTTGTTTTGAGACATTGAGGGAGAGATTATTTTCTTGACACCACTGTGTCAGGGTGATGACTTCTCCTCTGTAGGCTGCCTCATTATTATTTGAGATTAGGCCAATCAGTGTAGCGTTGTCAGTAAATTTAGTTGACAGATTGAAGCTGTGGGTGGCGACACAGTCATGGGTATACAGGGAGTAAAGGAGGGGACTCAGTACACAGCCCTGAGGGGCACCTGTGTTGAGGGTCAGAGGAACAGAGGTGAGGGAGCCCACTCTTACAACCTGCTGGTGATCTGACAGGAAGTCCAGGATCCAGCTGCACAAGGCAGGGTGAAGGCCGAGGTCTCTGAGCTTCTTGTCAAGCCTGGAGGGAATTATGGTGATGAATGCTGAACTGTAGTCCAAGAACAGCATTCTCACATGAGCATCCTTCTTCTCCAGTTGTGTAAGGACGGTGCGTAGAGCCGTGGCTATTGCGTCATCTGTCAATCGGTTGTGTCAGTAGGCGAATTCTAGGGGATCCAGTGTGGGTGGTAGCAAACTGCAGATGTAATCTTTCACCAGCCTCTCAAAGCATTTGCTTATTATTGAGGTGAGTGCGACAGGACGGCAGTCATTCAGACATGCTGCCTTGGACTTCTTAGGTACAGGAACAATGGTGGATATTTTGAAGCAGGAGGGCACTCTACGCCTTCCAGCATGAAGACCGACAAAAAATAGTCATTCAAGCCTCAGCCATTTCCACATTACTGACTATTAATTCCCCCTTCTCGTCCTCCAAGGGACCTACATTCACTTTAGCCACCCTTTTCCACTTTATATAATTATAAAAACTTTTACTATCCATTTTCATATTTTGTGCCAGTTTATTTTCATAATCTATCTTCCCTTTCTTTATTGCTCACTTAGTGGTACTTCGTTGCTTTTTAAATTTTTCCCAATCTTCCGGTTTCCCACTACTCTTGGCGACTTTGTACGCACGAGCTTTTAGTTTGATGCCTTCTTTTATTTCCTTAGTTATCCAAGGCTGGCCCTCCCCACCCTTACTGTTCTTGCTTTTAACTGGAATATACTTTTGGTGAGCACCATGAAAAATCTCTTTGAAAGTCTTCCAATGTTTCTCATCTGTCCCACCATATAGCCTGTGTTCCCAGTCTACACTAGCCAAATCCTTCCTCATCCCATTGTAGTCTCCATTGTTTAGGCATAATGCACTTGTTTCAGATTGAACTATTTCACCCCCCATTTGTATGAGAAACTCAGTCACACTGTGATCACTCTTTCGAAGAGAATCCCTGGCTACAAAATCACTAATTTTCCCTGTCTCATTGCACAGGACCAGATCTAAGATAGCTCGTTCCCTTGCAGGTTCAGTAACATGCTGTTCAAGAAAGCCGCCACAGATGCATTCTATGAAGTCCTCCTCAAGACTGCCTCAACCAACTTGGTTCACCCAATCTATGTGCAAGTTAAAGTCCCCCACAATAACTGCTGTTCCATTCTTATTTTCCGCAGATATTTCTCTGTTTATTGCCTGTGCCACTGTAATGATATTATTCAGTGGCCAATAGACAACTCCCACCAGTGATTTTTTTTCCCTTTACTATTCCTAATCTCTACCCAGATGGATTCAACATTCTGGTCCTTAGATCTTATATCATCTCTCACTATCTGCCCTGATCTCATCTTTAATTAATAGCTCTCCCCCACCTCCCTTACCTTCCTGCCTATCCTTCTGTATTACCTGATATCCTTGGATATTTAATTCCCAATCCTCTCCACCCTGCAACCACGTCTCTGTAATGGCCACTATATCATACCTCTTTTTACTGATTTGTGCCACAAGTTCACTGACCTTGTTTCGAATACTATGGGCATTCAGATAAAGTGCCCTTACATGGTACCACCAGGTGGGCAGAGCTCATTACTCTAGCGCTACGATGGACACAAATGTGTCCCAGGCGTTCATTAGCACCTGGGTTGCTTGGTTTAGCACCCCATCTGATATTTCCTCTGACCTCGGTCTGCAATTCATTTCAGACCTCTGGGCTGCGGTGGCCTAGAACCTCGGTGTTTGACTACATCACACCATGGCATATCACCTGGAGTCCAATGGCCTGTGCAAGTGGTTTCACCGCTCCTTAAAGGCTGCTCTGAGGGCTTCCCTGATGCATGAGTGTTGGTATGATCATCTCCTGTGGGTCCTATTGGGGCTCAGAACAGATCCAAAAGAGGAGCTGCAGTTGTCCAGACGGCCGTTACGAGTGTCAGGTGATTTAATTTCTGATGCAATGACGCCTGGTCAGCCTCTCAACAGTGTTCTACCCTCCTCAGTGAATTCAATTCCTTGCACCTATTCCTACCTCCCATCATGGCATACAGCACTCTTGGGCTCCTGTTGATCTACATTCCGCCTCGTTTGTCTTCGTCTGCCCTGATGCACACCAACATCCCCTTAGTCCCCCTTATGATGGCCCGTTCCATGTCTTGGAACAGAGATAAAAGACTTTTATCATAGATAAGAGGGGTAAACCTGAATGTGTTTCAATAGACCACCTTAAATTGGCCCACCAAGATTTGGGGCATTCCACTACCGTGCCCCTGCTGTTATGACATGACCATGAGCGTGTCAAGCACCGCTGGATGAGCCAAAAGCTCCTGCTGTTCCTCCACCCATGAAACACACGAGACAGGCTGACAATGCCGGTTTTAGTGAATTCTGAAGGGACCTGTGTAGGATGATGTAACTGTTGGAAATGTACATAATTTACTCCCGGCAACCTTGAGTTGGGGTTTTACATTAAGAGGCTGGTCTGACATGATGACATAATTACGTAGAAATTTTTAGCGCACTTTGTGTTCAGTGTTTGGAGTGGAATAAATGTGTTGCTACGGCTTTTCTGAAACTCAAAGCACCTCTGCCGCTTTTATTTGTGAAAACCTGGAACTGTAAGAACTGTTAAAGTGAGTGATTGAGTGCATGGGACCGTGAGTGACTTTAAAATCTGAGTAACTGAGGGAGGAAAGAGACTGAGAGAAGCTGTGAGCAGCCGTGGAATGCAAGTGGCTGTCGGTGGCAGTGAGTCACTGTGAGAGCAGTGAATGGGGTGAACACTGGATGAACGTCAATGACCATGAGTGGCGGTGATGACTGGAAGTGTGAGAAGAGCTGCGTGGTCTGCCAGTAATTGAGGAATGGGATGGGAGCTCTTGATAGCAAATACAGAAATGTGATCTTGATGAACCTCACTGAACTGTTGTCTGGGCTGTGCGTGATTTGGAGCTGAGGAGCATGACGAGGAGGCTCTAAACAAAAGTCGTTGACATAGTGCTGCTGATGGCTCAGGGCTGCAGTAAGTGGTCACCAGTGGCCCTGAGGCCCTCGCTCAGGAGTTCTGGGGAGCAACAGCTGCCTGGGACTGCTGTGGGCTTCTCCATAGTTGCACCACGACTAGGACCCGCCTCAGTGAAATGTTAATTTAAAGCAGCTATCTGGACATCTTTACCTGCAAAGGGATAACATCTGGTTAGAATTAAACCTGAGAAGTCTTGACCCTTTCAAGGTACAGTTGAGTGCTGTGTGGGTAGACTGCAGATGGCAAAACAACATGAAGAGTCTTGGCCCAAAACATCGACTCTTTACTCTTTTCCATAGTTCCTCCAGCATTTTCTGTGTGTTGCCATGAACCCTGTTCCTTTTAAATCATGGAATACCTTGACTAGGGTAGATACACCTCTTTCTGCCCTGTAATTCCAGGGTAATTTGATGCATGGGCCTATTTCCCTATTTGCCTTGTTGTATGTTCAACAAGGGTCTGGAACAGAGGTGCTCTCTTCATGCCCACATAAAGAATAAATAAGGGAAAACAGAAATCTCAGATAAAAGATGTTGAATAAAAAACAAATTTATCTCATGTAGCATGAAAGGAAATTGTTTAGGAAAACAATGGATGATGACAGGGAGCACAGGGAATTACCGATCTGATACACTTCTGTTACTGATGAGCGGTCAGCTTGGGGAAATGAAGCTAAAATCTATTTCTGTCCAAGAATGAAATGAATTGCAGTAGCTTGAGAGCTGAAGAGCATCTCTAGAAATGATGGAAATGCTCAGCAGGCCAGGGCAGCATCTGTAGAGAGAAGAACAGTTAAAGCTTCAGGTCAGTACTGGAAAACTTGTCTTCGGTAGCAGAGAATATACGGGGAGGGATGATTTGAACACAGAGAATATCTTCAATAGGGCGAGACCAAATGAGGTATAATGGTACTTAAAAGCTATTGTGTTTCTGTATCTGAATTATGCATTGTGCAAAGTTGTGTGGTGATACATAGATGACACCAATGAATCAAGTTGTTGAATATCCTACAGGGGATCTGTTAAAGCTGTGGAGATTATCTGAAAAGTTTGGTGCACATACCAACCTGAGAAACTCAACTTGGGTGGCAGATACCAGATTAGAGCTTTGCTCCTTACAGAAGGAATGCTTTAACTCAGTGACACTGTGCAGGAAAAGAGAAGTACAGAAACAGCTCTTCTGATAGTCAGTAGGTGGCAGTAGTCTGTGTCATGACAGTGTGGCCACAATATAGCAGAGAGCTGCAGCGGATCAGACAGTGATGAAGTGATTAAAGCACGCAGAGCTGAATTGAAGGTGGAATGCAATGAATCATCAGGAGATAAAGTCTGAATAAGCTGTGAAAAGTGCAGTGCTCTTTGATGTTTCCAGATCCAGTGTTGTCCCACTTGTTACCCTCCAGTGTCAGGGGACCTGAATGTGATATCTGTCCTTGGGTGGATGCAGGATGAAAGGGATGGGAGAGGCGATGGGCATAACACAGGGGAACAGGGATTGTTCAACTCAAGTCTTCTTCAGTGAGGGCTGAGGTGGCAGAATAGAGACCACTCTTCATTCCCTTCCCTTCCTCCACACCATCTGCATCACACTGATCGTCTGTGGCCACTCTCATTGCAATTGTCATGGCAAATACAACCTCCATCATTCAAGATGTTCTGTCACAGAAGTAAATAGAGATCACATGTTCCACAACTGGAGATGTCCTGGAGATATCTGAAGGTGTTGTACGGCCAATGATGCACTCTTCAAGTGCAGAGAAAGTAGCCAGTCCTTTACCTATGGCGACTGGGGGATGCAGAGCCAGCAGGAGACATGAGTGGCCAGCCACAAACTCCACGGAGAGAGCCCTGCTCCACGAGATCCTTCAACCTGTTGCTGCCACTTTCTTCCATAGAATGCTCGGATGAATTCCGATCTTCCGATGAAGAACATTTTCAGCGTTACTATAATCATCTAAGAGGCTTTAGTGTTACCGCGTGGAAGCCATTCAGCAAATGCCAGATTTGACTGACCATTCTGGGCACTCAGCTGGGGGTTGGGGAAGAAGTGTAGCCCAGTGATGAGCTGGTAGAAAATGGCCTTTGGGTTATGAACACATCGTGCCAATCTCCCAGGATAATATAACGATTAATCCACTTTTGGGTAGGAGCGTTTGCTAATTCATGTATAAATGTCTTCAGCAGATATTTAAGATGTGTAAGTCACAGGTTCTCAGGGCACCCTTTTGTTCACAAGTTTTGAACTGCCATTGGAATGGAAATTTATTTTTCCTTTGGATTTAGCTGACCTTTGACTTCAATCCCATACCTGTGTGGTTAACTCTTATGTTCTATATAACATGGCCCCCACAGGTACAGAAGTGTGCAAAAGTCTAAGGCACATGCAGTACATAGCTTGGGTGACTAAAGCTTTTGCACAATACTGTATTTGTCAACATGGAGCAGAGCACAAGTTTGTAAATCTGGTGGGAGCAAAGGATGTTGGGAATGGCGAGGGTGGAGCGCTGCGGGAGTTGTGTGGGACAGGTGGCAGAGAAGTAGTGTCTGGGCAAGGGGTGGCGTGGGTGCAGACACACCCAGCCCTAAGACATCAGGCAATGTCATTTGATTCCAAAGAATTAGCTTCTTGATCTACAGAATGTCTCTCTGGTGCTTCCTTCTTTTCTCAACCATGATTCCCGTCTCCCTGCTCCCTTCCCACTCGTAATCCACGATAGAGACACATATCAGAATCAGGTTTATCATCACTCTCATATGTCATGAATTTTTTTTGTGGCAGCAGTATAGTGCAATACATAAAATTACCACATTACTGTGCAAAGGTCTTAGTCACCCAAGCTATGTATATGTGCCTAAGACTTTTGCACATTTCTGTATCCAGACAGGGATTGGATGCAATGGTTTTGCATTTAGTGTGGGTATGTTGTCATTTCAGTGTGAGAATGAATTTATGGAGTGGCTATCTCCTTCTGTGCAGGCATCATTGCAAGGGGCAGGTTGAGGGGTAATGTGATGGACAATGTGGACCGATGTACTCTTGCACTCAAATCCACACGTAATAAAGGCCGAAATAGCATTTGTCTTCCTAATTGTCATGTTAGTTATCGGTCTCTTGTTACAAAGACACCTTGGTTACTCTGAACATTTACATTTCCCAATCTCACACCATTTAACTATTCAGCATTTTTATTCTTTCTGTGGAGCAGATAATTTCACATCTTTGTGTTAGTATCCAGGTTCAGTCAGTGGCTAATTTTATCTCAATACATATTCTACACCGAGTGATCATGTTTGCATCCACTTGCTGTTAGTGGTTCCTTATATTATTACCCACGTCCTGCCAGCTGTAACCATATACAGAGCCCGTTAACAGATTACTTTATCAGTATCCCAGCACTGTTAATTTGCGCAATTTTATGCATTAACTAGATCCTACAAATGGATAGCCGTAAGAGTGTTGAGCTTCCATTAATAAGAACTTTTATCAGTATCTGGGACTGTTAATAATTATTTTATAAATCCATATGTTAATAATTGATTCCAGTGCCTTATAAAGGTGTAGTCATGACAGTGTGCATATGGAGTTAATGGGTGGATTTTTAGGTAGTAGGTCTTGTTGAAACTTGCTATATCACTATTTGCAATAGTGAATAAGTGGTTGTATCAGATTCCAAAATATGCTAATGTATTATTATAATTTTATCCAGATGTTATTCACCAATGATTACATTAGCATCCAAGATATTTTAAAAGTGATTATGTCAAAATCTGGGCATAGTCAATCAGTAATTCGATCAGGGACCAGTATTTGTAAATGGGAGCTTATATCTGTGCTGCATTAGTGGGCAATTATATTGGTATCCGAGCCTTACTAATGACAAAATCCATGTCTAATTAATGGTGGCTATATCATTATCTATGTATTACTCATGGGTGATTACCTCATTATTGAGGCCTGGTTAATGGGTGATTATATCTAAATCTAGGCTACATTATTAGGTGATTATTTTATTATCCATTCACTGTAAAGAGAGCCTACATCCTCTACATGGCTTATTATATCAGTCTCCAGGCTTGGTTAATGAGTAATTGTAGCAGTGTCCAGGTGTAGTATAAACCACGGAGAGAGAGCAGTGAGACAAGAGCTAGTGGATGATAAGTAGACCAAGGACGGTATTGTCCTCATCTTGGAAGATCAATACTTGGCCCAACACATTGATGCAATCATAGAGAAAGCTACCCTAATGAAGTAGAGCCAGCAGCTCTACTTCATTATGGGTTTGAGGAAATTTGGTATTTTACAAAAGACTCTTGAGAAATTCTATAGATGTACAGTGGAGAGCATCCTGACTGATTCCATCCCGGCCTGGTGTGGAGGCTCCAATGCACAGAATCGCAAGAGTCTGCAGAGGGTTGTAGACGTAGCCAGTTCCATCATGGGCACAACCTTCCCCAGCATCGAGCACACCTTCAGGATGTAGTGCCTTAATGATGGCATCCATCATTAAAGACCCTCACCATCCGGAACATGCCCTCTTCTCATTACCAGCATCTGGGAGGAGGTACAGCAGCCTGAAGACCCTCGCTCAGTGATTCCATAGCAGCTTCTTCCCTTCTGCCACCAGATTCTGAATAGTGCATGAACCCTATCTCACTATTCCTTTTATTTGGAACATTTATTTATTTTGTAATTTTATGTGTTTGCACTGTACCGCTGCCGCAAAACAAGAGACATCAGATCATGAAAGAAAGTGGAAGTAATCCTGGTTCTGAGGTGTCAGGAGGAGTGGAGATGGAACTAGGAGTGAAGTTTGGAGGCTGGTTGGAGATAGGTGAAATAAAATGGGCAAATGAAGCCTGTAGGGGGAGGGGAGATGCAGACGGGGACAGAGGCTGGAGGACACAAAATCTACAAGTTTCAAATGGGAATCATTGAGCGGGAGATGAAGGGCAGATGGAACCAGACGTCTCCCTTCATTACTTTCCTTACTTATCATATTCCAGCTGATATAGCTTCCTATATTATCATAGCCTTCATTTGTTTTTAGAGATACAGACCCTTCTGGCCCAATTCCCAATTACACCCTTGTGACCAATTAACCTACTAACCCGTACATCTTTGGAATGTGGGAGGAAACCCCGCCACAGGGAGAACGTACAGACACTGGCTGGAATTGAACTCAGGTCACTTGTGGTGTAACAGTGTTACGCTCACCGTGCCACTTCTCGCTTTCAGTCCTGATGCAGGGTCTTGACCTGAAGTTTTGACAAATCCCTCCTCCCCACGTACGCTGCTTGATCCATTGACGTCCAGGCCCTGACAAAATGCACGTTCAGTTAACTGGCATTGAATTTTGCATCAGATGAGTTATTTTGTCAGAATCTAAACTCTGTTAATATGTTATTATGCCAATATCTGGCTCCTCTTAATGATACTTATCTCAGTATCCAGACTTTGAAATGTGTTCACTGACACTCTTCCCACAGATGCTGACCCAGTATCAATATCATGGCACTTTAATCAATGATTACAGACATAAACAGACTCTATTCTTGGATGTTTATACAATTAATGAGTACAATTAAAAGACGATTACATCTGCACCAGGCTCTTTCGAAGAGACTAATTTTAGTATTCAGACCCCATTAATATGTAATTAGATCAGCAACCACACGCTTTTTAAATTGATAGGTGGAGGGGCAAGTAATGTTGAGAAATCAGGGAGTTTGCAGAAGGACTTGGACATTTTGGGGGAATGGACAAAGAAGTGGCGGATAAAATACAGTGTTGGGGAGTGTATGATCATGCACTTTGGTAGAAGGAATAAATTATAGACTATTTTCTAAACGGGGAGCAAACACAGAAATTAGATGCAAAAGGACAAGTGCAGGATTCCCTAAAGGTTAATTTGTAGGTTGAATAGGTGGTGAGGAAGGCAAATGCAATGTTAGGATTCATTTCAAGAGGACTCGAATATAAAAGCAAAGATGTAATGCTGAGGCTTTTTAAGGCACTGGTGAGGTCTCACTTAGAGTATTGTGAGCAGTTTTGAGTCCCTTATGTAAGAAAGGATGTGCCAACATTGGAGAGGGTTCAGAGAATGATTCCGGGAATGAAAGGGTCATTGTATGAGGAGCGTTTGATGGCTCTGGGCCTATACCTGATGGAATTTAGAAGAATGAAGAGGGATCTCATGGAAACCTATCTGACCAATGCATTATAAAGGCTCAGCATTGCACCTTTGCTTTGTATTATAGTCATCTTGAGATGACTGGAATACAAAGCAAAAATAAATTGCTGATTGTTTATAATGCTTGGGTCAGACCATATTTGGAATACAGTATTGTGGGCAGTTTTGAGACCCTTATCTGAGAAAGAATGCGCTGGCACTGGAGAGAGTTCAGAGGAGGTTTATGAGAATGATCCTAGGCATGGAAAGCTTAATGTATGAGGAGCATTTGATGGCTTTGGGCCTGTACTCACTGGAGTTTAAAAGGATATGGGGAGATTTCATTCAAATCTACTGAATATTGAAAGCCCAAGATAGAAAGGACATGTAGAGGATGTTTCAAATAGTGAGAGAGTCAAGGGCCCGAAGGCACAGCCTCAAAATAAAGGTTATCTCTTTAGAACAGAGGTGAGGAGGAATATCTTGAGCTAGGTGGTGATGAATCTGTGGAATTCATTGGCACAGATGGCTGTGGAGGCCAAGTCATTAGATATATGTAAAGGGGAGGCTAACAGGTTCTTGATTAGTAAGGATGTTAAAGAATACAGAGAGAAGGCAGGAAAATACAGAGAGGAAGGCTACCGTGGGAAGCAAGGGAGGAGATTGCTGAGCCTCTGGCGATGATCTTTGCATCATCAATGAGAACGGGAGAGGTTCTGGAGGATTGGAGGGTTGCGGATGTTGTTCCCTTATTCAAGAAAGGGAGTAGGGATAGCCCAGGAAATTATAGACCAGTGAGTCTTACTTCAGTGGTTGGTAAGTTGATGGAGAAGATCCTGAGAGGTAGGATTTATGAACATTTGGAGAGGCATAATTTGATTAGGAATAGCTTTGGCTTTGTCAAAGGCAGAGTCGTGCCTTAGTGTACATAAGGATTTTAGCAAGTCATTTGATAAGGTATCCCATGCAAGGCTTATTGAGAAAGTAAGGAGGCGTGGGATCCAAGGGGACATTGCTTTGTGGATCAAGAACTGGCTTGCCCACAAGAAGGCAAAGAGTGGTTGTAAACATGTCATATTCTGCATGGAGGCTGGTAACCAGTGGTGTGCCTCAGGGATTTGTTCCGGGACCCCTACTCTTTGTGATTTTTATAAATGACCTGGATGAGGAAGTGGACGGATGGGTTCGTAAGTTTGCTGATCACACAAAGGTTGGAGGTGTTGTGGATAGTGTGGAGGGATGTCAGAAGTTACAGCAGGACATTGATAGGATGCAAAACTGGGCTGAGAAGTGGCAGATGGAGTTCAACCCAGATAAGTGTGAGGTAGTTCATTTTGGTAAGTCAAATATGATGGCAGAATATAGCATTAATGGCAAGACTCTTGGCAGTGTGGAGTATCAGAGGGATCTTGGGGTCTGAGTCCATAGGACACTCAAAGCTGCTACGCAGGTTGACTCTGTGGTTAAGAAGGCATATGGTGCATTGGCCTTCATCAACCGTGGGATTGAGTTTAAGAGTCGAGAGGTAATGTTACGGCTATATAGGACCTTGGTCAGACCACACTTGGAGTACTGTACTCAGTTCTGGTCACCTCACTACAGGGAGGACATGGAAACCATTGAAAGGGTGCAGAGGATATTTACAAGGATGTTGCCTGGATTGGGGAGCATGCCTTATGAGAATAGGTTGAGTGAACTCGGCCTTTTCTCCTTGGAGTGACGGAGGATGAGAGGTGACCTGATAGAGGTGTACAAGATAATGAGAGGCATCGATCATGTGTATAGTCAAAAGCTTTTTCCCAGGGCTGAAATGGCTGGCATGAGAGGGCAAAGTTTTAAGGTGCTTGGAAGTAGGTACAGAGGAGATGTCAGGGGTAAGTTTTTTACGCAGAGTGTGGTGAGTGCGTGGAATGGACTGCTGGCGACGGTGGTGGTGGAGGCAGAAACAATAGGGTCTTTTAAGAGGCTTCTGGATGGATACATAGAGCTTTGAATAATAGAAGGCTATGGGTAAGCCTAGGTAGTTCTAAGGTAAGGACATGTTCGGCACAGCTTTGTGGGCCGAAGGGCCTGTATTCTGGTATAGGTTTTCTATGTTTCTATTTTTCTCAAATAAATTAAAGTTGAAGTCGAAAATAAATTTATTATCAAAGTATGTATATGAGATTCATTTTCTTTCAGGCAATCACAGTAGAACAAATAAATACAATTGATTCAATGAAAAACTACACACAGAGACAATGTACTAAAGAAGACAGTGGTGGAGGCAGATACACTAGTGAAGTTTAAGAGGCTACTAGACAGGTATATGGAGGAATCTAAGGTGGAGGCTTATATGGGAGGCAGGGTTTGAGGGTCGGCACAACATTGTGGGCCAAAGGGCCTGTACTGTGCTGTACTATTCTATGTTCTATGTTCTAAGACAAACTGTACAAATACAAAAAAATAAGTAAATAAATAATATTGAGTGAAATAAACAATTCTTGAATAAATCCACCTTGATTGAATGGAGGAACAGACTCAATGGGCCAAATGATCTAACTCTGCTCCTATATCTTATGTCCATTCTAACTGTATTTAAAGTATTTCTGTCTCTGTAGATCTGCTTGCCCAGTGATGCATTTCTAGTTTTATGTGTTCTAATTTCAGATTTCTAGGATCTATAGGCTTTGTTTTTAAATCTATCACCTGATTTATAGATGTTTGTTGATTCACAATCCTATTGACATCAATGGATCTGGGGTTGAGAGGGTAAACAGGTTTAGGTTCCTCAGCATCCACATCACCGAGGACCTCATGTGGTCTGTACATACCAGCTGTGTGATGAAAAATGCACAACAGTGCTTTTTTCACCTCAGATGGTTGAGGAAGTTTGGTATGGGCCCCCAAATCCTAAGAACTTTCTACAGCGGCACAATTGAGAGCATCCTGACTGGCTGCATCACTGCCTGGTATGGGAACTGTTCCTCCCTTAATTGCAGGACTCTGCAGAGAGTGGTGTGGACAGCCCAGCGCATCTGTAGTTGTGAACATCCCATGATTCAGGACATTTACAAAGACAGGTGTGTAAAAAGGGCCTGAAGGATCATTGGAGACCTGTGTCATCCCAACTTCAATCAATTCCAGCTGCTACCATCCGGGAAACAGTACTGCAGCATAAAAGCCAGGATCAACAGGCTCCAGGACATTTTCTTCCACCAGGCCATCAGGCTGATTTGAGTGTATTTCTATGTTACATTGATTGTTCTATTTACTATAAATTACTATGATTGCATATTACACATTTAGATGGAGATGTAACATAGATTTTTACTCCTCATGTATGTGAAGGATGTAAGAAATAAATTCAGTTCAATTCAATTCAATTCAATGACAATTACCTACTAGTGTTCACTGATACTCAATCACACTGATCAACTAAGGTTTTCTGTTGCACAATGAACCATATCTACAAGTGTTCACTAATGCAAAAGGGCAGGATTGCTGTATCAGAGGGAAATGAGGATTTGCTCTGTTCTCTGTTTCACAGAGACATGGCTCACTCTGGATATGCTGGGTATGTTAATAAGACCCAAGGCCTTCTCGATACACAGGATGGACTGGATTAATGATTCGGAGAAGGCAAAAGGTAGAGGTCTGTGATAAACTCTTTTTGAGGCTTGGACGTAGAAGTCTTGTCACAGTCTTGTTCCCCCTGACTTGGAACATCAAATGATAAAATGTCATTCATTCTACTTACCAAGAGATTTCTCCGAGATCCTGACTGCAGTTTACACACCGCCAAAGGCCAGTGTTAGCAGACACTCGGTGTATTGAATGCTGTTATCAGCAAACAAGAAACAGCCTACCCTGACACCTTTGAAGTAATTGTTGGAGACTTCATTCAGGCTTACTTGAAGAAATCTCTGCCCAGTTATCATCACCGGCAGCACCATTGCTATACTATGATTAAGAATGCCATTGCTATACCATGATTAAGAATGCCTTCCAATGCCTAGACTGCACTTCAGGAAACCTGATCACTTGTCTCTCCTCCTCCTACCTGTATATAGGCAGAGGTTAAAGAACCAGGCTCTGGAGATAAGGGAGGCAGAGGAGCAGCTATGGGACTGCTTTGAGTCAGTGGACTGGGCCGTGTTCAAGGACTCATCAGAGGATCTGAACCAATACATCGCGGTTGTCACGGACTTTATAAAAACAGCCGTAGACAAGTCTGTCCCCACAATATCATTCAGTCTTCCTCAACCAGAAACCCTGGATGAACCATGAGATCCATGATCTGCTGAGGGCTAGATCAGTGACATTCAGGTCTGACGATCAAATAAAATACAGGAGGTCCACGTACAATCTCTGGAAATTCATCTCACGTGCAAAGTGGCAATTATGGACCAAACTTAAATCACTGAAGGATGCTCGACAGCTGTGGCAGGGCTTGAGTGTTATCACCTCTTACGAGTGGAACCAAGCAACATAGATGACAGCAAGGCTTTGCTCCTGGATGAGCTCAATACCTTTTCCACTCGCTTTGACCATTAAAACCTGGAGGGACCTTCACGAACTCCCACAGCCCCTGAAGACCCTGTAATTTCAGTCTCTGAGTCCATCGAGAGAACATCTTTCATGAGGGTGAATCCATGAAAAGCATCCACCCCAGACGGGGTACCTGGCTGAGTACTAAAGACCTGTGCTGGACAATTAACTGGTGTATTCACCAATAGCTTTAACCTTTCAATTTGGCAGTCTGAGGTACCCACATGCTTCAATCATACCGGTGCCTATGAAGAACGCTGTAACCTGCCTCAATGACTATCATCCAGTAGCACTTACATCCACAGAGATGATTTGCTTTGAGAGGCTGGTGATGAAACATATCAACTCCAGCTTTGTATCCACTTCAATTTGCCTAACGACACAACAGGTCAACAGCAGTTGCCATCTCATTGGCTCTTCACTAAACCCTGGAAGATCTGGTCAGCAAAGATGCATACATCAGGATGCTCTTCATTGACAACAGCTCGGCATTAAGTACTATCATCCTCTCAAAAATAATTAATAAGCTTTAAGACCTTGGCCTCAATACCTCCTTGTGCAACTGGATCCTTGATTTCCTCACTTGCAGAGCCCAGTTAGTTCAGATTAGCAACGACATCCCCTCCACAATCTCCATCTGCACTGGTGCACCACAAGGCTGTGCCCTTAGCTCCCTGCTCTACTCGCTGGCTGAATCAAAGACGGTGATGAAGAAGGAAGATGGAAGGTGGAAGATTGAAAATCTAGTTTAGTGGTGCCACAACAACAATCTCTCACTCAATGCCAGCAAGTCTAAGAAGCTGATTATTGACTTCAAGAGGAGGAAACCAGAGGTCCATGAATCAGTTCTTATCAGTGGATCAGAGGTGGAGTGGGTCGGCAACTTTAAATTCCTCAGTGTTATCATTTCACAGGATCTGTCTTGGACTCAGCAGGTAAGTGCAATTACAAAGAAAGCACAGCAGTGCCTCTACTTCCTGAGGAGTTTGTGAAAATTCAGCATGTCATCTAAAACTTTGACAAGCCTCTACAGATGTATGGTGGAGAGTATATTGACTGGTTGTATCACAGCCTGGTATGGAAACACCAATGTCCTTGAATGGAAAATCCTACAAAAAGTAGTGGATATGGCCCAGTCCATCACAGGTAAAGCCCTCTCCACCATTAATCACATCTACACGGAGTGCAGCACAGGAAAGCAGCATCCATCATCAGGGACACCCATCACCCAGGCCATGCTCTCCTCTCACTGCTATCAGGAAGGAGTTACAGGAGTCTCATGACCCACGCCATCAGATTCAGGAACAGTTACTACCCCTCAACCATTCAGGCTCTTCAACCAGATGGGATAATTTCACTCAACTTCACTCGCCCCATCACTGAGCTGTTCCCACAACCTATGTACTCACTTTCAAGGACTCTCCATCTCATGTTCTCGATATTTATTACTTATTTATTATTGTTATTTTTTTCTTTTTGTATTTGCACAGCTTAATGTCTTTTGCACATTAATTGTTTGTTCATCCAGTTTGTGTGCAGACTTTCATTGATTCTATTGTGATTCTTGCATTTACTGTGAATATCCATAAGAAAATGAATCTCAGGGTTATATATGGTCACATATATGTACTTTGAACTTTGAGCTTTGAAAAACACATCATTTACACGTGAACAATAATTTATCAATCATACTGGCTGACATTGTTTCATTGATACACAGGCACACTGCACTCCCTCTGTTCATCACCACAAATCACTCCAAACATTAACTGGTAACTAATTTCACAGCTTATTGCTTAACAAACAGAGTGATCTATTGTGTTTCATTGATAGAAAATTTGACCAGGCATAGCGTTCACCATAGTGCGCATAGTGTGCACACTCTCTTCACTAGAACTTACTGTCCATTCGTGTTGAATCCATTCTATTAACTTTCACCAGTGTACAATAACAGTGATGTAGAGCTCTTACACTTCCTCCCTTACCACCATTCAGGGCCCCAAACAGTCCTTCCAGGTGAGGCGACACTTCACCTGTGAGTCGGCTGGGGTGATATACTGCGTCCGGTGTTCCCGATGTGACCTTCTATATATTGGCGAGACCCGACGCAGACTGGGAGATCGTTTTGCTGAACACCTACGCTCTGTCCTCCAGAGAAAGCAGGATCTCCCAGTGGCCACACATTTTAATTCCACATCCCATTCCCATTCTGACATGTCTATCCACGGCCTCCTCTACTGTAAAGATGAAGCCACACTCAGGTTGGAGGAACAACACCTTATATTCCGTCTGGGTAGCCTCCAACCTGATGGCATGATCATCGACTTTTCTAACTTCCGCTAATGCCCCACCTCCTCCTAGTACCCCATCTGTTATTTATTTATATACACACACTCTTTCTCTCTCTCCTTTTTCTCTCTCTCCTTTTTCTCCCTCTGTCCTTCTGACTACACCCCTTGCCCATCCTCTGGGTCCCCCCCCCCCCTTTTCCTTCTCCCTAGGCCTCTCATATCCCTTTGCCAATCACCTGTCCAGCTCTTGGCACCATCCCTCCCCCTCCTGTCTTCTCCTATCATTTTGGATCTCCCCCCTCCCCCTCCCACTTTCAAATCTCTTAGTAGCTCTTCCTTCAGTTAGTCCTGACGAAGGGTCTCGGCCCGAAACGTCGACTGTACCTCTTCCTACAGATGTTGCCTGGCCTGCTGCGTTCACCAGCAACTTTGATGTGTGTTGCTCGAATTTCCAGCATCTGCAGAATTCCTCGTGTTAGTGATGTAGAGCGTTCACTTGCACACAATTACACTTAATAGGAACAGTTTATTCATGCAGAATCACATTAATCTACAACTTACTCATTGATACATATCCCACTAACCTGCAACTGTACACTGAATCAATATCTCACTGTTCAATGACCACCGATACACATATTCAACCTCAGTCTCTTGATGCACAGTTACATTAACCCACATCACGCCCTGATACACAATCATGCTGATTTATAACTGCTTGGGGAGCCAGAGTGATACTGATCAAAGTTGCTCTCTGTAACAATATTCAGTAGCTTTGGCACAGTGGTAGAGATGAGCTATGGGATATATTTACTGCTGTGTTCAGGCTCGTGTTTTCTTCTGTTTTCAGAGTGAATATTCAGTGCCACCCAGTATTCACTTAAAATCTTGAAAGTTGACCAGACCAGGGAGCTTGGATCCACTTGGGACTGAGTCTTAACTTTCAGTCAGCAATGAATTCTCATGTTTAGAGCAGCAGAGGTTCCTGCCCCAACTGATGGGCTAAACACTACTGTGTTTAATTACTTCACAGTTCCTGCCTCAGTAACATTCACAGCTGCTTGCAAGATGGGCCACACATACAGTTCGGAAAAAGCCACTGTTATACTGAGAAGCTACCTTAATGTTAAAATCTTTTTTCTGTGGCCAAGGCATGAGAAGAATTCCTTTGACTAAACATATTAAAACTGGTTCAGGATTCATCACATTTTTGTCCTGCAGTAGCTGTAGGACGTTCTGTAGGGGACACTTCCTGATGGACATGTGGTCCAAGAACTTTCCCAAAAGGGATTGGTAGTGCAGCAACGTCTACCTGACTGAAAATTTGCATGGCAACAGGGCCAAAGCGAATCTTCACAACATTGGATACAGCTATAACCTCAGTACGTAGTGACACTCGATGCTTGCAACTTCAGTTCCACACACAGCCTGATGCAGCCACACACAAAGGGGGTCATCGGGGTGAGAGTGATGTTGGGTACATTTTGCCCCTATTGATCAGGGACCTGCACATTATGACTCAACAGACAAATTCCATCTTAGATCCCCAGGTGAACTGGAGATGCCAGAGCACCAGAGGGGGAATCGTTTGCAACTGCACCAAATAGACCAGCACCAACGACATCCTATGACTGATGACTGAGTTCTTACCAAAGTCTAGGTTCCTTCTAGCCTTTCCTGTCCACTGCAGCTAATTGTTGTTACACATCTCCGCTCTTCTGAATCTGATTCCTAGCATCTCCCAGCATGACAGTGAAGGAGACGTTGGATCAGTTGGGTCAATTGTCAAAGAACATGGCCTCATCTCTTACAGTGGTTGACTCTAGTCCCCATTGCCAATTCAACCTGGTTGGAGATGCTGATCAATATGTGAACTAACTTTGGGTCTGAGCAGAAGTTGACAATGTCATCCATGTACAGGGAGATGATTGGGAACCACTCACTGAATCAATATCTCACTGTTCAATAACCACCCATACACTTATTCAACCTCAGTCACTTAATGCACAATTACATTGATCCACATCATGCCCTGATACACAATCATGCTGATTTATAACTAAGAGTATCAGTTAATGTGAAAGGATAGATAGGAAGCTAAGGGAGGTGGAGTAGTGCTCTTAGTTAAGGGTGAGATAGTGAGAGGTAATATAAGATCTAAGGAGGAAAATGTTGAGTCGATCTGGGTAGAGATTAGGAATAGTAAAGGGGGAATAGTCACTGGTGGGAGTTGTCTATAGTCCATCAAATAATAAAATTGCAGTAGCACAGGCAATAAGCCAGGAAATATCTGATACACCTTTGAACAGAATGACAGCTGTTGTGGGGTGTTTACTTTGCACGTAGATTGGGTGAATCAAATTAGTCAAGGCAATCTTGAAGAGGACTTCACAGAATGCATCAGTGATGCCTTTCTTGAGCAGCACATTAGTGAACCAACAAGGGAAGGTCACAAACAAGAGAAAATCTGCAGATGCTGCAAATCCAAACAACACACACTAAATGCTAGAGGAACTCAGCAGGCCAGGTAGCATCTATGGAAAAGAGTAAACAGTCAAAATTTCGGGCCAAGATTTTTCATCAGGACTGGAAAGATGGGGAGGAGTCAGAGTAAGAAGGTGGGTGGAGGAGAGGAAGTAAAGAGATGGAAAGTTGATTGGGGGAATCTGACAGGAAAGGATAGAAGACTATGGAAGGAGGGGAAGTAGGAGGAGCACCAGAGGGAGGTGTTGGGCAGGTAAGGAGATAAGGTGAAAGAGGGAAACAAGAATCAGGAATTGTGAGAAGAGGTGGGGGCAATTACCAGAAGTTCGAAAAATTGATGTTCATGCCATTAGGTTGGAAATTACCCAAACGGAATATAAGGTGTTGCTCCTCCAATCTGAGTGGGGCCTCAACGTAGCAGTGAAAGAGGCCATGGACTGACATGTCAGAATGGGAACGGGAAGTAGAATTGAAATGGGCGGTCTCTGGGAGATCCCACTTTTTCTGGTAGGTGCTTGGTGAAGCAGTCTCCCAATCTATGTCGGGTCTCACCAATAAACAGGAGGCCACAGCGGGAACAATGGATACAATAGATGACCCCAGCTGACTCACAGGTGAAGTGTACTCCACAAGGCCTTGGTGAGACCACACCTGGAGTATTGTGTGCAGTTTTGGTCCCCTAATCTGAGGAAAGACATCCTTGCCATAGAGGGATTACAAAGAACGTTCACCAGATTGATTCCTGGGATGGCAGGACCTTCATATGAAGAAAGACTGGATGAACTGGGCTTGTACTCGTTGGAATTTAGAAGATTGAGGGGGGATCTGATTGAAACGTATAAGATCCTAAAGGGATTAGACAGGCTAGATGCAGGAAGATTGTTCCCGATGTTGGGGAAGTCCAGAACGAGGGGTCACGGTTTGAGGATAAGGGGAAGCCTTTTAAGACCGAGATTAGGAAAAACTTCTTCACACAGAGAGTGGTGAATCTGTGGAATTCTCTGCCACAGGAAACAGTTGAGGCCAGTTCATTGGCTATATTTAAGAGGGAGGTTAGATATGGCCCTTGTGGCTACGGGGGTCAGGGAGTATGGAGGGAAGGCTGGGGCGGTGTTCTGAGTTGGATGATCAGCCATGATCATATTGAGTGGCGGTGCAGGCTCAAAGGGTCGAATGGCCTACTCCTGCACCTATTTTCCATGTTTCTATGTTTCTATGTCTCCTCACCTGGAAGGACTATTTGGGGCTCGGAATGGCAGTGAGGGACGAGGTGTAGGAGCAGGTGTGGCACTTACTTCACTTGCAGGAGTAAGTACCATGAAGGAGATCAGTAGGGAGCAATGCGTGGATAAGGGAGTTGTGAAGGAAGCGATCCCTGTGGAAAGCGGAAAGTGGGGGTGGTGTAGGAGGGAAGGATGTGCTTGGTGGTGGGATCCCATTGGAGGTGGCAATAGTTGCAGAGAATTATGTGCTGGACGTGGAGGCTGGTGTGGTGGTAGGTGAGGACAAGAGGAACCCTATCCCTGGTGGGGCGGCAGGAGAATGAAGTGATGGCAGACATTCACGAAATGGAAGAGATTCAGTTAAGAGCAGCGTCAATGATGGAGGAAGGGAAGCACTTTCTTTGAAGAAGGAGGACATCTCAGTAGTTCTGGAGTGAAATGCTTCATCCAGAGAGCAGATACTGTGGAGATGGAGGAACTGAGAGAAGGGGATAGCACTTTTACAAGTGACAGGGTGGGAAGAGGCATCATGTGCTCCTGACAGATTGAGAGACTGTGAATTCACATTACTTTAAAAATGGATGAAAGCAAAAGGCAGGTAAATATAAGCTTAACATCTGTGGTTGGGGAATTGCTTAAAGCTATCATTAAGGAAGAAATTGTGAAACATTTGGGTAAAAGTGGTTCCATCAGGCAAACATGGTATGGATTCATGAAGGGCAGATCCTGTCTGACAAACTTACTGGAGTTCATTGAGGATATAATGAACACAGTTAATAGAGGGAAACAGGTAGATATTGTAAACTTGGATTTCCAGAAAGTGTTTGATAAGACTCCACATACAGTAAAATAATTAATCCATGAAGTAAGGATGCATGGAGTTGGAATAACGTATTAGCATGGATCAAGGATTGGTTAACCAATAAACAGCAGAGAGTTGGGATAAATGATCATTCTCTGGTTAGTGATTAGTAGTGAGCAGAGTGACTCAGGGGTCAGTGCTGGCCCACAACTATTCATGATATACACTTATCATTTGGAAGAGGGGACCAAGTGCAGCATTTTTAAGTTTGTTGATGACACTAAATTGAGTGGAAAAGCAAATTGTACAGAGGATACGGAGAGTTTGCAGAGAGATATAGGTAGGTTAAGTGAGTGGGCAAGGGTCTGGCAGATGGAGTACTTCATTGGTAAATTAGAGATCATACACTTTGGAAGGAAAAATCAATGATCAGTTACTACTTAAATGGTGAAAGATTGCAGCATGCAGAGTGACTTGGGAGTGCTTGTGCATGAATTGCGAAAGGGTGGTTTGCAGGTGCAACAGGTTATCAAGAATCCAAACGTAATGTTGGACTTCATTGTTGGGGGGATTGAATTTAAGAGCAAGAAGGTTATGCTGCAACTGTAAAGCGAACTGGTGAAGCTGCACCTGGAGTGCTGAGTGCAATTTTGGCCTCCTTACTTGAGGAAAGATACACTGGCTTTAGAGGCGGTGCAGAGGACGTTCACCAAGTTGAGGAGGCCAGCCTATACCAAGGAGAGATTGAGCTGACTTGGACTATACTTGCTGGAGTTCAGAAGACTAAGAGGGGATCTTATAAAAACACATAAAATTATGAAAGGAATAGATGAGAAAGAGGCAGGAAAACTGTTTTCACTGGTAAGTGAGACTAGAAATAGGAAAACAAGAAAAAATCTGAAGAAGCTGGAAATCCTAGCAACACACACAAATGCTGGAGGAACTCAGCAGGCCAGGCAGCATCTATGAAGAGCGTTGTTGATGTTTTGGGTCAAAACCCTCCAGCAGAACTAGAGGACATAGCCTGAAGATTTGGAAGAATAGATTTAGGATGGAAATGAGGAGAATCTGCTTTTCTCAGAGAGTAGTGAATCTGTCGAATTCTTTGTCCAGGGAAGTAGTAGAGGCTCCATCATTAAATACATTTAAGTTAGATAGATTTTTGCATAACAGGGGAATTAAGGGTTATAGAGAAAAGCCAGGCAGGTGGAGCTGCATTATGGCCAGACCAAGCATGATCTTATTGAATGGTGGAGCAGGCTTGATGGGACAGATGGCCACACCTGTTCCTAGTTCTTATGTTCTTATGTTCTTTCTGCATGGTCACGGTCCCACACCAAATGCACACTGCCCTCGAGATAGCTTTGCGAAAACTGAGATAATCACCAACCTCTTTGTGGACTCTGCACTTGCAAGGTCGGGATGGAAAAGGTCCTTGCAGAGGTTCCTCCTGTCCTACTGTGTAACAGAGGACTCTTGCATCTACAGTCTGTTCCCAGGGATTGTATACCGAAACAAACGACAAAAGCTGCAGGGCGAGCACCTGCCGAGTGAAAGACCCACTTTGGTCTTCACAAAATGTACTGTTCTTCCAGTACATGGAGATGCCTGGGAGGATGCTGCCAACTGGCACATTCTGGGCTGCAGGAAAATGTGCTGTGGGATGCACTGAAGCCATGGCAAAAACTCCATGGGGAAGAATGGCTGGCTGGGTCTTGTGCAAGCATCTCTTAAGCACTTCAAGTTTTTATCATACAAAGAAGCCACATGAGTGGTAATGGTGCCACATACATAGAATGTATGAGACACTGCAAATGTACGAACCCAGTAACACTCTGAATGTGAAGGACGCCATGCATTTTTTCATATTTTTGTGTTTATTTTTAATGAAGAAAGTTTATCCTTGGAATAAAAAAAAGAGAACCCATTAAAATATTGTATGAAATTGGAAGGTGATATGGCAATGGCAGACTATTCTTTATATGATCATACAAATAGCTGACAATGACTTTACATACTTCACAGTGAGATTGAGGCTCCAGGGAAAGAACTGGGAGCTGAAATGGACAGGATTGCTTTCATAGGGAGCTGGCCTGGGTTCAATAGGGTGACTGAACTTCAATGAGTCGTTAGTGATGAGCAATGCCTGCTCCTTCATCTCCTTCCTCATCAAAGGTTCAAAGGTTCATTGATTATCAAAGTATACAACTCTGAAATTCTTCTTCTCCAGATAGCCACAAAATCATGAAAGAAAAAAACGGCAGCACAATCATCAACCCCCAAATCCCTCCTCCCCACACAAAAAACGAACAAAAATGGAACAGGCACATTGACCCCCAAGTCACCCTCCCCTGCATACAAAAAAAACGAGAAAGATTGGGTGAAAAACACAGAATATAAAAACCTATAAGGCTGGGGAAAAGAAGTCTATCATCCAAGTCCATATCCAAAACGCGAAAAAACCTCGGTAGCATTCTCCAGGCTCAGCGGCAGGGCTTTCCCTTTCCCTAGCAGAGTGATCTCGCCAGTGATCAAAAGGCAGTCTCCCCTCTCCGTAGCAGAGTGACCTCACTGGCGGTCAAAAGGCAGTTTCCCCTCTTCATAGCAGAGCAATCCCACCAGCGATTAAAAATCAGGCAGCCAGTGCTCACCTTTCGCATTCACCTAGATATTTCAATCTCCCTCGCTGCTTTTATCGGCGAAATGGAGTTGAACATTGGCTTGCACCTTGTTCCATAGCCTTCTCACCACAAGGTTCACTCACGCTTCTGCCCCTCAGAATCCTTTCGGAGACTGCAGAGCGCTGAAGCAGCCAAACAATCTCCAAACTGCAAATCACAGGCTCCAACAGTTCTAGAATCACATTCAAGATGAAAAACAAATGTAAAAGGTATAAAAGAAGTAAAATATATGGTTCAATGATCTATCCAGAAGATGATGATCGAAGGAGCTTTGTATCCAGGTGTCATCTACACCAGAAGTAATTGGCGTTCCATCATTCATGGCCCCAGACTGTTCTTTCAGGTGAAGCAGCACCTCGTCTGCAAATGTGTCAGGGTCATCCACTAAATTTAATGCTCCTGGTATGGCCTTCCCTACTTTAATGAGACCTGATAAAGATTAGGAGACCAGTTCATCGAGCACCTTTACTCTGTCTGCCACAACAGGCGAGATTTTCAGGTGGCCACCCATTTTAATTCCACTTCCCATTCCCATGCCAACATGTCAGTCCATAGCCTCCTCGATTGGCACGCTGAGGCCACTCTCAGTTTGGAAGAGCAACACTTCATATTCCATCTGAGTAGCCCCCAAACATGACAGTATGAACACTGATTTCCCCAGCTTCTGGTATTTCTCTTCCCTCTCCCTTCTCTCTTTTTCAATTACCCATTCTGGCTCCCCTGTTACCCCTTCTCTTCTCCTCATCTGGCGATCACCTCCCCCTGGTGCCCTTCCTCCTCTCCGATCAGATTCCTTTTTATCCAGCCCTTTACTACTTCTACCTATCACCTCCCAGTTTCTCACTTCATTCCACCTTTCCCTCACCTGCCTTCACCTGTCACCTGTCAGCTTCCACTTCCCCCATCTTCTTATTTTGTCTTCTTCCCCCTTCCTTTCCAGTCCTGATGAAGGGTCTCGGCCTGGAACATTGACCGATAATTCACCTCCATAGATGCTGCCTGACGTGGACTTCATAGAAACATAGAACAGAGAAAACCTACAGCACAGTACAGGCCCTTCGGCCCACAAAGTTGTGCCGAACATGTCCCTACCTTAGAAATTACTAGGCTTACCTATAGCCCTTTATTCTTCTTCCTCCAGCATTTTTTGTGTTGCTTTGGATTTCCAGCATTTACAGTGTGAGGGAGCATTCTGGAGTTTTGTGGATATAGCAGATATTAATTGAAACAAGATCAAGTCTTCAGTTCTTATTGTAAATTGCAAGTTAAACTGGCCCTCAGACAAAGAGATTTGCATATGCGTCAGCTAAACGTTAAGAAAATGGGGTTGTTTTAATTGAGGCGGCATCAAGTCAGGCAACATGGGCTAAGTAATTTGCACCATTGTGACTTGAGTGCAAGCTGAAAGATCAGACTGATCTGTCATGTTTCGGTATGCCTAGCATATCAAAAGTGGTCACAGGTATAGACAACCAATAGTTTATGTGCACTTACCATATTTGTGCACTCAGAGACAGCCCTGTCGATATGAATGGCTCATACACCTGGGAACTGCTGACAGAGTAGGCCATACATACCGTACCTTCCTTGCTCCGGTCCATGGTTGCCGGGGCTGCTGCAGCTACATTGTCCACATTGTGAACTCTAAAGGTTGCATGTGTTCACTCACCCTAACTTGTCCATGTCATTTCTCCCTCTTCTGAATCTATAATGGCACCTGCCTCCCTCAGAACATCTATACCCAGAATCTTTGATTGGCTTTTCCACCACGGCTAATGATCTTCCGGGCTCCAGATCTTAACCCTGGACAAGGCTTTGCCCATTCCCTGTTCAGCCCTCTCATGTTTATGGAGGATAAACACTGCAAACTCTCCCCTCTTTATAACTGAGCTCGTGATGTTCCTGCATCCCTTTTATGTAGAAAGTTAAATATTTCTGCACTATTGCTCCTCTTGGGCTTTGATTCATAGGGTTCCCCCCTATCCCACACACACAAACAATACCCCAACAAGTATACATGTAGCTTATAGCATTCTGAGTGGCATCTCCCACATAACACAAGTGTTCTCAGTAGCCATGTTATACTTAATCCATTGAATACGCTAATCACTATGAATATAAACACACCCCTCTGGGATCCCGAATGGCCAGTTACTTCCTTTCGCAACTGGTGCCCTTTCTTGACAAAATACCCAGACTGTCTGGTAGTTGATCCCTTACACTAAAACACACACGCGCACACACGCACACACACGCGCACACACGCGCGCACACACGCACACACGCGCGCGCGCGCACGCACACACACACACACACACACACACACACACACACACACACACACACACACACACACACACACACACACACACACACACACACCCCACTTGTATATCTACCAGTTCAGCTCTCTGTTGTGTCCTTTGATGCTTCATGATCCCGTGGTGGTTTGGTGGTTGACCTAAACAGGTTTAAGCATGGGTGCTATTCTTAAAAAAATACTCACCACCTTAGACTGCTGAAGTCATGGGCCACATAATGGTTATGAACTTATCCTGGATGAGACCCCAACTGTTGTGACTGTGATTGAAGTCACTGGAGAGATCCTGATATAGAAGTCTTTATTCAACGCAAGTAGACATCATTCTGTGAATATTGACGGTGGAGGCTCACAAGCCCAAAGGTGCATTACAATTTTATACCCTTAAGATCAAAGGTTATTCAATATAATTTCAATGGTTACAATGACATTGTTTACTTCAATGCTTTGTGTTGACTAATGGTTCCTTGGAGATACACAGTGGAAGCACATTGTAATTGATAAGATACATCTGAAGGACCAAACACCTTGGGAAAAATTAATTGACACAAATATTTAAAAACCTTTTGACAACAGGGAGCCAAACACCCAAAGTTAATGTTGTTAGGCTTGTCTCTCACTAATTCTGCCCTGAGTTAACCTATAAATCTCATTGCCTCATCTTGCTCCACCAATCAGGAATCATGTAGGCTTCTTTGCTCCTAGTCAATGAGTCTTACTTGCAATACATTAGCACTAATAAATCAATATGTCTAAAAATAAAAAGTTATTAGTATTCTTGGGACCTTTCTATTCAGTTTGCATGTGACTGTATCCTGGAGACTCATCTAATTCCTAAAGGTTCCTGGACAGTCTTAAGCCGAAGATCTCAGTTTTTAAAATATTGTTCTGTGTCCATTTTTCATTCCCATGTCTAAAGTTACTGCAAAACTGCAGCAGTCAAAGGTGGGTCTGAAACAGTAGAACTTAAGTTAGAACTCATGTGGAATAAAGGTGTCCAGAGACAGTTGTTAAGCAAGCAATTTGTCTGCAGACAAGGGCCAGCGAGTGCTCTGATCAAACATCAGATGAGGGAAGTCATGGTTAATGTGAACAAGGTGAAAACAGATTAAAGGATATCCAGGTGGAAGAAAGGGAATCTGTTCAAGGTGGAATTTCTGGAAGAAGGAAGAGTCCATAGATCAAACATTAAAGGAAAAGGAAAGGCACTGCTGATGCCGTAAATCTGAAACTAAATTGGAAATTGAGTTATCTAGCAACATTCCTCTTGATATCAGCCAACTCTGGGCTAGTGATCAAACCAGTAAATGGGGCCTTTGCAGTGAATGAATTCCACATTTTCAAGTCAGAAAGAATCATATGGTTGAACCTTTAAAGTGAAAATCCAATCCTATTGTAATTGGAACATTAGCTCTCTCCACAGCTATAGTCCAGCGATATCCAGTAACAGTTTGTTGACAAAGTTGAGCCTCGTTCTTTTTATTGAGCCCTGGAGATTTGGCTGCAGTAACTGGATCTGAATGTAGCACTCCAGAGATTCAATTGTTAGCAGTCACTGCACTATGATGACAACATGTGGGCTTTCATTGTTAGCACAGCAGGACAGAGGGGACAGTGGGTTGTCTCTCCAACTGCCACGGAGATGGGGTTGGAATGACAAGGTTCAGTGCTATTGTAATCTTGAGAATGAGCCAGACCAGTAGCAGCTCTGCTCTTACCAGCATCCTGAAAACAGCAGCGTGACATGGTGAGCTGTGCTGTTGCTCATTGCTCTGACCGGAGGTATAACTGCTGTGTCATGAGCCTCATGACTCACAGACCTATAGCAGTCTGTGGCTCCTTGGGGTTGACATCTATCTGTCCTGGATGCCATGTGCTGAAAGAGTGTGTAAAAGCTAGTTGCTAATTTCTACACTGCAACGCTCAGGAATCAGGACCAAATTCAACAAAAGAAAATCAGAAACTAGCAGGTGCAGAAGAGCTGGAATAAAATTAGAAAATACTTAGCAGGTCAGACAGAATTCATCATGGAATCATAGAGAACGTATAGTACAGATATGGGTTCTTTCAGTTCACCTCAATCATGCCAACCCCAGATTTTCTTTAAATTTCTGCCTCCTTTAACCTTAATCCTGTGTCCTCTAATTCTAGACTCCCCAACTCTGCAAAAACGATTCTGACTATCTGTCCTATCTAAGTTCCTCATAGTTTTAAAATCCTCAACAAGAGTAACGCTCGGTGTCCTATGTTCCACTAAAAATACATCTAACCTGTCTAATCTCTCCTTACAACTACATCCCTCCATTCCTGAAAGCATTTTCTCTTCTCTCTCCAATCCTCCCACATATTTTCTGTAGTGCGGCATCCAGAACTGGATGCAATACTCCAAGTGTATCTGAGCATTGTTTCGTACAACTGCAAAAATGACATTCCAACTAAATGCTGTGTCCTATGAAAGCAAGCAAATTAAATACTTCTTGCTCATCCCAATCAACCCATGAAATCATGTTTAGGGTTTCTCAGCACTCCTAAGGACGCTGTCATTTATTTATTTTATTTCAATTTTCAATGTTCAAAGTAAATTAGATTAGATTATAAGGACACTCAGTCCTCGTTTATTGTCATTTAGAAATGCATGCATTAAAAAATGATACAACGTTCCTCCAGAATGATATCACAAGGAAACACAGGACAAACCAAAACTAAAACTAACAAAACCACATCATTATAACATATAGTTACAACAGTGCAAAGCAATACCGTAATTTGATAAAGATCAGACCATGGGCACGGTAAGAAAAAAGTCTCAAAGTCCCGATAGACTCATCATCTCACGCAGGCGGCAGAAGGGAGAAACTCTCCCCGCCATGAACCTCCAAGCACCGCAAACTTGCTGATGCAGCACTATTGGAAGCACCCGACCGCAGTGGGCTCTGAGTCCGTCCGAAAACTTTGAGCCTCCAACCAGCCCCTCCGACACAGCCTCTCTGAGCACCATCCTCTGCCGAGCGCTTCGACCCCGCCCCGGCTGCCGAGCAACAAGCAAAGCCGAGGACTCGGGGCCTTCCCCTCCGGAGATTCTGGATCACACAGTAGCAGCAGCAGCGAAGCAGGCATTTCAGAAGTTTCACCAGGTGTTCCTCCGTGCTCTCACGTCCGTCTCCATCAAATCATGATTGTGCTCGGCACCCTACTTGACAAATAACAGACATCACCACCGGAGTGGCAGCTGTGAGCTGCGTCGCGCCGCCATCTTCTCCTCCCGCCCTTGATAATTCCTCCCCTGATAATAAATTTACTATCAAAGTCCATATACATCACCATATACAACCCTGAGATTCATTTTCTTTTGGACATTCACAGTAAATACAAGTAACTGTCACGGTGGGTGTTGGCAATGACTGAAGTCAGGTGCGGAGTAACAACAGATTCCCATGTAGAGATGGAAACAAGGGTTTATACATAGGAATTCCAACAGAACATCAATGGCTTCACTGAGTGACACCTCAAGACAAATCACTCTCAAAACAAGGATTCCGCAATAAGCATTAATTGGGGGTCTGCTTTGAACAATCATGGTACGTGAAAAACCCGAGCCAGTCAAAGTAAACTTGACAAGGTTGAACAGAAAGCACAAAGGCTTAACAACTCCAGTTTAGACACCAATTAAAAAATACAGGTGCTCTAGAAACCTTGGAGCCAAACATTCTACGGCTTACCGCATAGGCCCGCAGGGCTCATGAGAGAAACACAATAGAATCAATAAAAGAGCACCCCCAACAATTAGTGTGCAAAAGTCAACAGACTGTGCAAATAAACAAAGAAATAGTACTAATAGTAATGATAATAATAATAATAAAAACAATAAATATTGAGAATATGAGATGAAGAGTCCTTGAAAGTCAGTCCATAGGTTGTGGAAACACTTCAGTGATGGGGAAAGTGAAGTTGAGTGAAGTTGTCCCCTCTGGTTCAAGAGCCTGATAGTTGAAGGGTAATAACTGTTCCTGAACCTGGTGGTGTGGGTCCTGAGGCTCCTCTACCATTTTCCTGATGGCAACAGTGAGAGGAGAGTATGGCCTCGATGGTGGGGTTCTTGAGAATGGATGCTGCTTTTCTGCGACAGCCCTTCATGTAGATGTGTTCATTGGTGGGGAGGCTTTACTCATGATGGACAAGGCTATATCCACTACTTTTTGTCGGGTTTTCTATTCGAGGGCATTTATGCTTCCATACCATACTAGTCAACATACTCTCTGACACACTGAATCTTTGCAAACTTTTAAGAATGTAGAGGCACTGCTGTGCTTTCTTTGTAATGACATTTACATGCTGGGCCTGTGAAATGATAACACCAAGGAATTTTAAGTTGCTGATCCTCTCCACCTCTGATCCTCCCGATGCGAACTGGCTCATGAACCTCCAGTTTCCTCCTCCTGAATTCAATAGGCAGCTCCTTGGTCTTGCTGACAATGAGTGAGAGATTGTTACTATGGCAGCACTCAGCAAGATTTTCAATCTCCCTCTTATATGATGATTCAGTATCACCTTTAATTTGGCCCACGACAGTGGTGTCATCAGCAAATTTAATATGGCATTGGAGCTGTGCTTAGCCACACAGTCATAAGTGTAAAGCGAGTAGAGTAAGGGGCTAAACACACAGCCTTGTGGTACACCTGTCTGATGGAGATTGTGGAGGAGATATTGTTCCAATACGAACTGACTGGGGTCTACAAGTGAGGAAATCAAGGATCCAGTTGCATAAGGAGGTAGTAAGGCCAAGGTCTTGAAGTTTATTGATTAGTTTTGAGGAGATAATAATATTAAACGCCCAGCATTTAAGTCTGCTTCTTCACTGTCCAGATGTTCCAGGGTTGAGTGAAGAGGCAATGAAATGGCATCTGCTATGGACCTGTTGTGATGGGAGGCAAGTTTGAGAGTATCGATTTTGCCTCTCAGGCAGGAGTTTATATGTTTCATCACAAACCTCTCAATGCACTTCATCAGAGTGGAAGTAAGTGCTACTGGATGATAGTCATTGAGGCAGGTTACCGCGTTCTTCTTCAGCACCGGTATAATTGAAGCCGGCTTGAAGCAGGTGGGTACCTCAGACTGCCAAAGCGAGAGGTTAAAGCTATCAGTGAAGAAGCCAGCCAGTTGATCAGCAACAGCTCTTTCGTACTTGGCCAGGGACCCATCTGTGCCAGATGATTTCCAGGGGCTCACCCTCATGAAGGCTGGTCTCACATGGGCCTCAGACACTGAAATCACATGGTCATTGAGATCTATGGAAGTTCAATAAGGTGTTTCTATGTTTTGACTGCCAAAGTGAGCATAAAAGGCATTGAATGAAGTCTTGTTGTCACCTATGTCACTTGGTTTCAATTTGTAAGAGGAGATAGCATTCAAGCTCTGTCTCAGCTGTCGAGCATCCTTCAGTGATTTAATTTTGTTCCAGAATTGCCATTTCGCCCGTGAGGTGGCTTCCCAGAGATTGTGGATCTCTTGTACCTTACTTAGTTGTCAGACCTGAATACCTCTAATCTGGCCCTCACCAGATCATGGATCTCATGGTTCATCCAGAAATTCTGGTTGGAGAAGACCCTAAATAATATTGTGGAGGCACACTCAGCTGTTTTTATAAATTCCATGCCAACCACTATGTATTGGTTCAGATCCTCTGATGAGTCCTTGAACATGGCCCAGGCCACCAACTTGAAGCAATCCCACAGCTGCTCCTCTGCATCCCTTGACCACCTCTTTGTTGTCCAAATACCACAAAGAATTTATCATGGAACACAAACTCCTACCTTTTACCTTCTTCGAATCAGCAAACTGGTCCTTCTAGTGTACTGAGAAGATCTCGGGTCTTACAATGTATCTGCTGTGTCCGGAGGAGCCATGTCTCCATGAAACAGGAAGCGCAGCAACCCCTTATTCCTCTCCGATACACCAATCTTGCCCTTAGGTCTTTAGTCTTGCTCTCCAGCAACTGTATATTTGCTAACAAGATGTTGGGTGGAGGAAGTTTCATGCCCTTGCGTTTTACCTTCCTTAGCAGATAACAAAGGTGGAGAAGCTGGAGGTAGAATCTATGCTCAGTGTATTACATCTTGCTTGCAGGAGAGCAACAACTATTCCTTCTTCTTCTTCTTCTTCTTCTTCTTCTTAGTCCATCAATTATGAGGCATAAACTGCCAACAGCAGCTCTCTCCTCTCTCCTCTCTGCTGGGCCAGTCTTTCAAAATGTTCCCAGGGAGCTTCTGTTGGTACTTCCGTAGCACTGGGACAGGGTTGCTAGCCTCATCCCCAACCCTCTTCCTTTCACAATTGGGCTTGGGGTTGTCTGTGGTGGAGTTATCTATTCCTTACCTAAAGCAAAAAAAAAAAGGCTAGAAGAACATAACTGCTCAACTCACTGAGATCTTTCGACTGTTTATTTTTTCCCCTGTGATGGATGTAAGTGCTACTGGACGATAGTCATTGAGGTAGGTTACCACGTTCTTCTTCGGCACCAGTATAATTGAAGCCTGCTTGAAGCAGGTGGGTACCTCAGACTGCCAAAGCAAGAGGTTAAAGATATCAGTGAAGAATCCAGCCAGTTGATCAGCACAAGTCTTTAGTACTTGGCCAGGGACCCATCTGGGCCGGATGATTTCCCGGGGCTCACCCTCATGAAGGATGGTCTCAGTCTTTGCCCACAGAACTGCTGCTCTCTGGATGTTTTTTTTTGTTTCTTGCATCATTTTCTGTAAACTCTAGAGACTGCTGCATGTGAAAATCCTAGGAGATCAGTAGTTCCTGAGATACTCAAACCACCCCATCTGTCATCAACAGTCAAAGTCACTTAGATCACATTTCTTCTCTATTCTGATGTTTGGTCTGAACAACAACTGAACCTCTTGATCATGTTTGCATGCTTTTATGCATTGAGTTGCTGTCACATAATTGGCTGAATAGATATTTGTATTAATGAGCAAGCATACAGGTTTACCTAATAAAGTGGCCAATGAGAATAGGTTCTGTGTTACCTTTTCTAATAATTAACAATTTTGAGTTAAAATACCACTACCTGTCCTTGGTAAAATACTGGTAACTTCAGGAGAAGTGTGGAAACAAGTTGTCCAGTGACTTGTGCCCTGCATAGTTGCTGTGGACCTGAGAGTGTATTTTTGTGGGATGTTGATTGCAGAGCCTGTGAATTCCATACCCTTGTTCTTCTGAGTGACACCTTTGTAACTAATACAATCGTGATGCATTAGAAGCACATTTTGAGAGTAACATGTCATTAAATGCTACTGTAATTGTTGGGGTTTGTGGCCACGAGCTGTATCCTGCTGTTGGAAAGCTGGATGTAGTCTATTAGCAACATCACAGCAGCAACTTTCAGAGTCTTCCTGGCCAGTCACATCTGCCAAGACCCACTGGAAACCCATGAGGCAGCAACTTATTTGCGGATGACACCAAGATTGGGGGCATAGTGGACAGCAAAGGAGGCTAATAAAACTTGCAGTGGAATCTGGACCAGTTGGGAAAATGGGCTGAAAAATGGCAGAGAGAATTTAATGCAGCCAAGTATGAGTCGTTGCACTTAGGGATGACCAACCTGGGTAGCACTTAAATGCTGAGCATTCAGGCACTGAGGAGTGTGGCAGAACAAAGAGATCTGGAAAGACAGATCCATAATTCTTTGGTAGTAAAAAGAGTTTTGATCATTAAGAGAGCTTTTGGCACATTGGCCATAAATCAAAGTATTGAGTACAGGAGCTGGATTTTTATGTTGGTGAGGCTTAACTTGGATTATTTTGTGCAGTTCTGACCTCTGGCCCACAGGAAAAATATCAATAAGATAGAAAGAGTGCGGAGAAATTTTCCAATGATGTTGCTGGGACTTGAGGATCTGAGTTATATAGAAAGGCTGAATAAGTTACGGTTTTATTCCCTGGAGAGTAGGAGAAGGAGAGATTTGATAGAGATAAACCCAATTATGAGCGGTATGGATAGGGCAAATGCAAGCAGGCTTTTTCACTAAGGTGGGATGAGACTAGAACTAGAGATTATGGTTTAAGGGGGAAGGGTGAAATATTTAAGGGGAACCTGAGAGGGAGCTTCCTCACTCAGAGGGCGGTGTGACTGTGGAACGAGCTACCAGTGCAAGTTTTGGATGCAGGCTTGATTTCAATATTTAAGAGAAATTTGGTTAAGCGCATGGATGGAAGGGGGTGTAGAGGGCAATGGGTCAATGGGGCTAGGCAAAATAATATTCCAGTATGTTCCAGGTGGGCTGAAGGTCTTGCTTCTGTGCTGTATGCTCTATGACTCTATGACTATTGACAGGAGCTGTAGTAACATTGATCAAACAGCAGATAGCACCATCACTCAGTGTAGCAGCTGCACAGCAGCACAACTATGGCCCCGTTGTCAGGCAGCCCTCGCGGGGATGCGGGAATCTCTATTCAGGGAACTGCTGTGCTGTGCTGATCCTTCTGGGAGTGAAAAGCTCTCTGTTCTTAATAGAGACACTGTAAACAGAATTCAAAAGAATGAAAATAATTAGCTGCTATCCATGTGCCTGGGAGAGCAGCTTGGGTCTCTAATCACCCAGCCGGTCCCTCGTGGCCCATTGCTCTTCCTGAACCAACAAGCAGTGACTGCCGAGCCGAACCATCACGGGCGTCTTTCCTCAGTGAAACAGCCCAGCTGTGTTTACTCGGAACATTTTCATTATCGCTCTAATTCAAGCAAAGGAAATGTTAGCATTTTTCCATCAATTTGAATGCTGCAGTTTCAGAGATGAGCATGAATCATTTTGTGGTCGACTTGTGATTCAGGTAAACGGACGGAAATGATGGGCCAATGGACTCTACCTGTTATTGTATATCTAAAAATCGGTGACCATAAACTACATCTCAGGGTAAAGACCATGCAGAAACCCTTGCAGAAGAAACACCTAAGGTCATTTACATTAAAGGTTTTACTTCAGCTGCAAATTTATAGTACTTGCATATGTATCTCTGGATTTACATCACTAATCCCGACAGATTTACCTGAAAGCCAAATAGTCAAATTCCAAAGAATAGAACCAAATGACTGCAGTTCCCACTTGCATTGGGTCCTGAACACTGCAATCATTCATACTCATTGTTTGGAATTTCAGTATATTCATGTGACTTCTAAATATGTCTGTTGGGAGTAATGATGCAAGCCCTTCTTGATGGTTGACCCATGGCTTTGGAGTAGCCTAGAGTGTATTTTGTAGATAGAGCACACTGCAAAGGTGCAGGGAAAAAGTGCTGGAGCATCAGTCACTTTTGTGCTACTTTAATATCAGACCAGGCCACTTAAATGGGAGGTTAAGAAGCACAAGAATGGGATATAGAAACGTAGAACACCCCTCCCATAGAAGTGCTTGCACAGTAAACAGTTGCAGAGATTTCTGTGATTCTCTGTGTACACTCTGCAACATTCAGAGTTCCACTTTTTTAACTCAGCTGGGAATCATCTGAAATGCCAGCCTTTTTGGCTCATCCCTAATTGCACTTGAGAAGTTGCCTTCTGAAACCACTGCAATCAGTCTGATGAAGCATTACCTACACTGTTGCTGGGGAGAGGTTTCCAGGACTTAGGCAGCAATAATGAGGAATGGAAATACGTTTCCAAGTCAGTGTGGTGTGTGATTTGGAGGGAAATCTGAAGGTGGTGGTGTTCCTCTGGTGTTCCTTTGTCCTTCTCGGTGGTAGATGTCAGACATTTAGTTGAAGTAGTTTTAGTGAGTAACTAAAACACGAGGAAATCTGCAGATGCTGGAATTTCAAACAACACACATAAAAGTTGCTGGTGAATGCAGCAGGCCAGGCAGCATCTCTAGGAGGAGGTACAGTCAATGTTTCGGGCCAAGACCCTTCATCAGGACTAACTAAAAGAAGAGCTAGTAAGAGATTTGAAAGTGAGAGGGGGAGGGGGAGATCCAAAATGTTAGGAGAAGTCAGGAGGGGGAGGGATGGAGCCAAGAGCTGGACAGGTGATTGGCAAAAGGGATATGAGAGGATCATGGGACAGGAGGTGACACTTCACCTGTGAGTCAGCTGGGGTGATATACTGCATCCGGTGCTCCCAATGTGGCCTTCTATATATTGGCGAGACCCGATGCAGACTGGGAGATCGTTTCGCTGAACACCTACGCTCTATCCGCCAGAGAAAGCAGGATCTCCCAGTGGCCACACATTTTAATTCCGCGTCCCATTCCCATTCTGATATGTCTATCTATGGCCTCCTCTACTGTAAAGATGAAGCCACAATCAGGTTGGAGGAACAACACTTTATATTCCATCTGGGTAACCTCCAACCTGATGGCATGAACATTGACTTCTCAAACTTCCGCTAATGCCCCACCTCCCCCTTGTACCCCATCCTTTATTTATTTATATACACACATTCTTTTTCTCTCTCTCCTTTTTCTCCCTCTGTCCCTCTCACTATACCCCTTGCCCATCCTCTGGGCTTCACCCCTCCCCCTTTTCTTTCTCCCTAGGCCTCCTGTCCCATGATCCTCTCATATCCCTTTTGCCAATCAACTGGCCAGCTCTTGGCTCCATCCCTCCCCCTCCTGTCTTCTCCTATTATTTCAAATCACCCCCCTTCCCCTCCCACTTTCAAATCTCTTACTAGCTCTTCCTTCAGTTAGTCCTGACGAAGGGTCTCGGCCCGAAACATTGACTGTACCTCTTCCTAGAGACGCTGCCTGGCCTGCTGCGTTCACCAGCAACTTTTATGTGTGTTGTTAGTGAGTAACTGTCATCCACTCTGCACAGGGTACACACCACAGACAGGGGCAACTTGTCAGGGGAGAGGGTGGATATTGATGATAGAGGGCTCTCAAGTGAGCATCTGTATAGTCTATGCTTCTTGAGAGTTGTAGGATCTTCACTGTTCCATGCAAGTGAAGAGTATTACATCACATTCCTGATCTGTGGTTTGTTGATGGCTAGAGTAAGGGGGACTTTAAAGTGTCAGCAATTGTGCCATTCATGATAGGACAGGCAGTCTTGACCTGTATCCCCACTATTTATGTGGCCTCTTCAGCTGAGTTTCTGGTCCATGGTGACTCTTAGCATGTTAATGATTGTAGACTTGGCGATGCCAATGTCAATGAATGTCAGGAGTAGATTCTCTTAAGTTGGAGAAGCTCACTGTCAAGGACTCTTCTTCTCATTCTCGATACTTATTGCTTATTTATTTGCTATTATTATTTCTATTTGCAGTTTGTTGTCTTTTGTATATTGGGTGTTCATCTGGTCTGTTGGGTGTGGTCTTTCATTGATTCCATTATGGCTCTTGGATTCACTGCATATGCCTGCAAGGAAATAAATCTCAGGGTTGTCTCTGGTGACAAATATGTACTTTGATAATAAACTTACTTTGAACTTTGAATTTTGGTCATTGCTAGTTACAATCACACTTGTCATTTATCAACCCATGCCCAATGTAAGCAAAGACTGTTACACTTGCTGCGTTGTCAATGTATCGAATATTGGGTAATCACAAATAAATATTCCCAGTTCTGATCCTCTGATAGATGGTGGTCATAGGGCATCATCCTGAGAATTCAACTCTTTGGTTCATGTTAGGATCCCGTGATAAAGTCTGGAGCCAAATTGTCACAAGAAACCCCAAACTGGGCAATGGCAAGTACATTTTTGATGAATAGCTATTCTTTGATAGCGCTGTTGTCACCTTCAGTTACATTGGTGACAGTATCATGGACACACCGTGGAAATAGGCCATTTGGCCTGTCATGTCCACATTGACCAGTGATGACTTAGAGTCAACTGATTTAGATCAATTCATTAGACTGGACAGGAGTACTGAGCAATTCCTACATTGCCAGGTGGATATTTGTGTACAAGGGCATACAGAACCTTCCCAAGAAACAGAATATTTCAATCTCTTGCATTTAAAAAATATCCTGTTATTCTATTTCATCTACCAAAGGGTACATTTTTATTATATTCCATCTGTCACATTGGCGTCCATTTTCTTAATCTGTTTATATCCACCATGCATTCACCATGATAACCCATCCAACCCCTTCAAAACCTTGGATACAAGTCATCATATCCTGGGGCTTAATCAGTCCTCAGTCCTATTAATTTCTCCAACACTATTTTTAAATTCTATTTCCTTTCATCTCCTCAATCACTCTAGACGTGCCATCTTTGGTTATTTTCATGAGATTTCCTGTCTCTCCTCCCACAAAGACAGACGAAGTTACAATGACTAATTAACCAATTAAAACTGGTACGCCTTTGGACTGTGGGAAGAAATGGGAGCACATGGAGAAAGCTCGCACGGTCACAGGAAGAACGGACAAACTCCTTGCAGATGGTGCCAGAAGTGAACTCAGAACTCCAACACCCCCAGCTGTAATAGCGTTGCACTAACTGCTACACTACCATGGTACTACAATATTCTTCTTCAGCATAAATCTTTGCCCCTCAGTCTGCAAGGGGTACACACTAATTTTTGCAACCTATTTTTGTTTTCTCTTTTTAGTCTGTTGTTATGCTTCCAGTCTCCGTTCTGCTTTCTCTTTCTTCATCAACTTTTGGTCCTTTTTTGCTGTATTCTGAACTTTTTGAAAATAGTGTGTTTGCTTCTCTTTCTTTTTGGAACATTTTAAGCCTATTCCTTTGATTTGATTCCTTTGTTCTCTTCTTTTGACCTCCTTTGTTAACCATGACTGGATTGTTTCTCATGCTTCATTCTTTCAATGTTTACCATCGCTTGTTTACTGTCATACCTTTTAATGTGGCATCTCAGTCCACCTCCAGTAGATGCAAATAGGGTGGCATGGTAGTTGTTAAAAGACAACTATTAAAATAAATGTGTGTCCCAAGAAGGTGAGTCACACACTGATAGGTTAGCACACCATGAAAGGTATTTAGTGAGTCTTCAATAGGATACTGCAGGAGGTCCTAAGATCTTAGACAGATTGTCCTGCAACATCTGATACGTGCAGAGGAAACTTTACATCATTGTGGCCAATTACTGTGAAAAAGAATGGCAAGCCAGGCATGCTCTGTGGTTGAAATGTGTCAGATGGTAATGGGTGAATATAAAGAGGTTGCTTCTTTTTCCTGTGGGAGCATTCAGATCTGCGGGTCATTGTTTAAAAATAAGACAGCGAGGAGGTAAAAGCTCTCAAAGGATGATGATACTTTGGAACACTCTTCCTCACAGGGGTGGTGGAAGCAGAGCCTTAAGGCATAGATAGTTGAATTCAAGATGAGCAGCGTCGCAACATAATATCAACAAGACCAAGTCATTGATTGTAGATTACAGGAAGGAGAAGTTGGGGAAACACACGCCAGAGGATGGTAAGTGTGGGCACTTCAAGTTCCTGGGTGTCAACATCTCAGAGGATCTATCCTGGGCCCAACACATCGATGCAATCATGAAGAAGGAACGCCAGCATTTAGTCCTGATGAAGGGTTTCAGCCCGAAACGTCAACTAATCTTTTCAACTGATGCTGACTGACCTGCTGAGTTCCTCCAGCGCATTGTGAGTGTTCCTTTGACGACAGCGTCTGCAGATTATTTTGTGTTTACCATTTGCTACACCGCTGCAAAGTCTCTTCAAGGTATGCCTACCCTGAAGAAGTTTAAATCCTCTCTTCAACGGGAGTTCAGTGAGACCCTCTCTGACTGCTCCCCCTCTGTGATCTCCGCCTCTCTCCGACTCTTCGACCATATCCTGACTCAAGTTGCTGTTTTTTTTTCAACTACCAGCATTCTTCAAACCCTCCTCAAAGTTCTTCCTTCAGTCCTGATGAAGGGTTTCAGCCCGAAACGTCGACTAATCTTTTCAACTGATGCTGACTGACCTGCTGAGTTCCTCCAGCGCATTGTGAGTGTTCCTTTGACAACAGAATCTGCAGATTATTTTGTGTTTACGATTTGCCAGCATTTATTCTTCATTTGGAATGTGAGGAGATTTGGTATGTCAACAAAACCTCTAGCAAATTTCTACAGATGTACCCTGGAGAACGTTCTGTTTGTTTGCATCACCACCTGGTATGGAAGCTCCAATGCACAGGATCAAAAGAGACTACAGAGGGTTGTTGACTCAGGCAGCTCCAGCACAGGCACAAGCCTTCCCACCATCGAGAACATCTTCAAAAGGTAGTGCCTCAGGAAGGTGGTGTCCTTCATTAAGGACCCTCACTATCCAGGACACGCCCTCTTCACGTTGCTACCCTCAGGGAGGAGAGTACATACTTGGTATATGATTATGCCTTAAGTTTTAATACTGTATATTGAGTAACTGAGTGTTTGACTGAGTGACTGGTGCCATAGATTGATGCAGGGGTTGTTATATCGAATACTTGATCCTGGGTTTGAGTGAGTGCATTGGAAACCGTCAACAATAGAGCTGCCCACTCAGCATATTGGTTATGCACCAACACCCATTTCTTCTCTGTCAGCTCCTTTTCCACTTGCAGATTCCAGGCAGAAGGAGCTGAATCCAGATGGCAATAAATGAGCCGGGCACTTAGACCAACATTGAACCCAGCAATGCCACCATAATGCATGAAACCTTCTTCAAAGCTACTTGGGTCATGCCATTCCGCATATGAATTACTAACAGGCCATTCAGCCACTCAAGTCTGTTCTGTCATTAAATAAGGTCATGTCAGGTTATAACATCAACTCTGCATGCCCAAATACCCATGGTAAGCTTTGTTTAAAATCAGAATCAGGTTTACTATCACTGACATTTCTCATGAAATTTGTTGTTTTGTGGCAGCAATACATAATAAGAGAATACTGTAATTTTCAAAAATTAAAAAAAAATCAACAGTAAAAAGAGGAATAGTGAGGTAGTGCTCATGGGTGTGTGGACCATTCAGTAAACTGAAGGCGGAAGAGAAGAAGCTGTTCCTAAATCATTGAGAGTGGGTCTTCCGGCTCCTGTACCTCCTCCTTGACACACTCTTTTCAGTCACACGTTCTCAGGTTCTGTTGCTCCACAAATGAATCCCTGAATCCGTTAATCACTCTCTTGGTACTCACATAATATCAGGAACAGTTATTCTATGTATTAACACCTATATGCTTTAATCAATCTTCAGCTTGTTATTCAGGTCCAGGATCAGTTATTTTATATCTTCCACATAGTAATTTTCATGGGATTGAGCATGATTTGCTTCCACTCAAAATTTGTGGACTCTTTATAATTTATACTTTATTGTCACCAAACAATTGCTACTAGAACGTACAATCATCACAGTGATATTTGATTCTGCGCTTCACACTCCCTGGATTACAAATATTAAATATTACAAATATTAAAAATAGTTAAAATTAGTAAATATTAAAAATTTAAATTCTAAATCATAAATAGAAAATAGAAAAATGGGAAGTAAGGTAGTGCAAAAAAACCGAGACGCAGGTCCGGATATTTGGAGGGTACGGCCCAGATCCGGGTCAGGTTCTGTTTAGCAGTCTTATCAGAGTTGGAAAGAAGCTGTTCCCAAATCTGGCCGTATGAGTCTTCAAGCTCCTGATCCTTCTCCCGGAGGGAAGAGGGACGAAAGGTGTGTTGGCTGGGTGGGTCGTGTCCTTGATTATCCTGGCAGCACGGCTCCGACAGTGTGCGGTGTAAAGTGAGTCCAAGGACGGAAGATTGGTTTGTATGATGTGCTGCGCCATGTCCACGATCTTCTGCAGCTTCTTTCGGTCTTGGACAGGACAACTTCCATACCAGGTTGTGATGCACCCTCGAAGAATGCTTTCTACGGTGCATCTATAAAAATTAGTGAGGGTTTTAGGGGACAGGCCAAATTTCTTTAGTTTTCTCAGGAAGTAAAGGCACTGGTGGGTCTTCTTGGAAGTGAACTCTGCTTGGTGAGACCAAGTCAGGTCATTTGTGATATTGACCCCGAGGAACTTAAAGCTTTTGACCTGTTCCACTTGAGTACCACTGATGTAAATTGGGTCGTGCAGTCCGCTACTCTTTCTGAAGTCAACAACCAATTCTTTCGCCTTGCTGACTTGAGGGATAGGTTATTGTCTTCGCACCATGCTACCAGTTTCTTAATTTCCTCTCTGTACTCAAACTCATCATTACCCGAGATACAGCCTACAACTGTTGTGTCATCAGCAAACTTATATATTGAGTTTGATGGAAACTTGGCTACACATCATGGGTGTACAGTGAGTACAGCAGGGGGCTGAGTACACAGCCTTGTGGGGCACCGGTGCTCAGAGTGATTGTAGAGGAGAGCTTGTCCCCTATTTTTACAGCCTGGGTCCTGTCTGTGAGGAAGTTGAAGATCCAGCTGTAGATCTGAGTGCTAAGGCCCAGGTTCCGGAGCTTAGGAATCAGTTTATTTGGAATGATGGTATTAAAGGCAGAGCTGTAGTCAATAAAAAGGAGCCTAACGTATGCATCTTTATTCTCCAGCTGTTCTAAGGAAGAATGTAGGGCCAGAGAGATGGCATCTGCCGCTGACCTGTTGCTCCGGTAGGTGAATTGCAAAGTGTCGAAGTTGACCCGTAGGCTGTGGTTGATGTGTGCCATAACCAATCTCTCGAAGCACCTCATAGCAATTGATGTCAGAGCCACAGGTCGATAGTCATTCAGGCATGCCACCTTGCTCTTCTTCGGCACTGGAATTATCGTTGCCTTCTTAAAACACGAGGGGATCTTAGACTGAAGCAAGGAGCAGTTGAAAATGTCAGTAAACACTCCAGCTAGCTCGCTTGCACAGGCCCGGAGAACCTGTCCTTGGACGCCATCTGGACCTGTCGCCTTCCTTGGATTTATCTTCAGGAAGGCCCTTCTAACGTCCTCCTCGGTGACGATGAATCTCGATGCCACCAGGTCCGGTTCATCCGGAGGGAGCGGGACGCTCCTCTTCTGTTCGAATCTTGCGTAGAATACGTTAAGTTCATCAGGAAGAGAAGCGCCACGGTTATTGATATTCCCAACCTTTTCTTTGCGCCCAGTGATCTCATTTAGACCCTGCCATAGTCTACTGGCATCCCTTTGGTTAGCCTGGGCTTCCAACTTGGCTCGATATTGCCTCTTGACACCCTTAATGGCTTTCCAGAGTTCACGCCTGGATTCCGTGTGGCGACTAGTATCCTCGGACCTAAAAGCCGCAGCTCTAGCCTTTAAAAGGGACTTGCCCTCATAATTCATCCAAGGTTTCTGGTTAGGGAATACCCGGATCGTCTTGCGAGACACACAGTCCTCTGTGCATTTCCAAATAAAGTCCGTGACAGCTGAGGCATACTCATCGAGGTTAGCTGCCGAGTCCTTGAATACTAACCAGTCCGCCGATTCAAAGCAGTCATGGAGGACCTCATCCGTTTCCTCCGTCCAACGCAACACTACTTTTGACACCGTGACCTCCCGCTTCAGTTTCTGTTTGTAAGCCGGGAGGAGGAGTATGGCTTGATGGTCCGATTTTCTGAAATGAGGTCATGGGACGGAACGGTAGGCATCCTTGACTGCTGTGTAGCAGTAGTCAAGTATATTCGGGCTTCTAGTGGGGCAGGAGACATGTTGGTATAACTTTGGCAGTGCCTTTCTGAGGTTGGCCTGATTAAAGTCCCCGGCTGTAATGAGCAAAGCCTCCGGATACCTGGTCTCAAGTTCACTGATGTTGGCATACAGTATGTTCAGAGCACAATCCACGCCTGCCTGCGGGGGAATGTAGACCGCTGTCAGTATGACCGAGGTGAATTCCTGTGGCAGATAGTAGGGACTGCACTTCACCGACAGGTGTTCCAGGTCCGGGCTGCAGGAGCTTGTCAGTGCCACTGTGTCCGAGCACCACACAGTGTTGATCAGTAGGCAGACACCACCTCCCCTCGTCTTGCCCGAAGACGCCATGTGGTCCATCCGATGGATTGAAAATCCCTCCGGTCGGATGGCACAGTCGGGGGTGGCAGGGGAGAGCCAAGTCTCGGTGAAACAGAATACACAGCAGTTCTGCATCTCCCTGCAGTAGGTGAGTCTCCCTTTAAGATCATCCACCTTGTTCTCTATGGCTTGCACATTAGCTAGTAGAATGGTGGGCATAGGAACCCTGAGGCCCCTCAGCTTCAATCTGACCAGCAGCCCAGCTCTTTTCCCACACTTCTTCGGTAAGTAGTGCATTTTTCCAGGTCTCCATCGATGCGGTGTGTTGTTGTCAGCTCTTTGAGGTTGGTGGACGCATCCTGCGGGAATCGATCGGCCGGTCGCATCGTTGTGCGCTCCGGGTCGGGTCAAGTAACGGGGGAGGCTCCGCTGCCACTTCCAGCTGCTGGGGGCCTGGGCTGTCGATTGGGGCGGGCCCCAAAGCCGACACTTCATCCCTGATGGCCGGGCTCCTTGCTGAAACAAGTCCGTAAACCGAGTCACAGTTGCAGAGGCCTCCACTCCAGCCGAGCCTCCGGCTCGATTTCCGAGGTTGGCGGCGGAGTCCTCACTTCCGGCAGCTGTGGATGGCCACCAACGGGGCTTTACGGTGGTCGCTCCGGGGAAGCGTCTGCGGCACCTTGAGGTCTCCGCCGTCACTTCTGTGTGGTCGTCTGCTCCGGAGAGGTGCTGGTCGGAATGGGCCGTGTCTCCAAGTGCTCCGGCACGGTGGCAGATCGCGGGTCTCCGGGAACGTGGTGGGACTCGTTGGTCGAGTCCAGGTGCGGTCCAGAGTTTAAGAAGCAGTTCTGGCGCGGTGGTCTCCAGCTGGGTCAGTAGCTTCGCCAGGGTGTTGTTGATCTTGATCTTGCTAAATTGGTTTAGAAGGGTTTCTCGGGTATAGGACAGTGAAGAGAGCAGTTTGCTTGGGACAGCATGCGCAAAGTCGCCAATTACCAGCGCCATCTTTAACGGATATCTGAGTCGACAGATGAGGTCCCCATGTGAGAATGGTCCATAGATGGAGCAGAAGGTGCCTGATGGGGCAGAGAGGTGGGGGTGTAGTCTAATACTGATGTCCTTTCGCTGGTTTCCCTTCTGAGCTTGAAGTTAAGACCATAAGACATAGGAGTAGAATTAGGTCATTCACCCTATTGCATCCGCTCAGCCATCTATCATGGCTGATTTATTTCCCCATTCTCCTGCCTTTTCCCCATAACACTGAAAACCCTTTCTAATCAAGAACCTATCAACCTCTGCTTTAAATATCCTCAATGACTTGTCCTACTGCAGTTCTCAGCTCCTCCTCCAGTCTGAACAACTTTGGTCAATAATTTCCAGGAACTTGTGGAGATGTCAGAATTGTTCAAGGAAACACTGGAGCAGATTTTTATTGCTGTTGTTCCTTTTCACACTGTGTGCTGTATCGGGCAATCTTTTGCAAGGTCAAGTTACTAGCTTGACGTTCAACTCAACATGGATGGAAGGCATGCAAGGGGCTGGCTTGATTTGAACTCGGGACCGTTTGCCTTGAAATCTGGTGCTGATACCTCTACACCACCGGCTGGCCATTGGAGAACATCCTAGGATCTGCAGAGAAACATCAATGTGTCCAGGAATGAGAGACAAGCTGCTCATTGTCAGACCTGAAGTGAGCCAGGAGCAGTATAAGATGAGGACAAGGAGTGTGATAGGAGGATATGGAAGCAGGGGAAATGTAGAGCCTTAAAGCTGGTTTTTGAGATTTGGGGCAGTTACACAGTTTTCAACTTTTGAGATTTGTTACTGAGGTAGAGGAAAAAGACATGCCAATCCAGAATTCTCACCAGAGCATCTCCCCAGAATGACTAAACCCATCAACGTCCTGGCAGGAGCTGTATATATCTCCAGTGCTTTAGAGAGTATGCATTTGTCTCACTTTGAATCCAAGTGTAATATTAATAGAATTTCAGAGCTGATCTTTGGTTTCCCAGAGACACCCAGGGATAAAAACCACCTGTCACACAGCATATTCCATCCATGTAACTGATAAACACCAAAGCTAGACAAATCATGCAGTCAGTTCATTTTTGTTGGACCCAGTTATTTATAACAAGCAAGGTCACTTCATCTGGTTTCTCAGTGCCTGATAAGTGTATTTTGCTGCAGTTCAAGTCATGACATTAATTGTTCTCCATCCAGTCCAAGCTGTTGGAGGACGTCACGCCAACAGGAAACTCGCAGGAGCTGGTGTTAAAATGCCTCTTTCTGATTCACTGCCCCACTGTGATTAAGATGTTTCCTGCCTTCTCAGAGTGACTGATGCTGACCTCGGTTATATTTGGAGTAATGGGCTGGAACTAGGCCAGACTGTGGACATTGAGTTGCTGCAACATGCACGTTTTAATTCTTCGTTAAATCTTTTGTTCATTAATTGCACCTCCCCTGATTACCAACAAATGCTGACCTAGTTACTGTGCAAAGGTCATCAGATTAATTGAAAATTATATGAGACTGAAGCTTTGGCAGGCTGACTTCAAATTCATATCTTTGCAACTAGTTCATCAAAGAATCCAAAAGTTTAGGTCCTTGAGATTATTAAGATTCCTCTCAAAGACCAAGTAATATAATTATTGAATTAAAGTCAAACACTGGAGATGCTGGAGGTCTGAAATATATAAAAAATAATTCTGGAAATACTCAGGAAGTCAGGCAATATCTGTGGAAAGAGAAACAGGGTTAATATTTCAGGCTGAAGAATGTTGACTTGCAACATTAATTCTGTGCGTGTCTCTCTCCACAGACGCTTCCTGACCTGTTGAATCTTTTAGGCATTCTCTGTTAAATTATACTAGAGTTAAGAATTCAACCATATTTCCTGGATTGGCAGGAGTTCCAGCAGGAATGCACTGAAGTCAAAGTCGAGTTTATTGTCATCTGCACAAGTGCATGTCCGGACAGGTGCAATGGAAAACTTCCTTGCAGCAGCATTACAGGAACAAGAAAAAAAACATAAGTTAAACATGAATTGCACACCATTTTACAAGAAAGAGCATAATTAGAACAAAAAAGTCTACTTTAATGAAAAGTGATCAAAGTGATCATATTGTTGTTAAGTCTGGTGATTAGGGTTTTGACGGTTGGTTCAAAAACTGAATGGTGGAAGGGAATTAGCTGCTTTTGAACCTTGTGGTGTGGGACTTGATGTTTCTATACCTCCTGCCTGATGGTAGCTACAAAAGGATGACATGGGGATCCTGGAAGCTGCCTTCTTGAGGCAGTGCTTTCCATTGGTACTACCAACAGTCCACTATTGATCCAAGCATCGTTGCAATAAAGGCATGTCTTGACATTAGGTTTTGCAGCATCTTAAACCAGTTACAGTGTATGAATAAACTAACTCTGATGTGTAGAAACTGTTGTAATATTGGATTTATATGTATCAAAATTCCACAACCAAAGGTGTGATGTTGACTAGTTCATCTGCTTTTTAACAATGTCATTTGTGGAATAAATATTTTCCAGAGGACACAAGAGACGGATCCCATAAATTATTTGAATAATACACTAAGATAGAACATAGAACATAGCCCTCTATGGCACAGTATAGGTCATTTGGCCCATGACATTGTGTCAACATTTTAAAATTCTCTAAGACCAATCTAACCCTTCGCTTCCACATAGCTCTTCATTTTTCTTTCATCCATGTTCCTATCTAAAAGTGTCTTAAATGTATCTCATGTAGCCGCCTCTATTACTACCCCTGGCGGCATGTTCCATGCACCTCCAGCCTTCTGCTAGAGGGCCAGTCTGGGTCAGAGACTGAAGGTTGGAGGCCCAATGTCTGTGAGTTTGAAAGTCCAATGGCAAGGGCTAGATGCTAGACGTTCTGTTATTGTGTGTTATTTTTGCTGCTTGTGTTGTGCTGTGCTGTTGTGTTGAACACCATGGACATGCTACGTTGGCACCAGAATGTTCAGCAACACTTGTGGGCTTCCTCCACCTCATTCTTGGGTATGTCTATTATTAATCCAATTGACACATTTCTGTTTCTTTGTAATTTATTTTTTATTGATTTATTTTTCATCATCAAACAAACATTTGCATAAGATGTATTTCAGATACTGTACATATAATCATATTTGTCACAAATCTCCACATAATATTTACCTGAGGTATACACTTATAGAAAAGAGAGGAAAGAAACAACAATTGAAAGAAGAAAACTATGTACAAAGTAGGGAGTGATCTTTTTTTGACAACATATTCATTGACTTGTGAGAATAAAATCAGACCTATGAGGTGTTATGAGATAGATAGATAGATAGATTTTATTGATCCCGAGGGAAATTGGGTCCCATTACAGCCGCACCAACCAAGAATAGAGCATAAATATAGCAATACAAAAACCACAAACGATCAAACAACAAAATGCAAACTACGCCAGATGGAAAATAAGTCCAGGACCAGTCTCAGGCTCAGGGTATCTGACCCTCCACGGAAGGAGCTGCAAGTTCGATGGCCACAGGCAGGAACGACCTCCCATGCCGCCCAATGTTGTATCTCGGTGGAATATGGCCGAAGTCCAACAGTAAAAAGTTCAATATCCGGTCTACAAACATGTTCCTTGATCGTACTATGACCCGGATTTCACCATCCGTTGTTAACCAGAACAGTAAGCACCCAACTCCTTTACGCATACCGCTTTCAGTGCACTTCCGGTCAGCCCGAACGGTCTGGAAGTCGTCCATAGTTAAACCATTTTTCCCAGTATGAATCAAATTGTTCCAACTTATGATTAACAGATGCTGTTATCTTCTCCATTTTGTAAACGTCCATTGTAATTTCCATCCATTTAAAGTTGGGCTGTCCTGTGATAACCATTTCCTGGTAAGGGTCTTTTTACCAGCCACCATATTTATCTCTTTTCAACCATTCTTGAGGTATATTTTCACTCCATGCTTTGATGTTTATGTGATAAGTAAATCTCAATCTGAATCTGAAAATTTGTGTGGCCTTGAGGAACCCAAACTGGGCATCGGTAAGCAGGTTATTGCCGAGTAGCTGCTGCATGATCACACTGTTGATGACCCCTTCCATTACTACGCTGATGATTGAGAGAAGACTGATAGGGCGATAGTTGGCTGGATCGGACTTGTCCTGTTTCTTGTGTACAGGACATACCTGATCGATTTTCCACATTGCTGGGTAGATGCCGGTGTTGGAGATGCATTGGAGCAGCTTGGCTAGTGGTGCGGCAAGTTCTGAAGCACAAGTCTTCAGGACTACAGCTGGGATTTTGACTGGGCCCAAGGCCTTCGCAGTATCCAGTGCTTTCACCCATTTCTTGATGTCACGTGGAGTGAATCAGATTGGCTGCATACTGACATCGGGGATGCTGGGGACTTCCGGAGGCCGAGCTGGATCATCTACTCGCCACTTCTGACTGAAGATGGCTGCAAGTGCCTCAGCCTTATCTTTTGCACAGGTGTGCAGGGCTCCTCTATCATTGAGGATGGGGATATTTGTGGAGCCTCCTCCTCCAGTGAGTTGTTTGATTGTCCACTACCATTCACGGCTGGATGTGGCAGGGCTCCAGAGCTTAGATCTGATTTGCACAGTTGTGGGACCACTTCGCTCTGTGTATTACTTGCTGCTTATGGTGTTTGACACGCAGGTAGTCCTGTATTGTGGCTTCACCATGGTGATGCCTCATATTGAGGTATGCCTGGTGTTTTTCTCGGCATGCCCGCCTGCACTCTTCATTGAACCAGGGTTGATTCCCTGGGCTGGTGGTAATGCTAGAGTGGGGGATATGCCGTGCCATGAGGTTACAGATTGTAGTTGAGTACAATTCTGCTGCTGCTGATGGCCCACAGGGCCTCATAGATGCCCAGTCTTGGGCTGCTAGATCTGTTCGAAGTCTATCCCATTTAGCACGGTGGTAGTGCCACACAACGTGGTGGAGGGTTTCTTCAATGTGGAGAAAGGATTTAGTCTCCGCAAATCTGTGCGGTGATACCTTTTACTAATGCTGTCATGGACAGGCAGGTTGGTGAGAATGAGGTCAAGTGTGTTTTCCCTCTTGTTGGTTCCCTCACCACCTGCTGTAGTCCCAGTCTAGTAGCCATGTCCAGTAGGACCCGACCAGCTCAGTCGGTGGTGGTACTATCGAGCCACTCTTGGTGATGGACATTGAAGTCCCCCACCCAGAGTACATTCTGTGTCCTTGTCACCCTCAATGCTGTCTCCAAGTGCTGCTCAACATGGAGAAGTACTGATTCATCAGCTGAGGGAGCACAGGACGTGGTAATCAGCAGGAGGTTTCCTTGCCCATGTTTAACCTGATGCCACGAGACCTCATGGGCTCATGGGGTCCAGGGTCAATGTTGAGATTTGCCAGGGCAACTCCGTCTCCACTGTATACCACTGTGCTACCACTTCCACTAGGCCTGTCCTGCCGGTGAGGCATACATACCCAGGAATGGTGATGGTGGAGTCCAGAATGTTAACTGCAAGGTATGATTCTGTCAGTATAACTATGTCAGGCTGTTGCATGACTAGACTGTGAGGCAGCTCTCCTAACTTTGGCACAAATCCCCAGATGTTAGTAAGGAGGACTTTGCAGGGTCGACAGGGCTGGTTTTGCTGTTGTAATTTCCAGTACCTAGGCCGATGGCGGGTTGTCTGTCCAGGTTCATTCCTTATTATTTTTTTTTAGCGGTTGAGTACAACTGAATGGCTTGCTAGGCTGTTTCAGAGGGCATTGAAGAGTCAACCACATTGCTGTGGGTCTGGAGTCACACAGAAGCCTGACCAGGTAAGGACAGCAGTATTCCTCCAGAATCAGAACCAGATGGATTTTTATGACAATCGACATGGTTTCATGGTCATCATATATTTTTATTGAATTCAAATTCCCCATTTGCCATGGTGGGATTCAAACTCATGTCCCCAGCGTGTAACTGGGTCACTGGATTACTGGTCGAGTGGTAATTACTTGCCATTACTTGCCATTCGCCTGGATGAATGCAGCTCCACAACACTCAGGAAGCTTGACACCATCTAGTACAAGGCAGCCCAGTTGATTGGTACCCCTTCCACAAGCACCCAATCCCTCCACCATCAACGAACAGTTGTAACAGTGTGTACTATCTACAAGAAGCACTGCAACAACACATCGAAGCTCCTAAGGCAGCACCTACTAAACCCATGACGACTACCATCTAGAAGGACGAGAACAGCAGATACCTGGGAACACCACCCCTTGGAAATCCCCCCTCCAATCGCCATCCTGACTTGGAAACGTATCACCATTCTTTCATTTTGGATCTCCCCCTCCCCCTCCAACTTTCAAATCCCTTACTCACTCTTCCTTCAGTTAGTCCTGACGAAGGGTCTTGGCCTGAAACGTCGACTGTACCTCTTCCTACAGATGTTGCTTGGCCTGCTGCGTTCACCAGCAACTTTGATGTGTGTTGCTTGAATTTCCAGCGTCTGCAGAATTCCTGTTGTTTACCATTCTTTCATTGTCGCTGGGTCAAAATCATGGAATTCCCTCCCTAACAGTACCTACACCTCAGGGACTGCAACGGTTCAAGAAGGCAGCTCATCACCACCTTCTCAAGGGCAACTAGGGATGGGCAATAAATGCTGGCTAAGCTGGCGACACCCACATCCCGTAAATGAAACAAGTTTTTAAAAACTCTGTGTGTAAAAACTTCCCTCTGACATCCTCCTATACTTTCCTCCAGTTACCTTAAAATGTCCCGTCCTATTAGCCATTTATGCCCTAGGAAAAAGCTCTCTGGCTGTCTACGGTGCCTCTTATCATCTCGCACACCTCTATCAAGTTACCTCTGATCCTCCTTCATCCTCGCTCACTTAACCGATCCTCATACAACATGCTCTCTAATCCAGCCAGCATTCAGGTAAATCTCCTCTACAACCTTCCTAAAGCTTCCACATCCTTCATATAATGGTCTTTTAAATCATCTAAAAGGGCAGACATAGCCTTAAGGCTAACACCTTCTTTAACTAGCAGCAGCTCAAAAAGTTCCTGAGCTTTGTGCAGATTGGGTTAGATTGTGTTTGATCTGACCCCAGTGTCCACACCTACTGTACCTCTGCGCCGACCTACTGCTCAACTGACATGTGAGGTGTTCTGGGCAAGTATCAGCCACGCTCAGGAAGTGCAGGCTGAGACCCTGCCTCCAAAACCCACTGTTAACCTCTCACAGCTTGCTCCCCTCGAGGTTATTAAATGCCTGTGGCATCAGAAACATCTGAAAGCAATTCATGAGGATTTAAATAATAACAAAAACATTAGCATATTACTCAAAAATACTTATAATCAGTAGAAATTAATTACAAACAGAAAGTAAAACAAAGTGCAGAGCCGGGGCGGGTGAAGCAATGCAGTGACACCACAGCATGCTTTCTGCTCTGCCACAAAACTCTTTGGTGACTAAAGATGTGGACAGAGATATCCAGTGTTCGAGTGCCTCCCTCACCTCTGGATGCACTGGTATAGCTGCCTCAAGATGTGGCATCCTCTAGTCCATGGACGCATCTTGAACCTATCAACTTTCCTTACAAAAATGGCTTTGCTGTGCACTTGAGGTGAAGAGGAGTCTGCGGCAGAGATGATCCCCTAACCCCAGAGGATAAGCTCTCTTTGGTAAGCTTTGTTCAAACGCAAGGTAAAGTTTAATTGTCATTCAACCATACAATATTACCAATGAATAGAGCTAAACTAAACAGTGTTACTCCAGGCCAAGGTGCAAAACACAGTGGCAACAGTTATACACAGCACAAACATGTATGAGGTAGCGGTAAAATACAGTCACACAAAACATACATAGTCCAAGTCTGTGTGTCCAAGGATGTTGCAGCAGTCTACAGTCAAACACAATATATCTTGTTTTCTGTCAAGCAAACACTGGAGAGCAGCACCAACTCCAGCATGAACGCTGCACCACACCGCCTCCGGCATTCTGCTGGAGTGCACTGAGCCCAGTGCCTCTGGCTCTCCTGGGCGGTTGTAAACAGGCGATACCATGGCTTCAGGCCTAGTGCTCACTAAGACCAAGACCACACAGCTCTCCTGCCATTGAGGATATCTAGAGAAGGTGGTACCTCATCAAGGTGGCATCCATCATTCCACTGTCTAGGAAATGTCCTCTTCAGAGAGGAGGTACAGAAAACCGAAGACCTGCACTCAATGTTTTCAGGGCAGTATTTTCCTCTTCGCTATCAGATTTCCAAATGGTCCATGAATTTATGAACACTCTCTCACTGTTTGTCTTTTGCACTATTTATTTTTTTTTACTTTTAGTAATTGTTCTGTCTTGTATTGTACTTCTGCTATAGAACATCAAATTCCAGGTCATACGTATGATAATAAACCTGATGTTGATTCTGATTCTAACCCTCATTAGTGTTCACAGTCTCTCTAGTGCAACCATCTCTAACAGCCTACCTGCTCTTCAGCAGCCCAATCTACAGCATTCCCCCAAGCCCTGGCCCTTCCTCGCCCATTGCTCCAGTCCTCGTCTCAGCGCAGGATCTAGCTGTGCTCTCTGCTGGCAGCGTGTAAGAGTAAGACCTTTCCCAGTGAAAGACAATGCCCAAGGTTTTAGGTTTATGTGACTAACGGCAGGGCCCATGAACAAAAGTGATGGACAGTGATTGCTTAACATATTGTTACAGGTAGCAAACCAGTTCTGGGCTGAGAGAATGAATGTCTCTCATGGTTTGTTCATCAACACTTTAGTTCAATAGCAGAACACCATGTTACATTATCAAAGCCACCTGTGTACATTTACAGGAAGTACTGCTTCTAGTCTCAGGACTAGTGTAATTTTGATTGACAGACACCATCAAGCTACCACTCCATCTTTCCCTACCATTTAGGCAGTCAGTCAGGATCAAGGATGACTTGTTTCCACTCTAGCTCTGTGAGTTCTGAGGTAGCTGATAAGGCCACTGTAGGAACCATGGACTCTGTCACAGATGGTCAGCCAGTGTCTGATGTGATAGCCAGGTTTGTACTTTGTGATGTAGTCGACTCTATCCACTGCATACTGTATGTGCTCCCAATACATGGCTGTGTGGTTCTTAATGTTATCCTGAATGCTTCTTCTTCACATTGAGCAGTCATGGGCTAGAAGTCACAGGAATCTCAGGGAAGCTTTGAGCACATCTTTGAATCTTTTCCTTTGTCTGCCTAGTAATCTCTTCCCATCAACAGAGCTCAGAATAAGAGGACTTCTTTGGGTGCCTGATGTCACCCAAAACTACATGGACTTTCTTGAAAAACTGATTGACTGTAAGTGTTGAAAGTTCAGAGTTCAAAGTAAATTTATTATCAAAGTATGTATCTGTCACCATATACTACTCTGAGATTCATTTTCTTGCAGGTATTCACAGTAGAACAAAGAAATATAACAGAATTAATGAAATACTGCACACAAAGGCCGACAAGCAATCAATGTGCAAAAGGCAAACCGTACAAATACAAAAAGAAACAAATAAAAAAAGCTATATATATAAGTAATAGTTCCTGAACCTGGTTACGTGGGATCTAAGGCTCCTATACTTCTTTCACGATGGCGGCAACGGTGGGCAGAGAGCATGGCCTGGACGGTAGGGTTCTTATTGATGGGGGGGGTCCTCAGTTCTGGTACATTGACCAGTCCCTCCACCAGTCCACTGGTACACTGCCTTTGTCAGATCATGGTCAAACTTACAGTATATTCAGAATCCTGATGCTACACTTGTGCTGTAGTCTGCTTTCACACACCACTGAATTGCTGTAATTGAGAAGCCTGCTTCTGCAAATCAGATAGTCACAAAGTGAGCAGTTCGGATTGAACATTCTCTCATCAACAGGTTGGTCAAAGTTGTCACACTGTCTAGTGGGACAAGTCATGTTCTTCAGTGATATCACACTTCCTCTCACACAGTGATGGAGAGCTCCCTGGGGATGTGCTGAAGTGACACAACGACACAAGACACATCACAACACAGTACAACAATGAAGAGGAGTGTGAACAAAGTCATCAATGTCCTGACCCCATCCCTTGTGCTGCCTGCCTATTCTAAAAGGATTCCCATTCAGAGCAGAAACAAATGAGCCAAGATTTATAATGTTCAAATGCTGTTGAAGGAACACTTAATGCGTTTGTAAAGAAGTCCATTGTCTATTATGTGAACGGAGACAAAGATCTTTTCATTCATAAGCTAGAGGGTCCCTGATGACATTGCTCAGAGGACTAGCATTTTTTAACAATAAATTATGTCAATGGGTGTTATTGCATTCAAGGCATAAAGGCTGAGAAAGCTGGGAGTGTCCATTTATTAAGCACAGGAGATGCAAGGATCAGCTCGCAAACCTAAAATAAAACCAATGATGGGAAAAATTTCTGAAAACAATAATCATGAAAAAAATGAACAAGCTCGCCTTCACTTCTGAGTAGATGATCATGTACAGGTTTGGGAAAGGAAAACTATGCTTCACTAACCTGACTGGATATTTTGAAGAAGCAATGAAGAACTTTGATTCAGGGAATGTAGCTGATGTTATCTCTGAGGATTTTCTGAAAGCTTCTGCAAAATCCAAGGCAAAAGACTCTTTAGAAAAACTAAAGTTAATGGGATACTGTTAATAGGATCAGTTTGTGCTTGCATAAGTTTAAAAAACTGGTTTCAGGACAGGAAGTAGAGATGTGTGGTAAACATGGTTTCTCTTTCTGGGGTACGGCAGGCACTGGTGTTCCTAGTTGTCAGAGCCAGGGTACCTTTGATTTTGATCATAGAGATACTAACTCACAGAGCATATCCAGGATAACACTTCAGATGTGTAGAGGTTGTTAGGCTTAGAGGCATGGTACACACCTCATCAACAGGCAGGGAGAAACAGAACAATGACAGAATATAATTTATAATTCAATTATACAAGAGAGCAGAGAGAGAGCAGAGAGAGAGAGAGAGAGAAAGTGTGCAAAAATAAAACAGTGCAAAAACTTGACAGAGAAAAGTCCACAACATATGGACTCAATTTCAAGGACTTTATTTGTTTATTTATTTGTTTGTTTATTTGGTTTGTTTGTTAATTATTTGCTTTTACATAGTTGCACATTGGTTGTTTGTCAGTCATAGTTTTTGTGTAGTTTTTCATAATGATTCTATTTTATTTCTTTATTCTGCTGTGAATGCTTGCAAAAATGAATCTCATGGTTGTATATAGTGACATATATGTACTTTGATAATAAATTTACTTTGGACTTTGAAGTCTGTGGTAGTGCAAGGGGTGGTCTGTCGTGTTCTGTTGCTGAGGTATAGTTAGGGTAGTGCAGGTCAGATCAAGGACCTGTTGGATGTAGGAGATTAACTGTTCCCGAATGTGATGGTGTGCGACCTTAGGTTTCAGTACCGCCTGCCCGATGGTAGCAGTGAGAGGAGGGCATGACGCATATGGTGGGGAACATCGTTGATATGTGCAGTCTTTTTGATGCTGTCAATGGAAACAGAATGGCAAGCAGAATCAAGTTTATTATCACTGATATAGTGTATATCATGAAATTTGCTGTTTTGTGGCAACAATGCAGTGCAAGGCAAGAATAATTAATCTGAGCTACAGTGAGAAATAAAATAAATAAATAATGCAAACGAGGACTAGTGAGATAATGTTCGTGGGTTCAGGAACTGCTCAGAAATCTGTTGGAGGAGGGGAAGAAGCTGTTCCTGAAACATTGAGTGTGTGTCTTCAAGCTCCTTTACCTCCTCCCTGCAGCCTCTTTCGAAGCAGCCCATTGGAGCCTCCATACCAGGCGGGGAGGACTGTGCCCATGATGGATAGGTCTGTGTCCACTGCTCTCTATAGCTTCTTGCAACGGAATTGTCCATGATAGAAACCAGTCAGGATATGTTCAATAATGTATCTTGGCAAGACATGCTGGATTTCCTAAAGCTTCGAACATAGCTGGCGTGCCTTGTTCATGATTGCATCCATGTGCTGGGTCAGGACAGGCTAGCTGAGACATTAGCACCTAGGAATTTGAAGCCGCTGGCTCTCTCCACCCCTGACTCAACAAGGAAACTGGCATGTGGTCTCCCCACTTCCCCTCTGTAAATTCAATATTCAGCTTCTCAGCTTTATTGACGCTGAATATGGGGCTGCTATTGCAGCACCACTACCTCCCTCCCCACTGTCTCACTCCTGCATGCTTACTCATCACAATATACGATTCAGCCAACAACACTGGTACTGTCAGCCAATTTGTTGCTGGCTTTGGGGCTGTGCTCAGCCGTACAGTTGTGAGTGTAAAGCAGGACACTGAGCACGCAGCCTTGGATTGTACCTGTGTTGAAGATCAGTGAGGGGGAGATCTTGTTACTGATCTGTATTAATGTGGCCATTGAGGAAGTCAAGGACCCAGATGCAAAGGGACTTTCAGAGGGCCACATCCTGGAGCTTGATCAAAGGTTCGGAGGGGGCGATGGTGTTGAATGCCAAGCTGTGCAACACTATCATGAACAGCATCCCGACCTATACATTACCGTTGCCCAGATGATCCAGAACAGAGTGGAGAGCTAGAGAAATAGTATCTGGCATTGGCTTCTTGTGGCAAAGGGCAAACTAAAGGGGATGCAAGCCATTTTGAGTTTTACAAACTTCTACATTTTTAACAAACTTGTTGGTTCACTGAAGGTGTCAAAGGACCGATGTCTGCGAATCCATGAGCCCGCTGGAGGCAGCAGGCCAACAGCAGCCTGTCCTGGGGTTAGAGGACTGTGTATACGCACAGGTGGATGGATGGGTGGGAGGGAGGAATGAGGCTTGTTTTGCTGTTGTTGCTTTGTCACTTAGTATGTTCCGTTTTGTTGTGTTCGGTGCTGCTCTGCCTCCCATTGTGGGCATACTATGTTGGTGCAGGAATGTGAGGCGACACTTTCGGGCTTCCCCCAGCACATCCTTGTATGTGTTGGTCGCTAACACAAATGCGACCTTTGATTGCACGTTGCAATAAATAAATCTGAAGTTAAACACAATAAGATGAGCTAGAATCTCATTTTTGGGTGAATTCACCTCTCAAGAGAGCTCATAGCCATACAATACAGAAAAGAGCCTCTCAGCCCACCATCGCCCAACCACCAAGTAACCATCCTTACTCATCCTATTTACTAGCACTATTCCTTGGTCTTTAAAGTGCACATCTCAATTCTTTTTAGAGGTTGTAAGAAGCCACCAGCCTCCTAGGTAGTGTTTTCCAGATTCCAAACACCTAGGTGAAAAGAAATTCCTCAAACCCCTCTTTCCCTCATTCCTCATCGTAAGTATGTGGCCTCTGGATTTAGACATCTCAGTTTGAGGGAGATGTCTCACACTATCCTCTCATCTATGACCCTCTACCAGGTTGGCCCTCAGCCAGAACTAGTCGTAAGGAAGCAAATCCAGGTCAATCCAGTCTCTCTTCACAACCAAGCATTCCACTCCAGGTTATTTCTATGTGAATCACCTCTGCACCTTCTCCAAAATAATCACACCCTTCCTGTAGCCCACTGCCCTGACTGTAACCTGACTTAGCCTTGTTTCGTGGCCGGGGGCTTCATGGCAGCAGGAACAAGGTACAGGTAGAAGAAAATCAAAGCTGTAAATAATCAACAATTCAGGCAACATTTTAGGTAAAGATTTGTCATCAAAACCAGGAGAAATTTCAAAAGTTGCTGAGAGTGGAAGGGTTGGAAAGGGTAAAAGGATTTAAAATTGATAAAGTGGTTTATTATTGTCACATGTACCAAGGTTCAGTAGAAAACTTGTCTTGCATACCATTTATACAGATCACAAACAAGAGAAAATCTGCAGATGCTGGAAATCCGAGCAACACACACAAACTGCTGGAGGAATTCAGCAGGCCAGGCAGCATCTAGGAAAAGAGTAAAGTCGACATTTTGGGCCGAAACCCTTCGGCAGGACTGGAGAAAAAGCTGAGGAGTAGATTTAAAAGGTGGGGGAAGGGGAAAGGGAAACACAAGGTGGTAGGTGAAACCTTGAAGGGGCAGGAGATGAAGTAAAGAGCTGGGAAATAAGTCAGTAAAAGAGACAGAAGGCCATGGAAGAAAGAAAAAGGGGGAGGAATACAAGAGGGAGGTGATGGGCCGGTAAGGAGATAAGGTGAGAGAGGGAAAAGGGGCTGGGGAATGGTGAAGAGGAGGAGTTATTACCGGAAGTTTGAGAAATCAATGTTCATGCCATCAGGTTGGAGGCTACCCAAACAGAACATAAGGTGTTGTTCCTCCAACCTAAGCGTGGCCCCATCACAACAGCGATGGAAAGTGGAATTAAAATGGGTGGCCACTGGGAAGTCCCACTTTTTCAGGCGGACAGAATGTAGGTGCTCGGCGAAGCAATCTCCCAATCTACGTTAGGTCTCACTGACATACAGGAGTCCACAATGGGAGCACCAGATACAGTATATGACCCAACAGACTCACAGGTGAAGTGTTGCCTCACCTGGAAGGACTGTTTGGAGTCCTGAATGGTAGTGAGGGAGGAGGTGTAGAGGCAGGTGTAGCACTTGTTCCACTTGCAAGGATAAGTGACAGGAGGGAGATCAGTGGGGAGGGACAAATGGACAAGGGAGTCACGTAGGGAGCGATCCCTGCGGAAAGCAGAAAGTGGGGGCAGGGAAAGATGTGCTTGCTGGTGGGAACCTGTTGGAGATGGTGGAAGTTATGGAGAATTATGTGCTGGACACGGAAGCTGGTGGGGTGGTAGATGAGGACAAGAGGAACTATTTCCCTGGTAGGGTGGTAGGAGGATGGGGTAAGAGCAGACGTGCGTGAAAGAGCAACTGCAGTTGAGGGTAGCATTGATGGTGGAAGAAAGGAAGCTCCTTCCTTTGAAAAAGAAGGACACCTCCTTCATTCTAGAATGAAAAGCCTTATCCTGAGAGCAGATGCGGTGGAGGAATTGAGAGAAAGGGATGGCATTTTTACAAGTAACAAGGTTGGAGAAGGTACAGTCCAGGTAGCTATGAGAATCATTGGGTTTATAATAGACATCAGTGGGTAATCTGTCTCCGGAGATAGACACAGCAAGATCGGGAAAGGGGAAGGAGTTGTCGGAAATGGACCAGGCAAATTTGAGGGTAGGGTGCAAGTTGGAGGAAAGGTGATCATTTCATTACAACAGTGCATTGAGTTAGTACAAGGGAAAACAATTACAGAATGCAGAATCAGGTGCAACAATTATAGAGAAAGTGCAGTATGGTGCACTCTCACGGTTATTCTCGTGGTGGACAACACAGTACAAGGCCATAACAAGGTAGATTGTGAGGTTAAGAGTCCAAATTATCATGCTAAGGGACCATTCAATGGTATTATTGTCTCGGTTAGGTGGAGATGGAATGACGTATAATGGTGGTGGGGACTAAGAGAGGGTAGTGGAACATTGCTGATCATTGCTGATCTGTCTGGATGAGGTGTAACTGGAAGGAGTCGAATGAAGATGGAGGAGAGGGAAAAACAACGATGGAAATGTGATATACGGCAGATGCTAAAAATCCGAAATAAAACAGGGAATGTAGGCCATATAGCATCTGCAGGGAGAATCAAACAGAATCAACATTACAGGTTCAGAAGCAGTATAGTCCAATAATTCATCGGAGGGGTTATGACAGGTGGTTGAACACCACCCTCCCAGACGTAGATTTCAGCTTGACTCTACTTCTGTCAGACAAAAGAGCAATTAATCTGAGAACTATATTAAACTGGCTCTGTGCATCACTGGACGCAGACAGGAAATATTAAAAGCTAAATGTTCATCTCAGGCAAAGGAGGTGGCTTTGTGTCTCCTCACTGGTTGTTATTGCCAATGCCACACTGAGCCTTTGTGCACCGGAGGTAATCCAGGAAACTCGCATTGTTCACCAGAGAGCCTGAGCCCTGAAACTGAGCTTGGGCCAGGGCAACATCAGAGCAGAGCAGAGGACAGAGGTGTCCGGATACACATCCAGCTCATGGTATTCACTGCAAGTCCTTTCACCAATGAAGACAATTGGTGAAAGAAAATACTGCTCTCTCTCTGTACATCCTGTCCTATACTGAGCATTTACAGAATTGTCTATTTTTATTTCAGGCATCATAGTGTTGCAGTTTGTGGAGCTGCTACCTCAGAGCAACAAAGACCTTATCTAGAGTGCTGTCTGCATATTCTCTTTGTGACTGCATGGATATCCCCTGGGTCTTCTGTCCTTTGGTTTCTTCCCACATCCAAAAAATCTGTTGGTCTCTGTCAATTACAAGTGTGTAGATGGGTAGACGAGGAGTTGGGGATTGTGCAAAATAGAGAAAATGAAATTAAATTTAGGTTGGAATAGTGTAAATGGGTGGGTGATGGTTGGTACACATTTGGTGGGTTGAAGTGCCTATTTCTGTGCTGTGTCTCTCTATGTTTCTATTTACAGCCTCTGCTTCTGTTTTTGTTTTTAGAATAGTATTCTGCATCTTCTCATGCAAGACCAAATCACTGAGCTTAAAACTGGGTGCATGCTATAAGTAGAAACCACTCTACTCGAAAACTGATACTTGGTGCTCTTGAAAGCAAATAACCATTTAAGGACTAGAAGTAAGAATTGGTCATCTAGCTCTTCCTACCTGCTCTTATCATGCCTGATCTCCCGCCGCAACATCATTTTACAGAACTATCTTAGATCTCTTGAATCCCTCAGTGATCAGAAATCTAGTAATTGTTGATTTGGGTGAGACCAATGGTAAACTGGTAAATTAGTGCTGAGGTACAATGCAAACTATGCCTTGTGTGCTATCCACTCAGATCATTAGAGGGAAAGGCAATAACAGAATGAAGACTAAAGTGTCACAGTTACAGAGGCAAACAATAAGGTACAAGGCCAGGGCAAGGTAGATTGTGAGGTTAAGACTTTATCTTATTGTACAAGAGGTCTGTTCAGTAGCCTTGTAACAGCAGAGTAGAATTTGTACCTGGGCCTGGCAGTATGTGCTTTCAGGCTTTTGAATCTTCTACCCAATTGGAGGCGGTGGGGGAGAGAGAATGTCCAGGCTGGGTGGGGTCTTTGATTATGCTGCCTGCTTTGAAGACTAGCCAAGAATCCATGAAGAAGAGGCTGCTTTCTGTGATGGGCTGAGCTGTGTCCACAATAACTGAACCTGAAGAGTCCTCCGGGATAGTGAATTCCATAAGAAATTTCCCCAGCTCTCATTCCGAATGATTCCGTGAGTGACAACTATCTCAAGTCTGAATCCATGAAGAAAGCCCTCCTCTATTCAAAGCTTAACACAAAATTTAAATACTGCAGGTGGTGGGAACCTAAACAAAAAACAAATGCTACAAATAGCATCTGTGAAAAGGGGAAAAAAAAACAGCGTTTAGTTTCAGGTCAATGGCTTGTTATGAGACCTTGAGGGTGTCGCATTTAATGCAATTGCCCTGCAGTCCCTGTACTGTCTGTGTGCAGCTTGCACTGTTTCACGTGACTAGCTGTTTTTCCTCCGCCTCCTCAATGATGTGCTTGATGGTAGGTAAATTGGTGATGATAAATTGTGCCAAGTATAGATGGTAGCAGATTAAATGATAGCTAGGAGGATAGTGAGGAATGAGGTTAAAATTGATAAGGATGCAAGAGGAAAACTGGATTATTGCAGATAAGTGTATGGTGCTCAGCTAGGGCTCAGTGTGCCTAATTGCCTGTCTCTGTCTTGTACGAGTCAACAAGCCCCAAAACTTGGGCCTCCATACCTTCCTTTGCAACTGGATCCTTAACTTCGTCATTGGAGACCACAGTCAGTGCGGATCGAAAACAACACCTCGCTGACAATGAACACTGGCACACCTCAAGGACGTGTGGCTAGGCACAGCTCAAACACCATCCATATATTTGCCATTGGTATAACTATTGTTGACAGAATTTCAGCTATTGACGACGAGGAGTACAGGAATGAAATAGATCAGCTGGTTTAGTGGTGTTGCAACAACAACCTTACTCTCGACGTCAGTAAGTCTAAGGCATTGTTTGTGGACTTCAGGAACGGGGAGTTGAGGGAACGCACACTATTCCTCATCAAGAGATGAGCAGTTTCAAGTTCCTGGGTAATCAACATTTCTGAAGATCTATCCTGGGCCCAACATATTGATGCAGTTACAGAGAAAGCACAACAGCAGCTATATTTCATTTGACGGTACTTGGTATGTCACTAAAGAATCCAGCAAATTTCTATAGATGTACCATGTACAGCATTCTAACTGGTTGCATCACAGTCTGGTATGGAGGGGCCACTGCACAGGATTGGGAAAAAGCTGCACAAAGCTGCTAACTCGGCCAGCTCCATCATGGGTACTCACTCCTTGACATCGAGGACATCTTCAAAAGGCGGATGAATTGAATGAAGGAATTGACTTTATTTCTTACATCCTTCACATACATAAGGAGTAAAAATCCTTACGTTACGTCTCCATCTAAATGTGCAATGTGCGATCATAGTAATTTATAATAATTTATAATAAATAGAACAGTCAATGTAAAATAGAGTTACACTCAAGTCACTGTGAGTTCATCAGTCTGATGGCCTGGTGGAAGAAGCTGTCTTGGAGTCTGTTAGTCCTGGCTTTTATGCTGCGGTACTGCTTCCCAGATGGTAGCAGCTGGAATAGATTATGGTTGGGTTGGCTTGGGTCCACAATGTTCCTATGAGCCTTTTTTACAGACCTGTCCTTGAAAATGTCCTGAATCATGGGAAGTTCACAACTACAGATGCGCTGGGCTGTCTGCACCACTCTCTGCAAAGTCCTGCGGTTAAAGGAGGTACAATTCCCATACCAGGCAGTGATACAGACAGTCAGGATGCTCTCAATTGTGCCCCTGTAGAAAGTCCTTAGGATTTGGGGCCTAAACCAAACTTCTTCAACCGTCTGGGGTGAAAGAGGCACTGCTGTGCCTTTTACTCCACACAACCGGTATGTACAGACCACATGAGGTCCTCAGTGATGTGGATGCTGAGGAACTTAAAGCTGTTCACACTCTCAACCCCAGATTCATTGATGTCAATAGGAGTTAGCCTGTCTCCACTCCTCTTGTATCCATAACCAGTCCCTTTGTTTTTGCAACATTGAGGGAGAGGTTGTTTTCTTGACACCACTGTGTCAGAGAGATGACTTTTCTGTAATCTACCTTGATATTATCTGAGATAAGGCCAATCAATTTAGTATCATTGGCAAATTTAATTAGCAGATTGTAGCTGTGGGTGGTGACACAGTCATGGGTATACAGAGAGTAAAGGAGGGGACTTAGGACACAGCCCTGAGGGACACCTGTGTTGACGGTCAGAGGAGCAGAGATGTGGGAGCCCACCCTTACAACCTGTTGGCGATCTGACAAGAAATCCAGGATCCAGTGACACAAGGCAGGATCAAGGCTGAAGTCTCTGGGCTTCTTGTCGAGCCTGGAGGGTAGTCCAAGAACAACATTCTTACATAAACATCCTTCTTCTCCAGATGTGTAAGGACGGTATGTAGAGCTGTGGCTATTGCGTCATCTGTCGATTCATTTGTGTTGGCAGGTGAATTGTAGGGGATCCAGTTTGGGTGGTAGCAAGCTACAGATGTAATCCTTGACAAGCCTCTCAAAGCATTTGCTTATTATTGAGGTGAGTGCAACAGGACGCCAGTCGTTCAGACCTGATACCTTGATCTTTTCAGGTACAGGAACAATGGTGGATGTTTTGAAGCAAGAGTGCACTCTACACTGGGAGAGGGAGACATTAAAAATGTCTGTAAATGCACCTTCCAGTTGTGCCACACACACTCTGAGTACCTGCCCTGGGATGCTCTCTGGTCCCGCAGCCTCGCGACTGTCCACTCTTTGGAAACACCTGTGTACTTCAGCCTCAGGGGTGACCAAGGTGCAGATCACTTCGGCAACTCCCCCTGGGGGCTCAGTGTTGGCGACGTTGAACCGAGAGTAAAAAAAGGTTCTAGCTCAAGGGTGACCAACCTTTTACATTCCATGCTTCAATTTTTTCACGCAAAAGTTCAGATGCACCATACAACTCTTGTACCCCCATTTAATTCTTGTAAAAATATGTTAAGATAGACATATTTAGCATTTTTGCATGATATATTGATTTAATATAAAAACAAGATAATCATTACTTACCTTAATGAGGCTTTTAACAAATATATTTTGTCTTCTTTTGATTTCTTCCTTTTATAGCGTTTATTACGATCATGTCTTCTGTTATGTGAGAAAGTGTTTTCACAAACAATGCTCAACGGTTATCCTGATGGACCCACTATAAATAAGAACTCATTTTCCGCTATAAATAAGAACTCATTTTCCCACTGTTCATTGAATTCATGCTTACTATCACTTTCTGCTTTTCTTTTGCTCATTTTCTTTTGCACTGTGATGGGTAACTGAATGTAAAAACAAGTGAAACCATCTCTCACTGCTCCCCATCTGTAATTTCTTCGGCTCTTCAACTTTTCGACCACACTTTGACTCAGACTCGCTATCACAGCCATATATCCTTTCTTGGAATGTGCCTCCGTCGCCAACTTACTCCAGTTGGCTTTAGGATTCGTTTCCAAGCCTCTCAATTTGGACTTTCTGAGGATCCCAGGTACTCACATTTTATTGACTCTGCCTCTCGCCGCTTCTCCTGTCAAGCTCTGAAGGCGACTCTCTCCGCCATGAGGAGGTATTTGGTATCCCTATCCCAGACCCTTCCACACCTTCGGGACACTTTCTTCACAGTCGGTAATGGTCTTACCCGTTATTTCATCCTCCGTCGGATTCACGTCTGCAATCGCCGTTTTTTTGACTTTGTCATGTTAGGCAAAGATCGCAAGATCCTGCGTCTACAGACTCCAGAGCCTGCCGGCCCCAACGCTAGCAGGCATGACCTTCAGATTGCGGCTCCTGCCACTGATCTCGCCGGCTCCAACACCTCAGGGCATATTCAAAACCCGGACTCCAGCAACGACCATGGACACCTTCACAGCGATTGCGCAACCACCAACTGCGACTCCAGCCTTGAACTCCAGGCCGGGTCTTTATGTGCTGCTGTTGTGACTCCCGTCTCCCCTTCCCCCACCACCACTCCGCAGCCCCGTCTTCCTCAGATCCCACCGTCAACTCCTGGGCCCTCAGAGGCTCCATCTTCCTCTCACCCCAACCCTCCCCTCTCCATTGACACCCCCAGCCTCCCCCCTCCCCCCTCTGATCCCAGCTCTCATCCATGCCGGGTCTTTACCATCCCCTCTGACCTTCAACTGTCGGAGGCAGAACACTCTGTTCTCAGTAAGGGCCTCACCTTTGTCCCCCTTCGCCCACACCTCAGCGAGTTCCACGTTCGCCACGATGCGGAACTTTTCTTCCACCGTCTCCGTCTCCGAGCCTACTTCTTCGGCAAGGACTCTTCCACCCCCACCGATGACCCCTTCTCCCGTCTTCAACCCTCCTCTTCTTCATGGACACCCCGCTCTGGTCTTCTGCCTGCTCTGGATCTCTTTATCGCTAACTGCCGACGGGACATCAACTGTCTCGACTTCGCCGCACCTTGTCCCCATTCCAACCTCACTCCTTCGGAATGCTCAGCTCTCCACTCCCTCTGCACTAATCCTAACCTTATTATTAAACCCGCCGATAAGGGGGGTGCTGTTGTAGTCTGGCGTACTGACCCCTACCTTGCCGAGGCACAGCGACAACTCGCGGATACCTCCTCTTATTTACCCCTCGATCGTGACCCCACTAAAGAGCACCAGGCCATTGTCTCCCACACCATCACCGACTTTATCCGCTCAGGGGATCTCCCATCCACTGCTACCAACCTTATAGTTCCCACACCCCGCACTTCCTGTTTCTACCTCCTACCCAAGATCCACAAACCTGCCTGTCCTGGCCGACCTATTGTCTCAGCTTGCTCCTGCCCCACCGAACTCATTTCTGCATACCTCGACACTGTTTTATCACCCCTTGTTCAATCCCTTCCGACCTATGTTTGTGACACTTCTCACGCTCTTAAACTTTTCGATGATTTTAAGTTCCCTGGCCCCCACCGCTTTATTTTCACCATGGATGTCCAGTCCTTATATACTTCCATCCTCCATCAGGAAGGTCTCAAAGCTCTACGCTTCTTTTTGGATTCCAGACCTAATCAGTTCCCCTCTACCACCACTCTGCTCCGTCTAGCGGAATTAGTCCTTACTCTTAATAATTTCTCCTTTGGCTCCTCCCACTTCCTCCAAACTAAAGGTGTAGCTATGGGCACCCGTATGGGTCCTAGCTATGCCTGCCTTTTTGTTGGGTTGGTGGAACAATCTATGTTCCGTGCCTATTCTGGTATCTGTCCCCCACTTTTCCTTCGCTACATCGACGACTGCATTGGCGCTGCTTCCTGCATGCATGCAGAACTCGTTGACTTTATTAACTTTGCCTCCAACTTTCACCCTGCTCTCAAGTTTACCTGGTCCATTTCCGACACCTCCCTCCCCTTCCTAGATCTTTCTGTCTCTGTCTCTGGAGACAGCTACTGATGTCTACTATAAGCCTACTGACTCTCACAGCTATCTGGACTATTCCTCTTCTCACCCTGTCTCTTGCAAAAACGCCATCCCCTTCTCGCAATTCCTCCGTCTCTGCCGCATCTGCTCTCAGGATGAGGCTTTTCATTCTAGGACGAGGGAGATGTCTTCCTTTTTTAAAGAAAGGGGCTTCCCTTCCTCCACTATCAACTCTGCTCTTAAACGCATCTCCCCCATTTCACGTACATCTGCTCTCACTCCATCCTCCCGCCACCCCACTAAGAATAGGGTTCCCCTGGTCCTCAGCTACCACCCCACCAGCCTCCGGGTCCAACATATTATTCTCCGTAACTTCCGCCACCTCCAACGGGATCCCACCACTAAGCACATCTTTCCCTCCCCCCCTCTCTCTGAATTCCGCAGGGATCGCTCCCTACACAACTCTCTTGTCCATTCGTCCCCCCCATCCCTCCCCACTGATCTCCCTCCTGGCACTTATCCGTGTAAGCGGAACAAGTGCTACACATGCCCTTACACTTCCTCCCTTACCACCATTCAGGGCCCCAAACAGTCCTTCCAGGTGAGGCAACACTTCACCTGTGAGTCGACTGGGGTGATATACTGCGTCTGGTACTCCCGATGTGGCCTTTTATATATTGGCGAGACCCGACGCAGACTGGGAGACCGCTTTGCTGAACACCTACGCTCTGCTCTGTCCGCCAGAGAAAGCAGGATCTCCCAGTGGCCACACATTTTAATTCCACATCCCATTCCCATTCTGACATGTCTATCCACGGCCTCCTCTACTGTAAAGATGAAGCCACACTCAGGTTGGAGGAACAACACCTTGTATTCCGTCTGGGTAGCCTCCAACCTGATGGCATGAACATTAACTTCTCCAACTTCCGCTAATGCCCCACCTCCCCCTCATACCCCATCCGTTATTTATATACACACATTCTTTCTCTCTCTCTCCTTTTTCTCCCTCTGTCCCTCTGAATATACTCCTTGCCCATCCTCTGGGTCCCCACCCCCCTCCTTGTCTTTCTTCCCGGACCTCCTGTCCCATGATCCTCTGATATCCCTTTTGCCAATGACCTGTCCAGCTCTTGGCTCCATCGCACCCCCTCCTGTCTTCTCCTATCATTTTGGATCTCCCCCTCCCACTTTCAAATCTCTTACTAGCTCTTCCTTCAGTTAGTCCTGACGAAGGGTCTCGGCCTGAAACGTCGACTGCACCTCTTCCTAGAGATACTGCTTGGCCTGCTGCGTTCACCAGCAACTTTGATGTGTGTTGCATGTAAAAACAAGGCTTAATTTTCGAAAAAGTACAAAACTGCAAATGTTCACAAAGGACGAACAAAGCACAACTCCGTAGTGCACGAGTGTCAATTGTAAACTGACTGGCAAAATCCTCTGATGCACCGCTGGTGCAGATGCCTGGCGCCTCAGGATCAAACAAGTATCAAACGTGTATTGAACAATTATGGAACGACTACAGAGCAAAAGTCCTCCTTTCCTAGTTTGACTCATTGAACATTTTTTAAAATTGTAAACAGATTAATGAGAAAGGAGATCACATTCGCCAAAAGTTGTGCACGAAATAATAAAATCACTAAAATTAATTGCTAAGTTTTAGATTTATTCTTAGGAAAACCCACTTCTAGCTCTAAGCTACTTGAATTCCTGTTATAGATTTTTTTTTCTACAGATCGGTTTTTGGTTAATATGTTTTGCATAAGTAGGCTTACTTTTTGATTATTATTACTGGGGTGCAATGCCCCATTTTTAGCGCATGCACCACAGGTTAGCCATCCCTGATTTAACTCATCTGGGAGAGAGGCAGCGATGACAAACAACAAGGACCCAGCACTGATCCCTGTGGCACACCACTAGTTACAGGGCTCCAATCAGAGAGGCAACCCTCTACTACCGCTCTCTGGCTTCTCCCTCAAAGCCAATATCTATTCCAATTTACTACCTCCTTCTGAATGCCAAGACACTGAACCTTCTTAATCAGCCTCTTATGCAGGAACTAGTCAAATGCCTTATTAAAGTCCATGCAGACAACATCCACTGCCTTCCCTCCATCCAGTTTCCTGGTAACCTTCTCAAAAAGCTCTATAAGATTGGTTAGACATGTCCTACCACACAGGAAGCCATGCTGACTTAATCAGTCCATGTCTATCCAAATACTTAAGTATTTGGAACTCAGGTCCTCCAGACCTGGCAACACCCTTGTAAATTTTCTCTGCATTCTGTCAACCTTGTTTACATCTTTCCTGTAGGTAGGTGACCAAACCTCCAAATTAGCCCTCACCAGCGTCTTATACAACTTCAACATAACATCCCATCTTCTGTAATCTATACGTTGATTTATGAAGTCCAATGTGTCAAAAGTTTTAAGACCCTATCTACCTGTGATACCACTTTCATCAAATTATGTACCTGTATTCCCAGGTCCCAGAATTAGAATATCTTCCAAAATCTTTCCCACAACTGATGTCAGACTCACCAGCTTAAAATTTTCTGGTTTCTGTCTAGAGCCTTTTTTAAACAACAGAACAACATTGGTTATCCTCAAATCCTCTTGTACCTCTCCTGTCGCTAGATATCTCTGCTAGGGCCCCAGCAATTTCTGCACTTGCCTCCCATAGGGTCCAAGGGAACATCTTGTCAGGACCTGGGGATGTATCCACTCTGATTTGCCTTAGGGTAGCAAACATCTCCTCCTCTAATCTGTACAGGGTCCATGAAGTTGATGCCACTTTGCCTCACTTCTATAGACTCTGCGTCCATCTCCTGAGTAAATGCAGATGCAAAGAATGCATTTAAGACCTCCCCCATCTCTTTTGCCTCCACACATGGATTACCATTCTGGTCTTTCAGAGGAGCAATTTTTGCTCTTGCAATCATTTTGCTCTTTATCTATCTGTAAAATCGCTAAGGATTCTTCTTCACCTTGTCTGCTAGAGCAACTTCATGCCTTCTTTTAGCCTTCCTCATTTCTTTCTTAAGTGCTGTCTTGGATTTCCTGTACTCCATAAGCAACCCATTGCTCCTACCTGCCTATACCTGCTATGCACCTCTTTTTTTCCTTCTTAACCAGGGCCTCAATATCTCTTGAAAATCAAGGTTCCCTATACCTGTTATCTTTACCTTTTATTCTGACAGGCACATACAAGCTTTGTACTCTCAAATTTCATTTTTTAAAATCTCCCACTTTCTAGATCTACCTTTCCCAGAAAAAAAAACTGTACTAATCCACTCTTTCCAGATCATTCCTGATACCATCAAAATTGGCCTTTCCCCAATTAGAATCTCAACCCATGAACCATACCTATCCTTTTGCATATTTACATTGAAACTACCTCTTTATCAAACACGAAGGAAACCAAATCTTGGAATTAGTTAATTACACTATTGATCATTAACATAAAAATACAAAAGGGCTACTTAGGTTTCATTTGAAAGCTGAAGAATGATTGAGTAGCAAAACAGAAGCAAGCTCTTTGAACTGCACAGCAGGGCATATTTCAAATGTAGAAGACTTGTAACCAAGCACAGAGAACAAAAAAGAAAAACTAAGTAGATTTACAATTATACAAAGAATTTTGAACCATTACCTCTCTTTGGAAAAGCAGCACAATTTGTGCCCAGTTCGTACACACGGCCAAAGCAAAAACTTCAGCAACATTGCAGCAGCTCTTACACCCTGCATATGCGCCACTCTGTTCTCTCAGCTTCACAAGCTAAATGAGGACTGTCCAGACCCAGTATCAATTCAACAATTGTGGGTAACTTGCTTTCTCTGTTTATGTTACAACTGGCCAGTTCTGCTGAAGCCATACATCTGTACTATTAACTTTGTTCTCCTCTCACCGCAGACACTTTTCTGGACATTCACTTTCTATGGCCCAGGAGGGTTATTGCTCACCTCAGCTTTCTAGCATAGCAGCATGACCTCCTCAAAGGGTTAGGGTTGTTTTCTTTTTCAAAGCTAAACTTTTAACGAATATTCTTTGCTCAGCTTCTTGTTGTAAATAAGTAAACAATGAGGTCTTGTAGACCCATGTTTAATCAAGGTAAAACAATAGGATCATGCTAATTGGCCTGCATTAAACACTGACAACAGGAATTCTGCAGATGCTGGAAATTCAAGCAACACACATAAAAGTTGGTGGTGAACGCAGCAGGCCAGGCAGTATTTCTAGGATTTGTACGTGAAATGGGGGAGATGCGTTTAAGAGCAGAGTTTTTGTACATGAAATCCTAGAGATGCTGCCTGGCCTGCTGCATTCACCAGCAACTTTTATGTGTGTTGTATTAAACACTGGCTGTTATTTGCACCATTGTTACTGAATTCAAGGAAGCTTGCAGACCAGACTGATTTTGTCACTTGGCACATCAGACATAGTCACAGGCTTCATTGATCAATCTATAGTTGGGATATTTGTGTACTCAGTGAACCAGAATGCAGCATTAATTTTGGGTGTCTGGGATCTCTGTCCCAGAAGCTTCTAAGCCATCTGTGTGAATTACTTTGTCCCAGCAAAGGTATCTGAAAAACATCACATACAGATAATGTCAACTAATAGCAAAACAATATAAATATTAGAAAGTATTGGGAAATGTTAGCAATGACAAACACGATGACAGAGACTGGTGCCAGAAAGAAGAATGAGAATTCATTCCTCAACCTTTCATTTCTGTAATAGATGACTCATTCACCTGCAACACGTTGGTGTGTTCTTTTAGTTTGTAAGCATTTTACCTGTGTTTGGAAATACTTTGCAGTTTATAAATCTTTTATAATTCCAAAATCTTGGGTATTGGCAGCTAAACCTCGCCGCAGAGACAAGACAGAGAAGCAAGTTAGTCCTTGAAGAGTAGATTGATACAGTATAATCTTCCAATAGTGAGGGTACCCATACATACTTATATCGGATAGGATTTTAAATCACCTTTAGGTGTAGGGTTTTATGAATACTGATGCCAGTACCATCACAACACTGCCTGATCCACTGTGCATTTCTAGCATTCTTCTGATTTCAGGCTCTACGAGCAGTTCTGATTCATATTGCTCAGTGATAACATGTCAGTTGTTTTATTTTTCCATAGGTTTCTTCATTAATCTATCAACCAAATTGTCCCATAAGCAACCTGGAACATTACCCCATCAGAGATATTTTCTTTGTCCTATCTACTCCACCCCTGTTATATCCTTATCCATTGCACCCTTAATTGTTTTTCGGTTGGTAAATATGGTTTTGGGGCCAGAGAGGGGAACTAGGAGGCCAGTTCAGGTTTAGAGACAAGGACGTAGGGAATTAAAGTGGGATGTCCGTGGTTAGGTTTCAATGTCTGGCCATCAGAGAGTGTATAAGACTGCGCCCCCCACCCACCCAAAGTCAGGGAGTAGTCGGCAGATTCCGGATTTGGAATTCCGTGGAGGTGTGAAGAATGAGTTCAGATGAGTCCCTGGGCTTGTCAATTGGTGAGACCAAAGTTTGAGCCCTAGTTTTGGCATTCTGTCATCACAAGTCCATAGTTCGAGGCTTAGAGGTCAGTGATTAGTGTGTCCTGGGATCAATGCCGAGGATTGCAGCCTAAGGGTTAAATTGGAAATCTGGAAGTTGAGGCCCATTGCCCAGAACCAAGTCTGCAAATCTCTGTCAGTCTGCCGAGGAAGCTGTAGCCCAAAGTCTGCAGGCCTGAATCTGAGTCTGCTGGAGACTGGAGGCCTGTGCTGAGGTTAAAGGACTGTCTACGTATGTGGGTGGAAGAGTGGAGCGGGATTTTTTTGCTGTTGTTGCCTTGTTGCTTGTAGTGTTCTGAGCTGTTTTGCTGAGCATTGTGGGCATGCTTTGTTGGTGCCAGAATGTATGGCAACACTTACACGCTGCCTATTGCACACCCCCAGTTGTGTCGGTTGTGAAATTAGTTGCAAATGATGCATTTCATTGTGTGGTTCAATGTACATGTGATAAATAAACTTGAAGCTTGAAATCTTGAAATCTTAGTCCAGAAGGTTCTGGTGCATGGGATCTGAGGTGGGCTGGATAAATCAATGTGTGATAGGAAGAAGAAGGCATTGTGGAAGTATTTTTTTTTAATTGGAAATCTATTTCCTGTGGTGCACCACAAAAATTGATGCTGAAACTTTTGCTGCTTGTAATGTACATTAATGACTTGGATGTCAATGTAGGAAGTATGGTTAGTACCTTTGTCAATGAAATGAAAGTTGGTGTTGTGGGTAGCAAGGAAAGATGTCTAAGGCTAAAGCAGGACATAGGTCATATGGAAAGTTAGCCAGAGGTTTGGGAGATAAAACTTAATCCCAACAAACATAAGATATGTAATTTGGGAAGTCACAGGAAGATAGGGTGGTGAGGAAGACATCTGGCATTTTGCCTTTATAGGCTGGGCATACAGTTTGGATGATACGTTGCAACTTTACAAAGCACTGGTTAGAATGCTCTTAAAATATTGTGTGCAGTTCTGGTTGCCACACTGTAAAAGGAATGTTGTTTTAGTGAAGAGAGTGCAGACAAGAGTCACCAGGATGTTGCCTGGATTGAATATCAGGAAAGATTAGGTTTATTTTCCCTGGAGCAAAAGTGGCTGAACGATGATCTGATTGTGATGTATGAAATGATAGGAGGCAGAGATAGAAGAGATAATCAGGATTTTTTCCCCATGGTAGGAGTATCAAATACAAGAAGGCGTAGGTTTAATTTGAGAGGAAAGAGTTTTAAATGGGGTCTGAGGGAAAACGTTTTTTACACCAACTAGATAATAGCTGGAACCTGCTGCTAGAGGAGGTGGTAGAATCAGAATCGTTTAGACAGACAGATGAATCGGCAAGGCATAGAAGGGATGGACTAATGCCAGCAAATGGGATTAGTGTGAACAGGGAAGAGGTAGCATGGATGTGGTGGGCTGAAGGGCCTGTTTCTATGCTGTAAATCTTTGATTCTATGACCAGATATTGTTGATTTGCTGAGCTGGCAAATTAGAGAATTCAGACAGAAGTACTTAATGCTCAGAAGTTAACACTCAAGGAAGGGTGCAGAAAATCAGCAGCCTGGCAATGAGATATCACAGTTTGCTGTGGACTGTGGTTCCAGAGCATGGCTGTGTGCAAAGCGACAGAGCAAGGTAGTGGTGCATCCTTCTCCTCTGTCCACACTGGGTCATGTGGTCACAAACACCAACAGTAACAGGAAATCCTCAAGTCATAAGGTATTAAAAGACTGGGAGACAGGGGTGACCATGATAGGAGGTGGCCACGGAGGAGCACTCCATAGTCTGGGGTCCCACAAACAGACTGGGCAGCACCAACGATTAATGGTAATCCCACCAGTGTGTAAGCGATCTCACAGTCTTCAGTGATTACAAGTCACAACTGCGTCAAACAGAAGTCCAGTGAAGAAGGACCGTCAAGCACCCAATGTGCAGGGGAAAAAAAATCGAGCAAATAGCAAACAACTGAAGTTCACAAAAATGAGTCCTTGGCCATGAAGTTAGTCATCACTATAGCCAATCCAGTTGCCCATTAGTTGCATTATCTACAGCCTCAGTTCAGTGCAGAGACGAGTAAACTTCATGGAGTAGCGAAGTGAACCCTCACCTATGGCCCCGACGACCTGACCTTTTCAATCTGGCCCTGCGCTTAATTCAGCCAAACTTCGGGTTGTTCCTTACTCTCGGACCTTGGCGCTACCACTTTGATACACTCTGGGGCCCGGTCATCTATCCACAACATGGAGTCAGCAGGAATGGACAGGGACGGTAACGAGGTGTGTTGGATGAGAGTGAGATAACTCGTTCCTGGAGTTCAGTCTTTCCTCGGGATACTTCCTATCAACAGACAAATTATTGGCAGGTCCCCCAAACCTGCTTTGAATTCAATACAATCAAGCTGATCTTATTGAAATCTCATTTCTGCTTTTCCATTTACTCCAGTAACCTTTTGCTTCCTTATCACGAAGCTATCTACATAGAACATTTTATATTTAACACTGAGCACAGGAGCTCAGATGTGGTTTCACCAATGCCCTGTATAGCTCAAACACAATCTTTGTGTTTAATTTCCCTCATAGCAAACTAAGTCACTCAGTCAGGTTTCTCGATTACTACTGTACCTGAATGCTTGTCGTATGTAATATGTACTAAGGCAACCAGATCCCTCTAAAGTTTAGACTCTAAACAGAGCACTATTTAGATAATATGTTTCTTTTTCCCCCACTTTTTCCTGCTATTTTCACTCATCATACTTCATTTACCAGATCTTTGTCCACTCACTCAATGTATCTGTATCTCTTTGTAGTGCCTTCCTGTTCATTTCTCAAGCAGTTCTTTTTCATATCTTTATATTGTAGGATAATGTAATTTGTGGAAATGTACATAATTCACAACCACCAACATTGAGTTGAGGTTCACTTTAAGAGGCTGGTTTGACATGGTGACATTATTACATAAAGATTTTTAATGCGCTTTGGTGTTTAGGTTTTGGAGTTCAATAGAATGTGTTACAGGTTTCAATAAACATAAAACGCCTCACTTCGTTTTATTTGCGAAAACCTATGTTGGCAACACTGATGCTCTAGAACGATTCCAGAGTTACTGAACATGCCGGCTAATGCAGTGGCTTTCAAATTGTCGGAGTTTTGGGAGCAAAATGCTGTTGCTTGGTTTATACAAGCTGAGGTGCAGTTTGCTCTGCGAGAAGTCTTCGCCGACAACACCAGGTCCTACTATGTTGCAGTGTTGCTCGGCAACTCCACGGCTGTGAGAGTGGTGAGTCTACCTGACCACCCGCATAAACATGATCGCTGAAAACTCACCTTTTACAGACTTTTGGACTATTGGAGTCTGAGCACACCAAACAGTTTGCTCTCCTTGCCCGGTCTCAAGGATGCTTGGCCTTAGAGCTAATGGACCACATGCTGTCTCTGCTGGGAAATCACCATTTTGTTTTATTTTTAAACAGCTCTTCATGCAGCAAATGCCTGATCAAGTTTGCATTGCCATTGCTAATGCACCCATGAAGGACTATAGGGAGCTTGCTAAAATGGCTGATAGTCTACACTCAGCTTGGCAACAGTGCATCATTCCTCCTCCTTTCTTTACCTCTATAGACCTGGTCAGCAAGGTCCCCAACATAAGGACACCTATGGCTGAGAACCAGACGACACCGGGCCTGTGTTTTTACCATGCTCGCTTTGGCACGAACACTAGGAAGTGCCGACCGCCTTGTAGTGTTGACAGTGCCAGTGCATCAGGACATCAGAAGTCTGCGGACACCATGGGTTCCAGCTGCCAGGAACATCTACTGTTCATGACAAACACCCTTTCAGAGAGACACTTCCTGGGTGACAAGCGGGCTGAAGTGAGTGTGCTGACAGCGTCACCTATTGATGAGAAAGCAAAGAACAGTGAAACTTCTCTAGAAGCCACCAATGGCAGCAGGATCCAGACTTATGGGACACGATAGGTGACACTCTGCTTCAGTGGGCAATGCTACACATGAGATTTCGCCCTGGCTAAAGTGGCTAGACCTCTGCTCGGCGCAGATATCCTGTGTGCTCAAGGACCGTTGGTCAGTCTTAAGAACTGTCGGCTTGTGGATATCAAGGACTTTGGGTCATTACCCTGCCCCCCCCGCCCCCCAGTAAGTTCCCCACAACGACTCAGTCAAGCGCATGCACCACCACGTGTGAGTTTACTCGACTGCTGGGTGAATTCCCAAACCTCATCAAGCCCACTTTCTCCACTACAGTCACAAAACATGGGATCGAGCACCACATTTCAACAACTGTCCCACCAGTCCATGACCGTGCATGTAGACTGGATGCAGAAAAGCTGCCAACATTGAAGGCTGAGTTTGCCAACATGGAAAGACTTGGCATTTTATGTCAATCAAGTAGCCCCTGGGCTTCGCCCACCACATGGTCCCTAAGTCCAATGGTGGTTGCGGCCCATGTGGCAATTACTGACACCTTAACAAGATCACCACTTCTGATTGTTGCCCATTCAGGACTTTTCAGCACATTTAGCCAGAGAGTTCATCTAGACAGGGGCTACCATCAAGTGCCTGTGTGCTTGAAGGACATTCCTAAAACAGCTGTGATAAACCCCGTTTGGCCCCTTGGAGTTTCTGCACATGCTATTTGAGCTGAAAAATGCAGCACAGACTTTCTAATGGCTGAAGAACCCTGTATTAAAAGACTAAGATTTTCTTTTTGCTTACCTGGATGGCATACTTGTCACCAATGCATCCAAATCCAAACACCATAGGATATAGGAGCAGAATTAGGCCATTTGGCCCATCATGTTTGCTCTGCCATTTCATCATGGCTGATCCATTTTTCCTCTCAGCTCCACTCTGCTACCTTCTTCCCGTATCCCTTCATGACCTGACCAATCAAGAATCTATCAACATCTTCCATAAATATGCATAAAAACTTGGCCTCCACAGAATTCCACAGATTCACCACTCTTTGGCTAAAGAAATTCTTCCTCATCTCTGTTATAAAAAGATGCCCCTCTATTCTGAGGCTGCCTCCTCTGGTCTTAGAATATCCCACCAGAGGAAACATTCTCATCACATTCTCTCTATCAAGATCTTTCACCATTCGATAGGTTTCAATGAGGTCACCCCTCGTTCTTCTGAATTCCAGTGAATGCAGGCCCAGAGCCATCAAACCCTCTTCATACAGCAACCCATTCAATCCTGGAATCATTTTCATGAACCTCCTTTGAACCCTCTCCAGTTTCAGCACATCCTTTCTAAGACAGGGGCCCAAAACTGCTCACAATACTCCAGGCGAGGCCTCACCAGTCTCAGCATTACATCCTTGCTTTTATATTCTTGTCCTCTTGAAATGAATGCTAACATTGCATTTGCCTTCCTCACCACCACCAACTCTACCTGCAAATTAACTTTTAGGGAATCCTGCACAATTCCCTTTGCACCTCAGCTTTTTTGAACTTTCTCTCCATTTAGAAAACAGTCAACCTTTTAATTTCTTCGACCAAAGTGCATGACCATATACTTCTTGACACAGTACTCTATCTGCCATTTCTTTGCCCATTCTCCGAATCTGCCCAAGTCCTTCAGTAGCCTGTCTACTACCTCAAAACTAGCTGTTTCTCCACCTATCTTCATATTGTCTGCAAACCTTGCAATAAAGCCATCAATTCCATCACCCAAATCATTGACATATAACATAAAAAGAATTGGTCCCAACACAGACCCCTGTGGAATACCACTCGTCAATAGCAACTAATCAGAAAATGCTCCCTTTATTCCCACTCTTTGCCTCCTGCCAATCAGCCACTGCTATATCCATGCTAGAATCTTTCCTGCAATACCATGGGCTTGTAGCTTGTTAAGTAGCCTCATGTGTGGCACCTTGTCGAAGGCCTTCTGAAAACCCAAGTATACAACATCAACCGATTCTCCTTTGTCTATCTTGCTTTTTATTTCTTCAAAGAATTCCAACAGATTTGTCAGACAAAATTTTCCCTTGAGGAAACCATGCTGTCTGCAGTTTATTTGATCATATGCCTTCAAGTACCCTGACACCTCATCCTTAGTAATTGACTCTAAAATGCTCCCAATGACTGAGGTCAGACTAACTGGCTTATAGTTTCCTTTCTTCTGCCTATCTCCCTTCTTGAAGAGTGGAATGACATTTGTAGTTTTGCCATGTTCCAGACCCCTTCCAGAATCTAGTGATTATTGAAAGATCATTACTAATGGGGAGGAGAAGATGGCTGCGCAATGCAGCGCGCGCGGCCGCTCCAAAGTGATATCTTATTTGTTAAGTAGGTACCGTGCACGATCGTGATTTGATGGAGACAGACGTGAGAAGCACAGAGGAACATCTGGAGAAGCTTCTGAAATGTTCGCTTCGCTGCCGTTGCTACTGTGCGATCAAGAATCTCTGGAGGGGAAGGCCCCAAATCCTAGGCTTTGCCTATTGCCTGTTGCCGGGGTTGAAGCGCTCGGCAGAAATGGTGCTCGGTGTCAGAGGGCTAGTCGGAGGCTCGAAGTTTTCGGACGGACTCAAGAGTTGGCTGTGGTCGGGTGCTTCCAGGGTGCTGCATCAGCAAGTTTGCGGCATTGGAGGTTCATGGCAGAGAGAGTTTCTCTTCCTTCTACTGTCCGCGTGAGATGATGGGACTTTCGAGAGACTTTGGGACTTTTTTTTACCGTGCCTATGGTCTGTTCTTTATCAAATTACGGTATTGCTTTGCACTGTTGTAACTATATGTTATAATGACGTGGTTTTTGTCAGTTTTTTCAGTCTTGGTTTGTCTTGTGTTGCTGTGATATCATTCTGGAGGAATATTGTATCATTTCTTAATGCATGCATTACTAAATGACAATAAAAGAGGACTGTGTGCCCTCATAATCTAATCTAATCCGTGATCTCTTCAGCCACCTCTTTCAGAACCCTGGGGTGTACACAATCTGGTCCAGGTGGTTTATCTACCTTCAGATGTTTCATCTTCCCAGGAACCTTCTCCCTAGTTATGGTAACTTCACACACTTCATGACCCATGACACCTGGAACTTCCACCATACTGCTAGTGTCTTCCACAGTGAAGACTGATGCAAAATATTTATTCAGTTCATCTGCCATTTCATCGCCCCTCATTACTACCTCTCCAGCATTGTTTTCCAGCGGTTTGTTACCCACTCTTGCCTCTCTTTTACACTTTATGTATCTGAAAAAACTTTTGGTAGCTTCTTTAATATTATTGGCTAGCTTACGTTTGTATTCCATCTTGACTTTCTTAATGTCTTTTTAGATGCCTTCTGTTGGTTTTTAAAAGCTTCCCAATCCTCTAACTTCCCACTAATTTTTGCTCCATTATATGCCCTCTCTTTGGCTTTTATGTTGTCTTTGACTTCTCTTGTTAACCACGGTTGTGTCATCTTTCCTTTAAAATACTTCTTCCTTTTTGGGATGTACATATCCTGTGCTTTCTGAATTGCTTCCAGAAATTCCACCCATTGCTGCTCTGTCATTATCCCTGCCTGCGTTCAAATCTGGCCAACTCCTCTCTCATGCCTCTGTAATTCCTTTTACTCCACTGGAACACTAAACATATGACTTTAGCTTCTCCTTCTCAAACTTAGGGTGAATTTGATCATTTGTCCCCGAGGGTTCTTTTACCTTAAAGTCTTAATCAGTTCTGGTCATTGCACAACACCCAATCCAGAACAGCTGATCCCCTAGTAGGCTCAACCATGAGCTTCTTTAAAAAGCCATCTTGTAGGTACTCTAGAAAATCCTCCTCTTGGAATTCAGCACCAACCTGATTTTCCCAATCTACCTGCATATTGAAATTCCCCGTGCCTATTGTAACATTGTCCTTTTGGCATTCATTTTCTAGCTCCCATTGTAATTTGTAGATGACATCCTTACTACTGTTTGTGGGGGGGTGGTCTGTATATAACACCCATTAGGGTCTTTTTACCCTTGCAGTTCCTTCACTGTATCTACAATGATTCAACACCTTCCAACCCTATATCTCCTCTTTCTAATGATTTGGTTTCATTTTTAACCAACAGAGCAACACTGCCCCCTCTGCCTTCCTGTCTGTCCTTTTAATGCAATGTGTATCCTTGGGCATTCAGCTCCCAGCAATAATCTTCTTTCAGCCATGATCCAGTGATGCCTACAACATCATACATGCCAATCTGTAACTGTGCTGCAAGTTCATCTACCTTATTCTGTATACTCTGGGCATTCAAGTATAACTCCTTCAGTCTTGTATTCACCCTTTTCAGTTTGGTCCACCTTTTATGTTGCAACTTATCCTTTTGACTACAATTGTGCCCTATGGTCAATAGCCTCTCCTCACTACACATTGCTTTTGTTTGTAAACCAGCTACCTCATCTTCAGCTCTATTTTCCACCTCTCCTACAATATTTCTTGCATTGAAATATAGGCAGCTCAGGACACTAGACACACCACGCTCAACCTTTCGATTCCTAACTTTGTCTGAGGTCTTACCAACATCTGCCTCCATAGCTTCTCCACTAACTGCTCTGGCACTCTGGTTCCCACCTCCCTGCAACTCTAGTCTCTCATTTCCACACACTTTTTGAGCACTTAAACCAACATGGGTTGATTATTAACCCTGCTAAAAGCCAGTTTGGGTTGTCCACCATTGACTTTCTCGGCCATCGCATCTCCGCAGAAGGTGCAAAACTCTCCCCATCAAAAGTAGTCGCTATTATGGATTTCCCACTGCCCTGCATGACAAAAACAAACTATGGGAGTTTTTAGGTATGGTAAATTTCTATCACCGCTTCATTCCGTGAGCTGCTGAACTTAATGCGCTTAAAGGCAATACCCCTAATCACATGCTTGACTGGTCAGCGGACATGACCAGGGCATTTGATAATACCAAACGAGCGCTTTCTAACGGGACCCTACTGGCGCACTTATAGCTATTACTACTGATGCAACAGACTATGCTGTGGGTGCTGTGCATGAATAGTTGGTATGAAGCTTGTGGCAGCCGCTTGCCTTCTTCAGCCGTCAACTCCGTCCCCCCAAAAGGAAGTTTAACTGTGAGCTTCTCAGTCTCTATCTGGCTACCTGCCATTTTTGTTTTCTTGTTTTCACAGCGTTCATTGACCACGAACCCCTCCTGCACACAATGGTCAAAATATCAGAACCTTGGTCTGCATGGCAGCAATGCCACCTGGCCTACATATTAGAGTTCACAATTGATATACAACATAGCAAGGGGAAAAATAATACTGTGCCTGATGTCTCTCATGGTCAGCCACTGAGGCCGTACACATAGGGGTTGACTATGCCGGCATGGCAGCTGACCAAGTTACTGACCCTGATGTCCAGGCTTACCAAGCAGTAGTCACAGGCCTGCAGTTGCTTGATATTAAGTTCGGGGAAGCTGGGGTTTCTCTCCTGTGCAATGACTCAACCGGTTGCCCTCACCCTATCATGCCCGCACACTGGAGAAGGGCTGTTTTTATCTCCATACATGGTCTGTCACATCTGGGCTGGTAGGCCTCACAGAAACTGGTTGCACTAAAGTTTGTTTGGCACTGCCCAAGAAAGGACATGCGTGATTGGACTGCATCCTGTGTGGAGTGCCAGCGGACAAAAATTATCTGTCATATTCAGGCAGCATTGGCACCTTCCAAGGTCCCTGAACAATGGTTTGACCATGTCAATGTGGGCCTTTGTCATGGTCCGGTCTGTGAAGTCCGCATTCCGGTTCATGGTCCAGTCCGTGGACTCAGAACTCTGGGTCTTCCAGCTGTCCCTCGTTTTGGTTGAGTTAATCATAGACACCTGATTCCCATCTTGGGGCTTGGAATATAAGTAGCCTTGGGGTTGAGTGTGGGCTGCTGGTTTGTCTTGTCAGTTCCCCTGGGAGCAACCTGCCAGTGGAAGGCTAGAGCGGCCACTTGCCATCTTTAGGCCGCGTTGGGGAACCATCCCCTCATGGAGCCTTGCTGTCAGTAGTCAGAGCTGTCTTTGCGGTATGGATTCAGCCATTTCCTGGGCAAGCTGAGTGGCCGTCAGCCACTCCGAGCTAGGTAGAGATCCAGCTGTTTCTGTAGCCAGCCGAGGTTGCTGGCCGTAACTGCTACTCGGAGCAACCCCAATGCAGAGATGGAACTGTCTGTTGTTCTTTGGTGTTAGTCTCTTCTTGTCCTCGCCTCTGTGGGGTAAGTCAGGCTGTTCTGCTGTTACCCGATGGATGGTCCTGTCCCACCTTGGTGTGGAGAAGTTGAGTCCTGGCTTGTCTAAGTATAAGTCCCAGCTCTATGTCTATGTACTGTGCTGTCTCATGTTGGTGTCGTGTTAACAATGAGTCCCGGCTTTTCGAAGGATAAGTCCCTGCTCTATGTTAATCTACAGTTCCCAGTCTGTCTCCGAGTTCCAGCCTCCAAGTTATCAGCTTCCGCAAGCTCAGGATCCAAGACCCCAGCCAGCAGCCAAGCTCACGACCCAAGGCCCCACCCTGCAGCCAAGCTCATGACCCAAGGCCCCACCCTGCAGCCAAGCTCATGACCCAAGGCCCCAGCCTGCAGCCAAGCTCATGACCCAAGGCCGCAGCCTGCAGCCATGCTCAAGATCCTCAAGCATACAAATTAGCCAGAGAAAGTGGCTCACCTGAGGACTGGGAGAAATTCAGAGTTCAGCAGAGGAGGACAAAGGGCTTAATTAGGAAAGGGAAAAAAAAAGATTGAGAGAAAACTGGCAGGGAACATAAAAACTGACTGTAAAAGCTTTTATAGATATGTGAAAAGAAAAATATTGGTTAAAACAAATGTAGGCCCCTACAGACAGAAACAGGTGAATTGATTATGGGGAGCAAGGACATGGCAGACCAATTGAATAATTACTTTGGTTCTGTCTTCACTAAGGAGGACATAAATAATCTTCCAGAAATAGTAGGGGACAGAGGGTCCAGTGAGATGGAGGAACTGAGCGAAATACATGTTAATAGGGAAGTGGTGTTAGGTAAATTGAAGGGATTGAAGGCAGATAAATCCCCAGGGCCAGATGGTCTGCATCCCAGGGTGCTTAAGGAAGTAGCCCAAGAAATAGTGGATGCATTAGTGATAATTTTTCAAAACTCGTTAGATTCTGGACTAGTTCCTGAGGATTGGAGGGTGGCTAATGTAACTCCACTTTTTAAAAAAGGAGGGAGAGAGAAACTGGAGAATTATAGACCGGTTAGCCTAACGTCAGTGATGGGGAAACTGCTGGAGTCAGTTATCAAGGATGTGATAACAGCACATTTGGAAAGCGGTGAAATGATCGGACAAAGTCAGCATGGATTTGTGAAAGGAAAATCATGTCTGACGAATCTCATAGAATTTTTTGAGGATGTAACTAGTAGAGTGGATAGGGGAGAACCAGTGGATGTGGTATATTTGGATTTTCAGAAGGCTTTTGACAAGGTCCCACACAGGAGATTAGTGTGCAAACTTAAAGCACACGGTATTGGGGGTAAGGTATTGGTGTGGGTGGAGAGTTGGTTAGTAGACAGGAAGCAAAGAGAGGGAATAAACGGGACCTTTTCAGAATGGCAGGCGGTGACTAGTGGGGTACCGCAAGGCTCAGTGTTGGGACCCCAGTTGTTTACAATATATATTAATGACTTGGATGAGGGAATTAAATGCAGCATCTCCAAGTTTGCGGATGACACGAAGCTGGGTGGCAGTGTTAGCAGTGAGGAGGATGCTAAGAGGATGCAGGGTGACTTGGATAGGTTGGGTGAGTGGGTAAATTCATGGCAGATGCAATTTAATGTGGATAAATGTGAAGTTATCCACTTTGGTGGTAAAAATAGGAAAACAGATTATTATCTGAATGGTGGCCGATTAGGAAAAGGGGAGGTGCAATGAGACCTGGGTGTCATTATACACCAGTCATTGAAAGTGGGCATGCAGGTACAGCAGGCGGTGAAAAAGGCGAATGGTATGCTGGCATTTATAGCGAGAGGATTCGAGTACAGGAGCAGGGAGGTACTACTGCAGTTGTACAAGGCCTTGGTGAGACCACACCTGGAGTATTGTGTGCAGTTTTGGTCCCCTAATCTGAGGAAAGACATCCTTGCCATAGAGGGAGTACAAAGAAGGTTCACCAGATTGATTCCTGGGATGGCAGGACTTTCATATGAAGAAAGACTGGATGAACTGGGCTTGTACTCGTTGGAATTTAGAAGATTGAGGGGGGATCTGATTGAAACGTATAAGATCCTAAAGGGATTGGACAGGCTCGATGCAGGAAGATTGTTCCCGATGTTGGGGAAGTCCAGAACGAGGGGTCACAGTTTGAGGATAGAGGGGAAGCCTTTTAGGACCGAGATTAGGAAAAACTTCTTCACACAGAGAGTGGTGAATCTGTGGAATTCTCTGCCACAGGAAACAGTTGAGGCCAGTTCATTGGCTATATTTAAGAGGGAGTTAGATATGGCCCTTGTGGCTACGGGGGTCAGGCGGTATGGAGGGAAGGCTGGGGTGGTGTTCTGAGTTGGATGATCAGCCATGATCATAATAAATGGCTGTGCAGGCTCAAAGGGCCGAATGGCCTACTCCTGCACCTATTTTCTATGTTTCTATGTATGTTTCTATCCCAGACCCCAGCCGGCAGCCAAGCTCAAGAACCCAGACCCCAGCCGGCAGCCAAGCGTAAGATCCCGGACCCCAGCTGGCAGCCAAGCTCATGACCCAAGACCTCAGACCCCAGCCTCAAGCCTCAAGAGCAAAGACCCCAGCCTGTCTCCAAGCTCAGGCCTCTAGAACCCAGCCACGTCCTGTTCTGAAGCCATGTCATGTCCTTGCCTGGCTCTGGGGTCAGAACCCGAGGCAAGACTCAGGTTCTGGGTCCTTGTCCAGTCTCAGGCTGAGAGTCAAAGCCTTGTCTCCTTGTCCATAGTTTCTAGTCCTGATCCCGCTTTCCCTAGCCCAAGTCTGCGTTCTTGTCCCTGCTCCTGGTCTGAATCCTGTCACGTCCCTACTCTAGTCAAGTCCTGTTCCTTATACTTCAGTGTCTGTGTCTCGCATTTAGGTCCGTTCCCAGCACCCCATTGTGACACCCAGCCTCCAGACCCCAGCCTTCAGCCTCCAGCGTCCAGCCTCCAGCCTGCAGCCCCAAGCCTCGGACCTCAGCCTGCAGCCCCAAGCCTCTAGACCCCAGCCTGCAGCCCCAAGCCTCGGACCCCAGCCACGTCCTGTTCTGTAGTCATGTCATGTCCTTGCCTGGTTCTGGAGCCCGAGGCAAGACCCCTGTTCTGGGTCCTTGTCCAGTCTCTGGCTCGGAGCCCAAGCCCAGGCTCCTAGTGCATAGGACATGCACTAGGACTACTGAGGTGACTTTAAACTAGAATGGTTGGGGGGTGGGAATCAAATTAAAGAGGCTAGGCGTGAAGAGGTTAGTTCACAACAGGTGGATGGGAACCAGTGCAGAGAGACAGAGGGGTGTAAAGTGAGGGTAGAAGCAAAAAGTACTAAGGAGAAAAGTAAAAGTGGCAGACCGACAAATCCAGGGCAAGCATTAAAAAGGGCCACTTTTCAACATAATTGTATAAGGGCTAAGAGAGTTGTAAAAGAGCACCTGAAGGCTTTGTGTGTCAATGCAAGGAGCATTCGTAATAAGGTGGATGAATTGAAAGTGCAGATTGTTATTAATGATTATGATATAGTTGGGATCACAGAGACGTGGCTCCAGGGTGACCAAGGATGGGAGCTCAACGTTCAGGGATATTCAATATTCAGGAGGGATAGACATGAAGGAAGGGGAGGTGGGGTGGTATTGCTGGTTAAAGAAGAGATTAACGCAATAGAAAGGAAGGACATAAGCCGGGAAGATGTGGAATCGATATGGGTAGAGCTGCGTAACACTAAGGGGCAGAAGACGCTGGTGGGAGTTGTGTACAGGCCACCTAACAGTAGTAGTGAGGTCGGAGATGGTATTAAACAGGAAATTAGAAATGTGTGCAATAAAGGAACAGCAGTTATAATGGGTGACTTCAATCTACATGTAGATTGGGTGAACCAAATTGGTAAAGGTGCTGAGGAAGAGGATTTCTTGGAATGTATGCGGGATGGTTTTTTGAACCAACATGTCGAGGAACCAACTAGAGAGCAGGCTATTCTGGACTGGGTTTTGAGCAATGAGGAAGGGTTAATTAGCAATCTTGTCGTGAGAGGCCCCTTGGGTAAGAGTGACCACAATATGGTGGAATTCTTCATTAAGATGGAGAGTGACATACTTAATTCAGAAACAAAGGTTCTGAACTTAAAGAGGGGTGACTTTGAAGGTATGAGACGTGAATTAGCTAAGATAGACTAGCAAATGACACTTAAAGGATTGACGATGGATATGCAATGGCAAGCATTTAAAGGTTGCATGGATGAACTACGACAATTGTTCATCCCAGTTTGGCAAAAGAATAAATCAAGGAAGGTATTGCACCCGTGGCTGACAAGAGAAATTAGGGATAGTATCAATTCCAAAGAAGAAGCATACAAATTAGCCAGAGAAAGTGGCTCACCTGAGGCCTGGGAGAAATTCAGAGTTCAGCAGAGGAGGACAAAAGGCTTAATTAGGAAGGGGAAAAAAGATTATGAGAGAAAACTGGCAGGGAACATAAAAACTGACTGTAAAAGCTTTTATAGATATGTAAAAAGGAAAAGACTGGTAAAGACAAATGTAGGTCCCCTACAGACAGAAACAGGTGAATTGATTATGGGGAGCAAGGACATGGCAGACCAATTGAATAATTACTTTGGTTCTGTCTTCACTAAGGAGGACATAAATAATCTTCCAGAAATAGTAGGGGACAGAGGGTCCAGTGAGATGGAGGAACTGAGCGAAATGCATGTTAGTAGGGAAGTGGTGTTAGGTAAATTGAAGGGATTGAAGGCAGATAAATCCCCAGGGCCAGATGGTCTGCATCCTAGAGTGCTTAAGGAAGTAGCCCAAGAAATAGTGGATGCATTAGTGATAATTTCTCAAAACTCGTTAGATTCTGGACTAGTTCCTGAGGATTGGAGGGTGGCTAATGTAACCCCACTTTTTAAAAAAGGAGGGAGAGAGAAACCGGGGAATTATAGACCGGTTAGCCTAACGTCGGTGGTGGGGAAACTGCTGGAGTCAGTTATCAAAGATGTGATAACAGCACATTTGGAAAGCAGTGAAATGATCGGACAAAGTCAGCATGGATTTGTGAAAGGAAAATCATGTCTGACGAATCTCATAGAATTTTTTGAGGATTAACTAGTAGAGTGGATAAGGGAGAACCAGTGGATGTGGTATATTTGGATTTTCAAAAGGCTTTTGACAAGGTCCCACACAGGAGATTAGTGTGCAAACTTAAAGCACGCGGTATTGGGGGTAAGGTATTGATGTGGATGGAGAATTGGTTAGCAGACAGGAAGCAAAGAGTGGGAATAAACGGGACCTTTTCAGAATGGCAGGCGGTGACTAGTGGGGTACCGCAAGGCTCAGTGCTGGGACCCCAGTTGTTTACAATATATATTAATGACTTGGATGAGGGAATTAAATGCAGCATCTCCAAGTTTGCGGATGACACGAAGCTGGGTGGCAGTGTTAGCAGTGAGGAGGATGCTAAGAGGATGCAGGGTGACTTGGATAGGTTGGGTGAGTGGGCAAATTCATGGCAGATGCAATTTAATGTGGATAAATGTGAAGTTATCCACTTTGGTGGCAAAAATAGGAAAACAGATTATTATCTGAATGGTGGCCGATTAGGAAAAGGGGAGGTGCAACGAGACCTGGGTGTCATTATACACCAGTCATTGAAAGTGGGCATGCAGGTACAGCAGGCGGTGAAAAAGGCGAATGGTATGCTGGCATTTATAGCGAGAGGATTCGAGTACAGGAGCAGGGAGGTACTACTGCAGTTGTACAAGGCCTTGGTGAGACCACACCTGGAGTATTGTGTGCAGTTTTGGTCCCCTAATCTGAGGAAAGACATCCTTGCCATAGAGGGAGTACAAAGAAGGTTCACCAGATTGATTCCTGGGATGGCAGGACTTTCATATGAAGAAAGACTGGATGAACTGGGCTTGTACTCGTTGGAATTTAGAAGATTGAGGGGGGATCTGATTGAAATGTATAAAATCCTAAAAGGATTGGACAGGCTAGATGCAGGAAGATTGTTCCCGATGTTGGGGAAGTCCAGAACAAGGGGTCACCGTTTGAGGAGAAAGGGGAAGCCCTTTAGGACCGAGATTAGGAAAAGCTTCTTCACACAGAGAGTGGTGAATCTGTGGAATTCTCTGCCACAGGAAACAGTTGAGGCCAGTTCATTGGCTATATTTAAGAGGGACTTAGATATGGCCCTTGTGGCTACAGGGAACTGGGGGTATGGAGGGAAGGCTGGGCGGGGTTCTGAGTTGGATGATCAGCCATGATCATAATAAATGGCGGTGCAGGCTCGAAGAGCTGAATGGCCTACTCCTGCACCTATTTTCTATGTTTTCTATGTTTCTATAGTTCCTTGTCCGGGTTCCCTGTCTAGTCCATGTCCTAGCCCAATACTGCGTTCTTGTCCCTGCTCTTTGTCTGTATCCTGTCAGGTCCCTACTCTAGTCAAGTCCTGTTCCTTGTACTTCAGTGTCTGTGTCTTGCATTTGGGTCCATTCCCAACACCCCCATTGTGACAGCCTTGTTGGTCTTCTTACCCCTTCACGTGGTTTCATGCATCTTCTTAATGTGGTGAACCGTAAGACCGGGTGACCAAAAGTCGTCCCTCTAACATCAACGACAGCTGCATTCATCAACACCTGGGTTGCTTGATTTGGCACCCCATCTGATAGTTCCTCTGATCACAGTACCCAATTCATTTCAGACCTCTGGGCTGTGGTGGCCCAGTAGCTCTGCATTAGGCTACATCACACCACGGCGTATCACCTGCAGCCCAGTGGTCTATGTGAGAGGTCCCATTGTTCCTCAAGAGCTGCTCTGAGGGCTTCCCTGATGGATGAGTGTTGGTATGATCATCTCCTGTGGGTCCTACTGGGGCTCACATCAGATCCAAAAGAGAAGCTGCAGTCATCCGTGGCAGAGTTGGCATACGGGCAGATGATACTAGTGCCATGTGATTTAATTCTTGATGCTACCATGGCTTGGTCGGCCTTTCAACAGCGTTCCAACCTCCTCAGTGAATTCAATTCCTTTTCACCTATTCCTACTTCCCATCATGGCGTACAGCACTCTTGGGCTCCTGTTGATCTACATTCTGCCTCATTTGTCTTTGTCTGCTATGATGCACACCAACATCCCCTTAGTCCCCCTTATGATGGCCCGTTCCATGTTTTGGAACGGGCAGAAAGGAGTTGGTGGTTCGTCCATTGTCGTCGATGAAGACCTCGACACCATTAGTCACTTTGCGACTGGATGCGGAGTGTCCGAAGATGACTGGTCAGGCCAATTTGGGCACGGAATGTCCTGGCACATGTTGTGCAGACACGCGTAGGCACTGCGGTTGTTGCGTTGGCTCTGGACTTGCGCAGCTCGCGCTTATGTTGTGCTTCAGCAATACGCCTTGCTTCGTAAGCTTGACAGCCCTTGTGGGTGAGGCCGCGCCAGGTAGGGCGGTTTTGTGCCAGCGTTTCCCAGGAGGTCGTGTCTATGTCAAATGACTTCAGGAAGGCCTTTAGTGTGTCTTTGTAACGTTTCTTCTGCCCTCCATGCGAGCTTCTTACAGCAGAGGGTTCCCCAAAAAGAAGCTGCTTGGGTATGCACCCGTCCAGCATGTGGATGACATGACCTGCCCACCGGGTCTGTGCTGTCATCAGCAGTGTGTGGACTGATGGCAGACTTGCTCTAGAGAGAATTCAGTGTCTGGTACTTTATAGATAAGAGGGGTAAACATGAATGTGTTTCAGTAGATCACCTTAAAACTGGCCCACCAAGGTTTGGAGGAATTTGCTACTATGCCCTAGCATCACGACATGACCATGAGTGTGCCAACACACCTCTGGATGAGCCAGAGACACCAGCCGTTTCTCCATCCATGGAACACAGGACCTGACACACAGGGTGGCTCGTCCGAGCTCCGGACTGGCTCACAATGCCGGTTTTTGGGAATTCTGGGGGGAGCTGTGTAGGGTGGCGTAATTGAGAGCAATGCACGTAATTCGCAACCGCCGACATTGAGAAGGGATTTCACTTTAAGAGACTGGTCTGACGTAAAGATTTTTAGCGCGCTTTGGCGTTTAAGTTTTGAATTTCAATAAGATGTGTTATGGATTTCATTAAACATAAAACACCTCACTTTTGTTTTATTTGCGAAAACCTACAATATCGTTTGTAAAGAAATCCGACCTTTGGTGTCATCATGCAGGCCATTTGCATGGATCGTAAAAACCAAGTCCCATCACTGATCCCTGCAATCCACATTCTGCCAAGTAGTAACAGACCCATTTATGCCCCTACTTTGTTTCTTGTTAACCAACTAATGTTCTGTTCATGTCTACATGTTACTTCCTACACCACAAGCTCTTAATTTTTTGCAATAAATTTTGAAGGAACTTTATTGGGTGCCTTCTGGCAATCTTAGTTCACCAGTCCAAGATGATATCCTGGTGATCGGAACCAAGGTATTGGCTTCATCTGGATGGGTGACCACCAAGAAAAGTAAGATGAGCAGGCAGTCAGTGCAGAGTTCCCGTCTGGCCATTCCTCTCAGCAACAAGTATACCCCTTTGGATAACACCTGGGGGTGGGAGAAAGACCTATCAAGGGCATAGCAGCTGCAGCCACTGTGGCCAGCTCTGAGGCTCAGCAGGGAAGAGTAAAGTCAGGCAGAGCAATAATGATAAGAGACTCATTACACAGGGGCACTGACAGGCAATACCACGTAAAAGAGATGCCAAGATCATGCATTGCCTCATGGATGTTAGGATCAAGGATGTCTCACAGTGGCTGCAGAATATTCTCGAGAAGGAAGGTTCAGTTTATTATCAGAGAACGCATGCAGCATGCAACCTGAAATATTTGTCTTTGGAGACATCCATGAAAAACAGAAGAGCCCCAAAAGGGTGAACGACAGAAAAATATTGGAACCCCCGACCACCCCCTTTCCCTCCTCTGCGCAGGCATCAGCGAGCATCAATACATCAACCTCCCCCCTCCCCACGCCCGTTTCAGCAAAAAGTGTCAGCGTCAACCACCCACCGAGCAAAAGCGAAGCACCCAAAGAGAGAGCCTGATCTACCGTCAACAAAAACTATTTTTTACCCGACAGTTGAAAATGCACAGGCGCGCTCTCTCTCTCTCTCTCTCTCTCTCTCTCTCTCTCTCTCTCTCTCCCCCTCTCTCTCCCCCTAACAAGGGACAGAGAGATACCACCCATTTTCACAGTGAAAGGGGAGACTGATAGTCACTGTTATGATATTACAGTCTGCTGCGTTGCTTTTCCATACAGCTGCTGCAGCAAAATCCTGATGGAGAATGTTGGCACCAATGACATTGGTAGAAAGAATTGAAACAGTCTTACACATTGAGTGTAAGACCTAGATAGAGTGGATGTGGAGAAGATGTTTCCTATAGTGGGAAACAGAGATGAGGAGGAATTTCTTTAGCCAGAAGGTGTGAATCAGTGGAATTCATTGCCACAATCAGCTGTGGAGGTTAAGGCATTGGGTATATCTAAAGCAGAGGTTGATATGTTCTTGATTAGTCAGGGCACCAAAAGTAATGAGGAGAAGTCAAGAGAATGGGTTTGAGAGGGATAATAAATGAGCCACAATGGAATGGCAGAGCAGACTCAATGGGCTGAATGGCCTAATTCTGTTCCTACGTCTTATGGTCTATAGGCGTTCAGAAAAAGGCTGAGAAACAGGACCTCAAGGTAGTAATCTCTGGATTGTTTTTGGTGCCATGTGCTAGCCAGGGCAGGAATATAAAGATGGGACAGATGAATGTGTGGCTGAAGAACTGGTGCAGGGGGCAGGGTATCAGGTTCTTGGACCTTAGGAACCTCTCTAGGGCAGGATGACTTGCACAACATGGATGGGTTGCATGTCAATTTGAGGTGAGCCAACATCCTGGCTGGGAGGTGCTACAAGTGGTACTCAGGAGGGTTTGGACTGGCTTGGGAGAGGCATAGGAACCAGGTCCGATAACAGTGGGATTGAGAGGAGGTCGATATCATGACTAGTAAGAATAGGCAGGAACAATGGACAGACGGGTTGAATTGTGTGCAGTTTAATGTTATTATGAGTCATGTTTATGCACTTAGAGCGTGGATCAAGTACATGGAACGATGATGCTTTGGCTGTTACAGACCTGGCTGAGAGAAGGCTAGGAATGGATGTTTATTGTTCCAGGGTCTTGATGTTTTAGGAAAGATAAAGAAGAAGGTAAATGAGGGTGGGAGCTGCACTACTACTCAGGGACAATATGACAGCTGCACTCGGAGGAGACATAATGAACTGTGGGAGTGTGGGAGGACAGGGAAGCACTGAGGTGCAAGGACAATGTGGTGATGTACGACAGAGAGCAAAGGTTTACGCAGAAGTGATGCTGCATGAACAGGGCCCTCACAGAAACAGCGATCAAGGATGTGAAGCACGACAAGCATGGGATTCAAGACAGTGTTCGTTCTGCAATGCAGTGATGGCTGGACAGTACCTGTGGCAGCTGCAATGGCGACCTAAAGCCATGAAATGCAGTCAACAGAAGGAGCTGAATGGGATGGCACATGATGTGATGGCAGGGCTGTTGGCTGGCTGCTCCAGTTTCAATCCCAACCTCAGGTGCATTTAGATGTGCTCCCTGTGATTTCCCTGGGTGCGCTGCTGTCCTTCCGCATCACAGAGATATCGATTGATTTATTTAAAACAAAGAAATGTGGATTGGTAGGCCACTGGCCACTGTAAGTTGGCCCTAATGTGCAAGTGAGTGTAGACTCTTGGGCAAGTTGAGTTTGGGGAGAATAAAAAGGAATCAGTGTAGGATCTGTGTAAATGGGTCAGCGCACTCTGCCAGCCCAAGGGTTCATAAGACTCTATGGTTTCAATGATGTCAAATTCGCTTCTGCAGCGGCAATCAAGTTGAGAAAGCCAGTAGAGAGAATGAATCTTCAAATTGTGTTGATCACCATATCTACATATGTAAATTCTCAATCTATTTATCAATCTATATTTTTGAGACAATTGCCCATTATTTGATTACTTTCTCTGTGATAGTAACTGTAGCACTATAGTCTGTATTCCGATATTGCTTTTCCATTTGTACTACCTTAATGAACTTATCTTTGGAATGATCTATCTGAATGGCAGAGAAGCAACGTTTTTCAATGTATCTTAATACATGAAAAAAAATGATAAACCAAACCAAAGTTATGTGTGTTCATAAACGTTTTCTTTTAAAGGAGAAGTAATGTAACGTGTAGAGTTTCATTGTGTCTTTAAGAATATATGGCATAACTTTTGATGCAGAGCTGTACCAAATGCTTTGGTTCAGAGTGACTGCCTTCAATAAAGGACTTGCATTTGACAGCTCGACTTCTTTTATTCAAACAACACCGAGAGATTGCAGACATCTTACCCAGGAAGAGCAGAGAGAGGAAAAAATAGATTCAAGTAGTTCAGGCACAGCTACAACATTAGAAGTAGCTTCCTTCGTGTACCTCAGGGACCTGTCACAAAAGCTTAATTTGTGATTCATTTCATTGCTCATAGCCACACCTTACATTGTGCAAAATGGTCGCTGCATTTGTGTAAATGACTTCCTTCTAATCACCTGTAAGGAAAACTATGAAATCTTTCCCTGAGAAAACAAGCTGATATTTAACTACTGTATTCTACTCTGCATTACAGGTACTGGCAGTGATGAGAATTCACGTGCTTACGTATTTCTTACGATCCAGGCTTAAAATGTGAGCAGTTAATTATGATAGCTCATTGTAATTTTACATAATCCTCGAGCACTGTTCTGTCAGAACCTTATCTACTTTTTTTAGCTCTTTTCACCACTGACCTTTGCAGCTCAATGTGTCATTTCCCTGTTATTTGTGCAGTGCCCATGACCCAGTAAAAACAGATGTACTTATCATTCTGTGTGCTTCCTCTGGGCAAGGTGTGTTTGTGTCGGACGTGCTGTTTAATCAGTTTCCTGTACGTTGGAAGTTTGGTCTTTGGCCATTTGTTGTTTCCTCTCTTTCCTGCAAGTAAAGTTGCAAAGGACAATAGTCGGGCTCGTCCATTCATTGGAGTGAAGATCCCTCTGAATGAATTAGAAACTCAGACAGGAAGAGTCAGTCTGTTTCATTGTAACCCAAATTATCAGAATCAGGTTATTTTTCACTGACGTATGTCATGAAATATGTTGTCTTGTGGCAGCAGAACAGTACAATGCATAAAAATTACTGTAAGTTACATAAAATAAATAAATACATAAGTAGTGCAAAAATATATATGCAGTGTGCATGGACCATTCAGAAACCTGCCAGCCGAGGAAAAGAAGCCACTCCAAAAATGTTGATTACGGGTCTTTAGGGTCCTGTACCTTGTTCTGGGTGGTAGTAATGAGACGAGAGCATGTCTGAGGTGGGGAGGGTACTTAATGATGGATGCTGCCTTCTTGAGGTACCACCTTCTAAAGATGCCCTCAATGAAGGGGAGGGTTGTGCCTGTGAAGGAGCTGGCTGAACCTATAAACCTTGGCAGCCTCTTTGGATCTTGCATATTGGAGCCTCCGTGCGAGGAGGTGATGCAACCAGTTCGAGTGCTCTGCACCGTACATCTGTAGAGCCTCTGGTGATGTAACAAATCTCCTCAAACTACTAATGAAGTATAGCCACTGGCACAACTTCTTCATTATTGCAGCAATGTGCTTTAGGCCCAGGATAGATCATCCGAGATGTTGACAACCAGGAACTTAAAGCTGTTCACCTTTTCCACTGCTGATCTCTCAATGAGGACTGGTGTGTGTTCCCTCGACTTCCCCTTCCTGAAGCCCACAATCCATTCCTTGGCCTTACTGACATTGAGCACAAGGTTGTTGCTCACTTCAGTACACCTCCTTGTCATCATCTGAGATTCTCCGCCCTGTTAGGTGTGATCTTGCTGACATTGAATCCGAGCTTGTTGCTGCGCCGTGGCACTGCTCAACCAGCTGATCTATACCACTCCTGAGATTTTTCTCACAACAGTAGTGTCATCGGTAAATATACAGTACTGTGCAAAAGCCTTAGGCACTGTACATATGTATTGCTAGGGAGCCTAAGGCTTTTGCACAGTACTGTACTAATTTTAAATATTACGCTGTATCGTTGCCACAGAAAAGAACAGGTTTCATGACCTATGTGAGCGATTCTGATTCTGATGTGGGTCTCTATTGTGGACTGAGAGTGGGAAGGGGACAGGGAGAGGGGAATCATGGTTGGGAAAAAGGGTGAAAGGGGAGGGGAGGAAGCAGGAAGCACCAGACAGACATTCCGTACTGATCAATAAACCAATTGCTTGGAATTAAATGACCTTGCCTGGTGGCTCAGGGCTGGGTGTATCTGCACCCGCACCACCCCCCTCCTCTGGCACTCCTTCTCTGCCAGTTTTCCCACGGCACTCCACCCTCGCCATCCCCACATCCTTTGCTCCCGCTAGATTTACAAATTCACTACCCAGTCCACGTTAACTAATACAGTACTGTGCAAAACTGCATGTGCCTTAGACTTTTGCGCAGAGCTATACATAAGATTAAGACGAGTATCAATAAGGTAAATGCATCTTAGAAACATAGAAACATAGAAAACTTACAGCACAATACAGGCCCTTCGGCCCACAAAGCTGTGCCAAACATGTCCTTACCTTAGAAATTACCTAGGGTTACCCATAGCCCTCTATTTTTCTAAGTTCCATGTACCTATCCAGGACTCTCTTAAGAGACACTATCGTATCTGCCTCCACCACCTCTGCCAGCAGCCCATTCCACACACTCACCATTCTCTGCATAAAAAGCTTACCCCTGACATCTCCTCTGTACCTACTTTCAAGCACCTTAAAACTGTGCTCTCTCATGTTAGCCATTTCAGCCCTGGGAAAAAGCCTCTGACTATCCACATGATCAATGCCTCTCATCATCTTATACACCTCTATCAGGTCACCTCTCATCCTCCGTCACTCCAAGGGGAAAAGGCCAAGATCACTCAACCTATTCTCATAAGGCATGCTCCCCAATCCAGGCAACATCCTTGTAAATCTCCTCTGCACTCTTTCTATGGTTTCCACATCCTTCCTGAAGTGAGGCGACCAGAACTGAGCAGAGTACTCCAAGTGGGGTCTGACCAGGGTCCTATATACCTGCAACATTACCTCTCGGCTCTTAAACTCAATTCCACAATTGATGAAGGCCAATGCACCGTATGCCATCTTAACCATAGAGTCAACCTGCACAGCAGCTTTGAGTGTCCTATGGACTCGGACCTCAAGATCCCTCTGATCCACTGCCAAGAGTCTTACCATTAATACTATATTCTGCCATCATATTTGACCTACCAAAATGAACCACCTCACACTTATCTGGTTTGAACTCCATCTGCCACTTCTCAGCCCAGTTTTGCATCCTATCAGTGTCCCATTGTAACCTCTGACAGCCCTTCACACTATCCACAACACCCCCCACCTTTGTGTCATCAGCAAATTTACTCACCCAACCCTCCACTTCCTCATCCAGGTCATTTATAAAAATCATGAAGTGAAGGGGTCCCAGAACAGATCCCTGAGAAACACCACTGGTGACCGACCTCCATGCAGAATATGACCTATCTACAACCACACTTTGCCTTCTGTGGGCAAGCCAGTTCTGGATCCACAAAGCAATGTCCCCCTGGATCCCATGCCTCCTTACTTTCTCAATAAGCCTTGCATGGAGTACCTTATCAAATGCCTTGCTGAAATCCATATACACTACATCTACAGCTCTATCTTCATCAATGTGTTTAGTCACATCCTCAAAAAATTCAATCAGGCTCGTAAGGCACAACCTGCTTTTGTCAAAGCCATGCTAACTATTCCTAATCATATTATGCTTCTCCAAATGTTCATAATTCCTGCCTCTTAGGATCTTCTCCATCAACTTACCAACCACTGAAGTAAGACTCACTGGTCTATAATTTCCTGGGCTATCCCTACTCCCTTTCTTTAATAAGGGAACAACATCCGCAACCCTCCACTCCTCTGCAACCTCTCCCGTCCCCATTGATGATGTAACGATCATCACCAGAGACTCAGCAGTCTCCTCCCTCGCCTCCCACAGTAGCCTAGGGTACATCTCCTCCTGTCCCGGTGACTTATTCAACTTGATGCTTTCCAAAAGCTCCAGCACATCCTCTTCCTTAATATCTGTGTGCTCAAGCATTTCAGTCCACTGTAAGTCATCCCTACAATCGCCAAGATCCTTTTCCATAGTGAATACTGAAGCAAAGTATTCATTAAGTACCTCTGCTAACACCTCCGGTTCCATACATACTTTCCCACTGCCACACTTGATAGGTCCTATTCTCTCACGTCTTATCCCCTTGCTCTTCACATACCTGTAGAATGCCTTGGGGTTTTCCTTAATCCTCTCTGCCAAGGCCTTCTCATGGCCCCTTCTGGCTCTCCTAATTTCATTCCTAAGTTCCTTTCTGCTAGCTTTATAATCTTCTAGTTCTCTATCATTACCTAGTTTTTTGAACCTTTCGTAAGCTCTTCTTTTCTTCTTGACTAGATTTACAACAGCCTTTGTACACCACGGTTCCCATACCTTACCATCCTTTCCCTGTCTCATTGGAACATACCTGCGCAGAACTCAACGCAAATATCCCCTGAACATTTGCCACATTTCTTCCGTACGTTTCCCTGAGAACATCTGTTTCCAATTTATGCTTCCAAGTTCCTACCTGATAGCCTCATATTTCCCCTTACTCCAATTAAACACTTTCCTAACTTGTCTGTTGCTATCCCTCTCCAATGCTATGGTAAAGGAGATAGAATTGTGATCACGTTCTTCAAAATTGTTCTCCCACTGAGAGATCTGACACCTGACTAGGTTCGTTTCCCAATACCAGATCAAGTACAGCCTCTCCTCTTGTAGGCTTATCTACATACTTTGTCAAGAAACCTTCCTGAACACACCTAACAGACTCCACCCCATTTAAACCCCTCGCTCTAGGGAGATGCCAATTGATATTTGGGAAATTAAAATCTCCTACCACAACAACCTTGTTATTGTTACACCTTTCCAGAATCTGTCTCCCTAATCTGCTCCTCGATGTCCCTGTTACTATTGAGTGGTCTACAAAACCACCCAGTAGAGTCCTGTTCCTAACTTCTACCCACTGAGACTCCATAGACAATCCCTTCATGACTTCCTTCTTTTCTGCAGCCGTGATACTATCTCTGATCAACAGTGCCATGCCCCTATCTCTTTTACCTCCCTCCCTGTCCTTTCTGAAACATCTAAAGCCTAGTACTCCAAGTAACCATTCCTGCTCCTCAGCCATCCAAGCCTCTAGTCCTTCTTCTCTCATCCTAAACAAGATACAAGAATGAACTTGTATTTATTTCTCCTTTCATGAGGCCTGGATGCAATTTTTCAATGTTCTTTCTTGTAAAAGTTGTGTATCATTTATATTTATGTTCTTCTCGTGAATGCTACTTATATGATGCTATTTGTCTGTGATGGTGCTGCAATAATGTTTTCATTGCAGCTGTGCATATATCCACTGTACATATGACAATAAACTCGACTTTGACTTTAGTTTTGATTGCAACAAGGTCACCAGTTGACTTATCTGTCTTTTTTGCAATGCAACGATTTATGTACATCATTCTCCTACAAAAAGCGATGGTCAGCAGTTTGCTTTGTGATGATACCTGGGGTAAATATTAACCTGTCATCAGCGATAACTCCACTGCTCTCTTTTGAACTAGAGCTGAAGAACCTTCTCGTGTTCCCCTGGGAGAACAACTGAAAGCCTTGGACATTGATCTGAGAAGCTAAATAATTCAGCAGTTCACAGTGAATGTGGGGACTGCACATTGTTTGTCCACACAACCCCTCATATTTTCCACTGCACACAAAACCCAAGTTGGGTGCAAAAAAGTGAGCCTAACGATGGGACACTTTCACAAAGGCCACCCCTAACTAGCCCTACAGTTTGAAATAGGGACATAGGCTGCAGGGGCGGTGTGAGAGGCTTGGGGATGGGTAGAGCTACAAGGACTTGATGTTTCAATCCCTATGGTAAGTCGGCACTCTTGATGTTGGCAGTGGTCTTGGCGTGGTGACAAGGAGGAAGGGTAGGTACATCACCAGAGTTATCAGGTGGGCACCCTACTTCTTTGACATTTCATTGATAAGCCCACAACGTCTCCAGAGGGCTTAACGGTGCTACCTGGTGTCCCAGATACACCCCCCTCAGTTCCATACCCTCCTGTCTTCATCTTGCAGCCCAGTTGTTGTCTTTCCTTTTAATCCAAATCCAATTGCTGCTTTCTTCTGCTGTGTTTGACTTGATTATTTGTTGGAGGGAGTGACCCCTCACCCCCATCTTCTTCAATAGACTGGTCGTAGATGTAGCAACGAATCCCCTGCATCCCACTTCTACAGGGAAAATCTTGGTCTTCCAGCTGTTCTGGGCACTTCAATTGCCAGTTCAGAGTACTTGGTCTTTTTTCCTCTCATAAGCTTCTTCGACACCATCTTCCCATGGTGCTGTCAATTCCACAACATATGCCAGCTTGGCTGTTGTGGACCACAGGACCATGTCTGGCCCGAGTGTTGTAGCCACAATGTCTGGGGGAAACACAAGCTTTTTTTCCAAGTCCACATCTATTTTCCAATCCCGAGCAACCTGCAGAATGCTTACATCTTTTGATGTTATATAGTGTTCTGGAGGTTGGCCTGCTGGTACAAATCATGTAATGTGGACATTTCCTGCCGATGTTTGTGGAAGAGCATTTGTGGTGATTCACCTCTGTTCCAAGATTGTTGCCAGCTGTCTGAGAACTTGGTTATGCCGCCAAGTGTACTGCCCCGGGTGAGGCTCGTGGTACATTCTGTTAAGATGTGCCTTAGTGATCCAGGTGCTTGACAAAGAGAGCAAGCAGGGTCTTCTCCCCACCACTGGTTCAGGTTCTGGGGTGTGGATAGGAGGTCATAAGTGTAGAGAAGACTGAAGATTTAATTGGGATGTTTCATGACCGCTGAGATTGGGTTGGAGAAGCAAAGGGCAGGGATGCAGTGTACTCTGATAGCGGGTGATCAGAGATACACTCAGGCAAGGATCTACTGTGGGCACATCAGAGCCAGGGGCAGGTGGATCTTACATTGACCTATTGCAGGTGGATCCATGCACTGGACTCAGTAGACATACTAATTCTCTTTCCTACTAAGTTTAAAAGAAGGGAGCTTCAACTGTTGTATGACCAGTTGAGACAACCTGCTTCTAGATAGGTGACCAAACCAATCATATAAACTACATAAAGTTTCATAAAGTTTTCAGTTATACAATAAAACAATATGAACTTGGTCTTATCTTTATTAACTGCATCAAAACTATAATTACATCCCCAAGTTATGCATTTTTAATTTTTTTTTATACATGGGCAACCATGAGCTTAGTTTAATGTTATGTATCAGGATTCTGATCAGTTTCTTCCACTTTGCTACCTCAGGCAGTGAGCTAGCACCATGCTAGAAATGTGTGGATTTGTTCTGATACAGGATTAAAACGTCTTCAGATACCAAGCTTTTGGACTAAACCTTTAGAGATTTGTTATACAACTCATTGCCTAGTAATTCTTCTGGAGGCATTTTCTGCATTAATCTCAGCAGATGTTTTTCAGTTTACCAGATAACAGGTCTTTAGAATGACCTCCTCCAAATGCTTTTCCTGTCTTGTTTCAGCCTTTTGTTTTAGAAGCTGCAACCAACAATGTTTGTCTTGGCCTATTCTATGTGAAGCAGTCCAAATTAATCCAACATGACTGGGATTACCACAACAAGCTAAACTAACCCTAAACAACATGGATCATTGGGAAACAACAAAAGAAGGTATGGATTCTTGCCTGCAGGAGGCAGTGTGGTACATCAATGATTTTTCAGGGGGGCCTTTTGCTGAAGTGAGAAAAGCATATATGATATCTGCATTAATATTTCATATACCTGTATCTCTGCAGAACCAGTTTTAGTAATTCTCCTTTTATAAGGAGCTTGCATTTCAGAGAGGGACTTGTTCAATAATACAGCACAAATGGAAGCCATTCAGCCCTTGGTATCTGTTCTGACTATGAAAGTGTAGACAATACTTTTCCCTCTCTTTCCCTTTTGCTTTGCAAGTACTTCATTTTCAAATACAAACCTTTGAAAAGTTAACGTGGCCTGGATTCACCAGTCTTTTCGAATTGTATTGTGGTTATTAAAAATGTATTACATTTGCATATTCTCCAGATCTGGGTAAGGATCTGAGTGTGAAGTTAAGTGGCTGAACAGGTCATCTCAGACATCAACCAAGCATAAACAGCATTGCTGAGGACCAAAAGTCACACGTTGGCTTGGAATTTCCTTTGCCTGGAATATTTTTATCCCAGGTGGGTTTTTAGAACAGTTCTTGCTGCCCAGAAATGACAATTCAGCCTATTCATGGTTACAGTCACCAACACTAACTTCTTAATTCTGCATGGTTTCAGATATAGAACCACAAAGCACAGAAATAGGCCTTTTGGCCCCTTGCATCTATGCAAACAATCAAGCATCCTATTATGACACAAAAGATGCTGGAGTGATTCCAAAGGTCAGGCAACATCTATGGAGGGAAATGGACAGTCTGCATTTTGGAGAGAGATCTGTTAACAATTATAAAGGGTAGAGCAAATTTAGAAGACAAATAACGCCAGAAGCTGTTGTTGAGTGGCTCGCCGAGCTGGCTTGTTAACTTGCAAACATTTTGTTACCCAGCGAGGCAACATCATCAGTGCAACTTCGAATGAAATGTTGGTGATCTATATTGTTCGTCTTTTATGTGTCCTGTGATTAGTCCGTTTGTGTGTGTGTGTGTGTGTGTGTTTGTGTATATATGCCATTTCTATTGGTTACCGATTATGTAATCCGTGATCGGTTCATTAAAATCCGATTAGGTGATAATTGTTGTCCGGGCTGGAATTGATAGCTTTGTGACCAAGTTTGCGGAGGATACAAAGGTAAGCGGAGGGGCGTGTTGTGTTGAGGAAGCAAACAGTCTGCAGAAGGAGTTAGACAGACTGAGAGAATGGACAAAGAAGTGGCAGATGGAATACAGTGTAGGGAAGTGTATGGTCAAATGTCATAGTAGAAGGAACAAAAGGTGTAGACTATTTTCTAAATGGGGAGAGAATTCAAAAATCAGAGGTGCAAAGGTACTTGGGAGACCTTGTGTAGGATTCCCTTAAGGTTAATTTGCCGATTGAGTCAATGGTAAAGAAGACAAATGCAGTGTTAGCATTCATGTCAAGAGGACGAAAATATAAAAGCAAGGATGTGATGCTGAGGTTTTATAAGGCATTGGTAAGACCACATTTGGAGCATTGTGAGCAATTTTGGGACCCTTATCTAACAAATGATGTGCTGGCGTTGGAAAGGGTCCAGAGGAGGTTCACAAGAATGATTTCAGGAATGAAAGGGTTAACATATGAGGAGCATATGATGGCTCTGGGCCTGTACTTGCTGAAGATCAGAAGAACGAGGGTGGGGATCTCATTGAATCCTATCAAATGTTAAAAGGCCTAGACATTGTAAACTGTACATGGAGAGGATATTTCTTATAGTCCAGTAGTCTAGGACCAGAGGGCACAGCCTTAGAATACAAGTATGTTCCTTCAGAACAGAGATAAGGAGGAATTTATTCAGCCTGATGGTGGTGAATCTGTGGAATTCATTGCCTCAGATGGCTGTGGAGGCCAAGTCATTGGGTACATTTAAATGGAGGTTGATAGGTTCTTGACTAGGTTCTTCGGTTCTTTGCAGGAATGGGACCCGCTCTCAGGGCCTCACAACTGGCCGTTTTTTGATATGCCAAGGACGTGGCCTAGAAGACTAGCTCGCCTTCAGGGTGCCGGATTTTCCTGGCTCTGGAGGTGGGCAGATTTAACGTTGGTGCTGCTGCAGAAAACTGGTGCATCGTGGGAGATGGAAGATGGTAAGAAGCAAGCTGGCTGCTGGCTGTTTGGCCAGAGACCCAAGGTCATTGGGCACAGAGCTCAGAAAAAAACGACGCAACAGACTTTTAACACCTCAAATCGGTGAGTTGTTTTGTTATGCCTCCCCTCTCGCTGTAAAGTGGGGACACCTTTTTTTCCCTTATTAGGGAGAGAAAGAAAACCTGTGGTATGTCAAATTACCGGGAAAATGAGTAGTCTTTGGGGTACTGTAAGTCTGTGTCTTTACTGATCTTTTGCTGCACGTTTGAGTGCTTGGTGAAGGGTGCAGATACTTTTCTGCTTGTGGGAGAGGTGGTGTCGTTGTTTTGCTGCTGTTTGTGCGTGGGATGGTGAGCTGGAGGGGGCTTTGGGGTTCCAACATTTAACTGTCATTCATTCCTGGGACACTTCTCTGTTTTCATGGATGTTTGCAAAGAAAAAGAATTTCAGGATGTATATTCTTGTCATAGTCATAGTTATAGCCATACTTTATTGATCCCGAGGGAAATTGGGTGTATTCTATACATTTCTCCGAACATTAAATTGAACCTATTAAAACCTATTCAACCTATTGATTAGTAAAGACATCAAAGGTTATGGGGAGAAGACAGGAGAATAGGTTTGAGAAGGATAATAAATCAGCCATGATGGAATGTTGCAGCAGACTCAATGGGCTGGATGACTTAATTCTACTCCTATGTCTTATGGTCTAATTTACAAGAGCCAATTAGCCTCTAAAATATTTATGAGAAGCATAGAATGGGCACTCCACCTGTGAGTCTGTGTTCAGTGCTCCCGGTTTTCCCTCTTGTATATCGGTGAGCCCGACGTAGATTGCAAGACCGCTTCTCTGAGCATTTACGCTCGGTCCGCCAGAACAAGTGAGTTCTCCCAGTGGCCACCCATTTTAATTCCACTTCCCATTCCCATTCCGATATGTCCATCCATGGCCTCCTCCATTGTCAGGATAAGGCTACACTTAGGTTGGAGGAACAACACCATATATTCTGTTTGGGTAGCCTCCAACCTGATGGCATGAACATTGATTTCACTAACTTCCAGTAATGCCTCCTCCCCCCCCACCCTTCACCATTTCCCATCCTCTTGTCCCTCTCTCACGTTATCTCCTTGCCTGTCCATCACCTCTCTCTGGTGCTCCTCCCCCTCCCCTTTTATCTTTCTTCCATGGCCTTCTGTCCTTTTCGCCAATCAGCTTCCTAGCTCTTTGCTTCATCCCTCCCCCTCCAAGTTTCACCTATCGCCTGGCATTTCTCTCTCCCCTCCCCCCACCTTTAAAATCTACTCCTCAGCTTTTTTTTCTCCAGTCCTGCTGAAGGGGTTTGGCCCAAAACGTCGACTGTACTTTTTTCCATCGATGCTACCTGGCCTGCTGAGTACCTCCAGCATTCTTGGTGTAGAAATATTGGAAAACTGGAAAACATATTTTTTAAAATGAGAGTGGGAAAGATTAAAGGAGATGTGCAGGACAAGCTTTTTTTGCACAGATTGTGCTGGGTGCCTGGAATGGGTTGTGGTTGAGGCAAACATGATTATGGAATTTAAGGGGGCTTTAGAGGATTCTAGGGGTAACACGGTAGCATAGTGGTTAGCACATCGCTTTACAGTACCAGCGACGCAGATTCAATTCCTGCCGCTGCTTGTAAGAAACTTATACGTTCTCCCTGTGACCGTGTGGGTTTCCTCTGGGTGCTCCGGTTTCCTCCCACAGTCCAAAGATGTATCAGTTGGTAGTTTAATTGGTCATTGTAAATGGTCTTACGATTGGGCTCAGGTTAAATCGGGAATTGCTGGGTAGTGTAGCTCAAAGGGCCAGAAGGACCTGTTCTACGCTGTGTCTCAATAGGAAGAAACGTAGGCACAAGAATATACAGAGAATGGAGTGAAATAGATCATCTCCAGGCAGAATAGACTTAGATTCATTTAGCATCACGCAAAGTACAAACATCATGGGCCAAAGGGCCTGTTCCTGTGTTGTACTCTTTGATGTTCTGTTCACCGACCCACACATCTTTGGAGTGTGGTGGAACCCGGAGCACCAGGGTAAATCCACATGGCACAGGGAGAAAGTACAAATTCCACACTGGCAGTACCAGTGGTTAAACCCAAATCTTTGGAGCAATGAGGCAGCAGCCACTATGCTCATGATGCGCTGGAGTACAGGAAGAAGATAGAGAGCTTAGTGACATGGTTGTCATGACAATATCAGGAAAATAAAAGAGATGGTCATTGATTTCAGAAAGAGGAGGCCGTGCACATGCTCCTGTCTCCATCAATGATGTTAAGGTTGAGAGGGTTGAGAGCCTCAAATTCCTAGATGTGGACATCACCAATTGCCTGTTCTGGTCGAATTATGATGATGTCACAGGCAAGGAAGCTCGCCAAATGACTCGACCTCCTCAGGAAGCTAAGGAAATTTGGCAGATCCCATCAACTCTTACCATTTTATCGATGTACCATTAAAGCATTCTACCTGGATGTAAAATCGCTCAATATGGCAACTGCTTTGCACATGACTGCAAAAAAAAAAACAACTACAGAGAGTTGTGGAGACAGCTCAGCACAGTACTGGAACCAGCCTCCCCTCTGTAGATTCTGTCTATACTTCTCGCTGCCTCAGTCAAGCAGCCAGCATCATTAAAGACCCCACCCACCCCGGACATTCGCTCTTCTCCCCCCTCCCACCGGGCAGAAGATATAAAAGCCTGAAAGCACCACCAGGTTCAAAAACAGTTTCTATCCCACTGTTGTCAGACACTTGAATGGACTTCTTGTATGATTGGACAGACTCCTGACGTCACAATCTCTTTCTGATCATGCACTTCGTTATTTACACTTTATTCTGCATTATTATTGTTTTATCCTATTCTAGCTCACTGCATCGTGGGCTGATTTGATCCGTATGAACAGTATGGAAAACACGCTCTTCACTGTGTCTTGCTACATGTCACAATGAGAACTGGGCCTGCCCCAGATGGTGGGGATCTTAATGATGCTACTTGAGGTTCAGAGCTCGATGCAGCTCAGTGAGGCAGAGAGCTTCTTATACATGACAACGTGAGGTGCTGTGAACAACCCGCCCTCACCCCTCCCCAGAGAGTGAACCCAGCAAATGTCAGTGTTTCGTGGGGCTTTTCGCTGATCTGAGAGCACACTGCATGATCCACACGAGAACAATGTTGTCAGTCTGTGGGAGGCCAGGTGGTGCACATTGTAAATGTTTGCATCAATTGCTCCCCGCAATTAATATCACAAAAACCACAGGTGCTGCAGTCGATACCGCACCCTGCCTGAGCACAACACCACTCAGTCTGATCCCCTCAGTGTCTGATACCTGTGAAGGAGATAAGGCAGCAAGACTGCACCAACTCAAACAGCACAGCATGACCTTTCGCTCCAGGGAGCAGCCACTCTGCACATCGCTGTTCATTCAAAGTTCAAAGTAAATTTATTATCAAAGCATATATATATCACCAAATACCACCCTGGATTCATTTTCTTGCGGGCATTTGCAGTCGAACAAAATACAATAGAATCAATGAAACTCTCCTCGCAAAGACTAATAAACTGTACAAATACAAAAAGAAATAAGTATTAATAAATACTTTTGTATCATTGTATCATTTCTTAATGCATGTATGCATTTCTAAATGACAATAAAAGAGGACTGAATGTTCTCATAATCTAAATAGATAAATAACAATCAGAATAGGAGTTGCAAAGTTCTTGAAAGTGAGTTCGCAGATTGTGTTCGTTGATCAGTTCACTGTTGTGATGCGTGAAGATGTCCACACTTGTTCAGGAACCTGATGGTTGAAGGGTAATAATTGCTCCTGAACCTGGTGGTGTGGGACTTAAGGCTCCTGCACTGCCTTCCTGATAGTAGCAGTGAGAAGAGAGCATGGCCTGGATGGTGGGAGTTGTTGAGCATGGACGCTGTTTTCTTGTGGCAGCGATCTTTGTAGATGTGCTCAATGATGGGGAGGGCTTTACCAGTGATGGACAGAGCCATATCCATCACGTTCTGTAGACTTCCCCATTCCTGGGCATTGGTGTTTCCATACCAGGCCATGATGCAACCAGTCATGATACTCTCCACAGCGCATCTACAGAATTTTGGCAAAGTTTTATTATGACATGCCAAGTCATGCTTTCTTTGAGATGGCATCTATGTGCTGGTCACAGGACAGCTCCTCTGATATATAATGCATAGGAAGCTACTGACCCTCTCCACCTCCAATCCCTAATGAGCACAGGCCCCATTTTCTTCCTCCTGTAGTCAATAATCAGCTCTTTGATTTTGTTGACATTGAGTGGGAGGTAGTTTCTGTGCACCATTCAACCAGATTGTCAGTCTCCCTGCCAAATGCCAATTTGATAGCACCTTTGACTCGGCCTTTGATTTGGTTCTGTTTACGATCTCATTCGAGGCTTCAAAGTGCACTGAACATTCTGCTGCACACTTTGTCCAGAGGAATTCTAGCCACAGAGGCTGCTTCTCGTTGCGAAGTTGTCAAGTGGTGAAGCGGCTTATTTCCCCAGAAGAAGGTGTCACTAAAACTTGTTACAGCAAATGGATGAATCTGTTCACCAGACAACACATCTCTACCACACTCACTCACAGACACACACACACACACACACACACACAAACACACACACACACACACACACACACACACACACACACACCACACAATGACAGGCACATATAAAAGGCACACATTACATAAACAGGCAGACACACAAAACACTGACACTCTCTCATCTCGTTAGTGTGCATGTAAATAAGTACCAGAAGTGCAATTAACCACTGTTTGTTCTTTATCTACCTAAATCTTTCTCTTTTCGTAGAGTGGTTAATTTTACTGCAGCGTTTTTGTAAGGTAATCAGCCTCATTGACAACACTATTACAATTCTGGGAACTAAGAAAATGCAGATGCAGAAAATCAGAAATAAGAACAGAAAGTACTGGAAATACTCAGCTGGTCAGGCAGCACTGAGGGAGAGGGAACCTCTGTTTTGCTACAGCTATTTAGAACATGGAAAGGACCAACAAACAGCAAAGAAAATGAGCTGCTAAGCTACATCTGACAGTGTTGGTTGAGGGAAGTATTGGTCGGGACATAGAATAATTAGGGGACCCTTGGCCATTTGCGCACAAGTGCCAGGCCTTCCTTTACCCATTTCTCCTAGGAATGGCATCTTTAACTGTGTCTGTAATGTGCATTCAGTGGGACATTGTAAGATAAGGATGAGAACAGTAATTGAACTAAGCTGCCTCTTTTGAAAGGGCTAAGTATGTATGGACACTTCCCATGTGGATTGCTTGATATGTTTCCATCCTCCTTTCCTGACATCCAGGCAGGGATAGTGGTCAGGACAGCTTATGAATTCAGGATGACACAGTCTACGTTTTCGCACGCTTCAGTAGCAGCCACCTGACGATCACTACTGCAGGCGTGATCACCTTATTCACAGCCGAACAGCTCCCTCAGCCCTGCCCAGGGGAGTCTCACTTTTCTGCCCCAGACCTGCTGGGCAGCATCTCTATCAGTTAGCCAGCAGTGGACAGGTTTCATAACAGAGAGCACCTTGATTTCATGATTACTGTGTGTAAAGCATTGAGCATTTCAGCACATGCAGGTATCTGTGAGACACCTGGTACACAGAATAATAGGAGTGAGAGTAGACTACCTGGCTCCTCAATTCGACCCCATCGTTCAATACGACCATGGCTGATCTCTGATGGCCTCAACTCCTCTTCTGTGCCAGTTTCCCAAAGCCCTCAATTCCTCAATATTTCAAATGTTCATCTCTGCTGTAAATATATCGTCTGATCTGACCGCCACCACCTGACTGATCCCAGAGATTCACTGACCTCTGAAAGAAATTTCCACGCACCTCAGTTTTAAATGAACGGCCCCAGCTTCAGAGGCTACGTCACCTTGTTCATGATTTTACAAGAGCTTCGACAGCCTGACTAGAGAGGACTTCTGGTTCTCATCAGATAACATAACCAGATTGCGGAGCACTTGACATTTCATAATGAACTGTGAAATCCTCCCTGGACAGGACCACAGGATGCTCCTTAATGTTCAGGAGCTGGAGCCTTGGTTTGAGACCACCAAAGGTTTTCTCTGCACAGCTCCAGTTATTCCAACCTGTGCAGCAGAATGAAAGGATCTGGGCTGGGGTGAAAAGCCAAGGAAGTAGGGCATAGAGGGATATAATGAAGGGAATGATCAGAAGGTGAGATGTTGGGGATGTCACTGATATCGAGCTCTATGGGCAGAGCAGGTGTGTGTTGGAGCCAGTGGAAGTGCAATGGTCACCAGCAGCATTGACTTAACGTGGGAATCCCGGGCATCAAAAGACATTGCTCCTTGGAATGCTGGAGACTGCAGCTGATTCCCTCCTGTTCAAAGTTCAAAGTAAATTTATTATCAAAGTATGTATGTATAACCTTAAGATTCATCTTCTTGTAGACACTCACAAAACAAGGAAACACAATAGAATCCACATAAACCACACACAGCAAAGACCGACTAACAGCGATACGCGATAAAGGAATAAATCGTGCAAATAATTAAAAAAGTAATATGTGGAACATGAGCTGCTGAGTCCATGAAAGAGGGTCTAGATGCTGCAGGTCAGTTCAGTGCTGAGGTGAGTGGAGCCGGCCCAGGAGCATGATGACTGCAGGGTGACAACTGCTCCCGAACTTGTCAGTGTGGGACCCAAGACTCCTGCACCTCCCACCTGATGGCAGTAGTGAGAAGAGAGTGAGACGGGTCCAATGCAGGCAGATAGGACGGGCTCAGGTGGGGGATTTTGCTGGCATGGTAAAGTGGGTTGAATACTGGTTTGTTTTCCACTCTCGGGCTTCGACGCTTTAATACGGCCTGAAGTCTGCACCAGTGATGGCTGTACCTGAATTTTCGAGGTACAAGTTCACCAAGTACTTCGGGGGATCATAAAATCACTAGTTCATTTAGAAGCTTTCAGAAGTACATTTCTTAAAGGGAAATTACGGGCTGCACATTGCAGTGATCATAGTCCAGAAGTATATCTGAGAATATCTGGTAATTTTGTGAGCTGCCTGCAAAATGCTGTCATATATTATCACCACCATCTTGTCAGAGGCCTTGTCTAGTCTTGTCTAGGGAAGACATCTCCAGGAAAGTACCTTCTACCGTCAGCATACTTTGGCAAGTTGGGCTTGCCGTCAGCTCCCTCCTTTGTCATGTGGAGCTGTCAGTGGGATCACAACCATGCCATTCACGTTGATGACTGCATCGCTCAGGCTTCACATGTCCGATTCTCCTTCTCCGTGTGGCCTCAGCTCTCGCATTTTCTGTGATCTGCAGCGATGCTTCCCACAAAACCTCCGGGTTCTTGGTTATCCATTTGCAATCTGGTATGAACCTGTTGAAGACTTGCTTCCTGTGAATGACTATTCTGTTTCGTAATCAGAAATATGTGATGGCATTTCAGATGGAGGGCAACGAACATTACAATGTGACTGACGCCATCTCTTCGTGCTCTATTCACTCACGTACTTGAATGAAGGTGCAGCAACACATTTGTTCAAAGCAATTTGTGCACTTTGCTACACTGAATCTGCCGATCATGCTTTCCTCCAACATAGCACTTAAGAGGCAAGTGCTACACAGATAATCTCTAGACTGATATCTTTAGATGTAAACAGGCAGCAGGTGATTGTTCAACCTTGCCGCCTGACAATACTCTAAGTGTTCATGTCTAACCTTGCTATTAGTGGAAGTTCTTTGCAGCAATCTGTCTTCCAATCAACTCAAAAGAGATTAACAGTTGTACTTTCCCTGCTGTGTTCCAGGCGCATTCCAAAATACCTCACGTTTACCTCTTTGTTATGATATATTTAAAGCATCCGATTAGGTTCCAGCTTGTAACTGCCCTCACTTATTGTGTGACCAGACTGAGTTGCAGTGAATTAGAATCCTTTGTGTGGCGTCTGTCTGTTGAAGTGTATCTCGTCATCGCAGAATAGAGTGCAGAATGAGTCAAAATGGTTCTCACAGGAAAACTGTGGACTCTGAGAGATTTGTGTTTCATCTTCACAAAATATTACTTCAAAGCAGGTTTCCTGTTTCAAGGCAGAGGTCAGTAATTCCTGGAATTATGGCATTCTCTAAAAGAAACGTAAAATTCTTCACATCCTGCCTCTGTTGTCATCAAGGTTGATTCTCCCCATGATAAAATAGATATGGGTTACTGTAGATGATACAACAGCAGGGGCACAGGAGTGAAATGATCATGTCACCAGACTAGAAACAAGAGCTCTAGACCATTTGGCCAGTGGTCTGAGTTCAAATCCCACAGTGGTAGCTGAGGACATAAATAAATCTGAAATTTAGAAACTAAAGTTGGTCACAGTGACAGAATCCATGGGATCACTGGATTGTCACAGTAGAAGAGGAGGAGACAGAGAGAATTCTAAAGCAAAGGGTCCAGATGACTGGAAGCAATGCGGACATTGGTAGACAAGAGGAGGATGCACAAAATGTCAGAAATGAAGAAGCCGAAAATTTACAGAGGCTTGCAATCTATCTGTTGATCAGGAAGAGGCTGTAGATATGATCGGAGTGAGGCCATGTGGCAAACTGAATAAGAAAATGAGAAGTTGAAACCTAAGGCCTTGGTGGAGTAGACAGTGACAGTCTGGACGATGTGCCCTGTAGGAAACAGTGCAGTAAACCTACAGGTAATTAACCGTTTCAGGCTTGTAGTATTCGAGAGAGCCAAACATTGTCTAATCACAACTGCATGGTTTAAATTGGCCCTTTGAGGAAATTCCTGGGAGCATCTGGTTCCTAGCAGCCAAAACAAGAGGGGTCTTGGACACTTGACCTCATTATAGAAACATAGAAGCATAGAAAATAGGTGCAGGAGTAGGCCATTCGGCCCTTCGAGCCTGCACCGCCATTTATTATGATCATGGCTGATCATCCAACTCAGAACACTGCCCCAGCCTTCCCTCCATACCCCCTGACCCCCCTAGCCACAAAGGCCATATCTAACTCCCTCTTAAATATAGCCAATGAACTGGCCTCAACTGTTTCCTGTGGCAGAGAATTCCACAGATTCACCACTCTCTGTGTGAAGAAGTTTTTCCTAATCTCGGTCCTAAAAGGCTTCCCCTCTACCCTCAAACTGTGACCCCTCGTTCTGGACTTCCCCAACATCGGGAACAATCCTCCTGCATCTAGCCTGTCCAATCCCCTTAGGATCTTATACGTTTCAATCAGATCCCCCCTCAATCTTCTAAATTCCAACGAGTACAAGCCCAGTTCATCCAGTCTTTCTTCATATGAAAGTCCTGCCATCCCAGGAATCAATCTGGTGAACCTTCTCTGTACTCCCTCTATGGCAAGGATGTCTTTCCTCAGATTAGGGGACCAAGACTGCACACAATACTCCAGGTGTGGTCTCACCAAGGCCTTGTACAACTGCAGTAGTACCTCCCTGCTCCTGTACTCAAATCCTCTCGCTATAAATGCCAGCATACCATTCGCCTTTTTCACCGCCTGCTGTACCTGCATGCCCACTTTCAATGACTGGTGTATAATGACACCCAGGTCACATTGCACCTCCCCTTTTCCTAATCGGCCACCATTCAGATAATAATCTGTTTTCCTATTTTTACCACCAAAGTGGATAACTTCACATTTATCCACATTAAATTGCATCTGCCATGAATTTGCCCACTCACCCAACCTATCCAAGTCACCCTGCATCCTCTTAGCATCCTCCTCACAGCTAACACTGCCACCCAGCTTCGTGTCATCCGCAAACTTGGAGATGCTGCATTTAATTCCCTCATCCAAGTCATTAATATATATTTTAAACAACTGGGGTCCCAGCACTGAGCCTTGCAGTACCCCACTAGTCACTGCCTGCCATTCTGAAAAGGTCCCGTTTATTCCCACTCTTTGCTTCCTGTCTGCCAACCAACTCTCCACCCACACCAATACCTTACCCCCAATACCGTGTGCTTTAAGTTTGCACACTAATCTCCTGTGTGGGACCTTGTCAAAAGCCTTCTGAAAATCCAAATATACCACATCTACTGGTTCTCCCCTATCCACTCTACTAGTTACATCCTCAAAAAATTCTATGAGATTCGTCAGACATGATTTTCCTTTCACAAATCCATGCTGACTTTGTCCGATCATTTCACCGCTTTCCAAATGTGCTGTTATCACATCCTTGATAACTGACTCCAGCAGTTTCCCCACCACCGACGTTAGGCTAACCGGTCTATAATTCCCCAGTTTCTCTCTCCCTCCTTTTTTAAAAAGTGAAGTTACATTAGCCACCCTCCAATCCTCAGGAACGAGTCCAGAATCTAACGAGTTTTGAAAAATTATCACTAATGCATCCACTATTTCTTGGGCTACTTCCTTAAGCACTCTGGTATGCAGACCATCCGGCCCTGGGGATTTATCTGCCTTCAATCCCTTCAATTTACCTAACACCACTTCCCTACTAACATGTATTTCGCTCAGTTCCTCCATCTCACTGGACCCTCTGTCCCCTACTATTTCTGGAAGATTATTGATGTCCTCCTTAGTGAAGACAGAACCAAAGTAATTATTCAATTGGTCTGCCATGGCCTTGCTCCCCATAATCAATTCACCTGTTTCTGTCTGCAGGGGACCTACATTTGTCTTTACCAGTCTTTTCCTTTTTACATATCTATAAAAGCTTTTACAGTCCGTTTTTATGTTGCCTGCCAATTTTCTCTCATAATCTTTTTTCCCCTTCCTAATTAAGCCTTTTGTCCTCCTCTGCTGAACTCTGAATTTCTCCCAGTCCTCAGTTGAGCCACTTTCTCTGGCTAATTTGTATGCTGCTTCTTTGGAATTGATACTATCCCTAATTTCTCTTGTCAGCCACGGGTGCACTACCTTCCTTGATTTATTCTTTTGCCAAACCGGGATGAACATTTGTTGCAGTTCATCCATGCAACCTTTAAATGCTTGCCATTGCATATCCACCGTCAATCCTTTAAGTGTCGTTTGCCAGTCTATCTTAGCTAATTCACGTCTCATACCTTCAAAGTTACCCCTCTTTAAGTTCAGAACCTTTGTTTCTGAATTAACTATGTCACTCTCCATCTTAATGAAGAATTCCACCATATTATGGTCACTCTTATCCAAGGGGCCTCTCACGACAAGATTGCTAATTAACCCTTCCTCATTGCTCAAAACCCAGTCCAGAATAGCCTGCTCTCTAGTCGGTTCCTCGACATGTTGGTTCAAAAAACCATCCCGCATACATTCCAAGAAATCCTCTTCCTCAGCACCTTTACCAATTTGGTTCACCCAATCTACATGTAGATTGAAGTCACCCATTATAACTGCTGTTCCTTTATTGCACACATTTCTAATTTCCTGTTTAATACCATCTCCGACCTCACTACTACTGTTAGGTGGCCTGTACACAACTCCCACCAGCGTCTTCTGCCCCTTAGTGTTACGCAGCTCTACCCATATCGATTCCACATCTTCCCGGCTTATGTCCTTCCTTTCTATTGCGTTAATCTCTTCTTTAACCAGCAACGCCACCCCACCTCTCCTTCCTTCATGTCTATCCCTCCTGAATATTGAATATTCCTGAACGTTGAGCTCCCATCCCTGGTCACCCTGGAGCCATGTCTCTGTGATCCCAACTATATCATAATCATTAATAACAATCTGCACTTTCAATTCATCCACCTTATTACGAATGTTCCTTGCATTGACACACAAAGCCTTCAGGCGCTCTTTTACAACTCTCTTAACCCTTATACAATTATGCTGAAAAGTGGCCCTTTTTAATGCTTGCCCTGGATTTGTCGGCCTGCCACTTTTAGTTTTCTCCATAGTACTTTTTGTTTCTACCCTCACTTTACACCCTTCTGTCTCTCTGCACTGGTTCCCATCCCCCTGTAGTGAACTAACCTCCTCACGCCTAGCCTCTTTAATTTGATTCCCACCCCCCCAACCATTCTCGTTTAAAGTCACCTCAGTAGCCCCCGCTAATCTCCCTGCCAGGAAATTGTTCCCCCTAGGATTCAAGTGTAACCCATCCTTTTTGTACAGGTCACGCCTGCGCCAAAAGAGGTCCCAATGATCCAAAAACTTGAATCCCTGCCCCCTGCTCCAATCCCTCAGCCACGCATTTATCCTCCACCTCATCGCATTCCTACTCTCACTGTCGCGTGGCACAGGCAGTAATCCCGAGATTACTACCTTTGCGGTCCTTTTTCTCAACTCCCTTCCTAGCTCCCTATACTCTCCTTTCAGGACCTCATCCCTTTTCCTACCTATGTCATTGGTACCTATGTGTACCACGACCTCTGGCTCCTCACCCTCCCACTTCAGGATATCTTGGACACGATCAGAAATATCCCGGACCCTGGCACCATACCTTATTGTCTACCTGCACTGCACTTTCTCTTTTGCTGTTACCCTTTATTCTGCTATCGTTTTACCTTGTACTACTTCAACCAATAAATTGATCTGTACAAAGAGTACGTATGCAAGTCAAGCTTTTCACTGTACCTTAGTAGATATGGCAATAATAAAACAATTCCAATTTCAATTCCAGCAACACTCAGGATAGCACACAAGGCCATGAAATTGGAACACATGGAGACCCTGAGTAGGTGGCCAAAAGGATCACTCCACCTCACAACTCCACACCTAACCATTCCTTCAGCCTTGGTTTGTTACCAAAGACTCCAGCAACTTTCCACAGATGCATGGTAGAGACCATTCTGACTGGTTGCATCACTGCCTGGTATGAATGTTTCAATACTCAGGACTGAAAGAGGCTGCAGAGGGCTGTAGATAAAGCTAACTCCATAATGGGCACTATCTTTTCCAGAATTGAGAACATTTTCAAAAGACGTTGCCTCAAGAAGGTGGAATCCATCATCAAGGACACACCATCCAGGACAAGCCCTCCTCCCATTACTACCATCAGGGAGGAGGCACTTGAGGACCCACACTCAATGTTTTAGGAACAGCTTCTTCCCCTTTGTCATCAGATTTCTAAGTGGTCCATGAACCCATGAACACTACCACACTATTCGTTTGTACTATTTATTTATTCATTTGAATTGCAACCTGTAATGAGTATATGTCTTGTACTGTACTGCTGCCACTAAACAACAAATTTCTTGACATATATGCTCCAGTTTCCTCCCACAGTCCAAAGACATACTGCTTAATAGGTCAAATGGTCACATGGGTGTAATTTGCTGATGCAGGCTTGTTGGGCCAGAAGGGCCTGTTAACGTGCTGTATCTCTAAATAAGTAAAAATAATCAATAAATATGTCAGTGATAATAAACCTGATTCTGATTCTGATTCCCATTCTCTTCCTGCACTGTCCGCAGTTCCTACACTAGCCTCATCTGCCTCCTCAGAATCCACAGTATCAGGATGGAAGCAAGCAATCTTGATCCCAAGGGAAAGCCTGAGGAGAAATATGGTTTAAATGCTTTCTTTCTCACTGGATACAGCTGTCCTTTTACCTGGAGAGGTGGGCATTCTGGGTAAACCCACCTAGTGGGCAAAATGCTTCCTCATTGTCAGATCAGGTCACAATGTAACCTCTGACCGGACTAAAAAAAAATCTAACATCCATGGCACACAATACACCCCTGGGTTTAAAATGGTGATCAATCAGTAATACATTAGCTAAATTCCCAAGAATCTTAGTGTCTCAGTCCACTGTTCTGTTTCCTGATACACACCAAAGTAATCCAAACACTGTGATGAGAATGCTAACAAAAGTTTATAATTTCAGGTTGATCCAAAATGTAATGAACTGTGCACTCACTCTCATGAAACCATGCAGTTTCTCATATAGGGTAAATAGAATATTTCCTTCTACTTTCTTGTTTAATTCTTTATCAGTACTTCAGTGAAGCTGCTACTTACATGGCAGAGTGGGATAAAAATATCACACCAGATCCTTTCTTGTCAAATATGATTAATAAGTTAGGAATATCCCAAGGAAACGAGTGACTGTGGATCAAGCAGGAGACTAGAGTTGAGACCACAAAGCAGATGAACAATGTCCTTCCTGAAGGTCAGAGGAGGTCTGAGGGGCTGTTTGACATTGTTATTTCTTGTGGCCTTATCTATGTTAAACCAACTGGACTGAAAACATAGACTATATACTTCTCCCATAACATAATCCAATATTATATCACAATGTAAAGCAGATGATCCATATGTTAATGGCATTTTCTCTTGTGCTTGAAATAGTCATAACACAGCAGAAATCAACTGAGGTCCCAGAAGCTGTATCATCTTATTACATTGTGCTGTCTCTTGATGGATCTTAAAGTAATCAAAATGTAGCAATAGGCAAAGGCTAAAAATTTTGGGCTAATCCACAATTCATGCTCCAGTAAAGTATTGACAATCATCACTTAATTACTCTCGACCTTTCGTCATGCCCAAAGGACAGAAAATCCCCCGTGAGTTAATGTGTTTTCACATCTATTTTTAACCTCCAGACGAGACACTCAATTCCTTTGTCATGTTTCTGTCATCAGGTCTTTTTTCCAGTCATGCAGTGTGATTGCCTGAATACCTTTAAAACTCCATCTCTGAACACTTCTTATTCCAGGATCACAGAAGCATTGCAGAACACCATTTGGCCAATCAAATCCATGCTGATTTGAAGCAAGAGTGATCTGACTATATTCCCCATATTCTGCCCTTGCCCCACATCAGAGTGATGTTTCTTTCCTTTTTAGATACTTATCTAGTTCCTTTCAATACCACGATTGAAAAGGGAACTTGAAAACTCCCACTGACCCCAAGTTCAGGCTCTAGTTACTGGTTGTGTAAAGAATTATTTCCTCTTATCAATCTTGGTTTCTTTTGCTCACAACCTTTCAATGTTTGCCTAGTCTTTGACTCTTTCATGATTGGTAACCTTTTTGATTATCTACACTGTCGAGAACTTTTGAGATCTTATCTACCTCTATCAGATCCCCCTTAACCTCTGTACTAAGAACAATCCTAGCCTCTCCAATCAATGAACATAGATGAAGCCCCTAATTCCTGATATGTATCTGGTAAATCTCTTCTATATTTTCTTTCCAGCTGCCACGTCTGCTCTGAAAGTTGGTGCTCAGGACTGGACAAGCTCTCAGGTCGTGGGCATACAATTTTATACAGAAGTTCGTCATTGTTTCCATGGTCCTGTTCTCCATGCACCTAGTCACAAATCTCGCTGCCCTGTATATGCTGCTTTCTTAACACGCCCTGGCACTTTCAGCTGTCTACGCACATATACACCTACATCTCCCCCTCTTAAAAATTATTATTTCTTTTTCCCATGTCTGGGGATTGCTGTCATTTATTGCTCTTTCCGAGTTGCTCTTGAGAAGGTGGCTTTACTGAGGCAGCTGAAGTATAGGCAGGGTCCATAGAGGGAAGACTGGTTCCTGTGATGAGCTGAGCCATGTCCATAACTCTGCAGTTTCTTGTGGTTGCATGCAGAGCAGTTACCATACCAAGCCATGATGCATCTAGATAGGATGTTTTTTTCTGGTGAATTGATAAAAATTGGTACGAGGCATTGGTGAGCTTTCTTGCCTGTGTTGTCGAAGTGGTTGGACAGACTACGGGTGATTTTCGGTCCTAGGGACTCGAAGCTCTTAACCTGCTCAAGCTCAACCGTGGGTAATGTAAACAGGAGCATGTGCACTGCCCCGCTTCCTGAAGTCAATGGCCAGTTCTTGTTTTGCTGATATTGATGCAAAGGAGCTTCTAGTCAATCGTGACACACAGGATTTTGACTGTAGGGGATTCAAAGCTGATAATGCCACTGAATGTCAGACTTAGGTGGTTAAAACCAGACCTTGTTAGAAATCACAACTGCCTAGCACTTTTGGACTGTTACGTACCACTTATCAGCCCACTGTCGTCTGGGTTTTGCTGAATGTGGGCGTCTCAAGCTTTGTTTGTTGAGAAGTTGTGACTATATTTATTTTGAATGAAATTGTTCCTGTACTTCATGGATAAATTTGTCCAGTAATTTATGTCACATTTTCTCTTTCTTTTCTGTTTATCTTTCCCAAGATTGTTTATTCAGTGATTACATGATCACATTATTGCAATATTACAGTACTTCACAACACAGCTTCAAATTATAATACAGTCATCTCTACCCACAATGCACTCAAACCCCTGCAGTGTCCACTGGTCCTGAACTGCCACTATTTACCCGCAGATACTGCATGCTCCTTCTCCAGGGTCATACAGGCACATATGCTACCCCAGAAGAGGAGCAGGATATCAGCTCGAGCAGCACCCTGGACTACCCACCTTGGACCAAACCGATCAGCAGAACCCCCAGCCACCCAGTCCTCCTCCACAACGGGTGATCTATCAAGAGCCTGGGGTTGACATGCAGCCAAAACTTCAAGAACAGCCCCCTCAGATGCTCAAATATAGCTTGCAAATTCTTACACTCCATACATACATGCCACACCTTGTCTTCTCCCACATATGCTCGTTCTTTTCACCAACAGCAATGTTCCCTGCTGAATTACAATGGTCACATGTCCACTCATACTGCCAGTCTGTTCAATCTTCTTGGTCTATTACTATTCTCATAAATTACTTTCTAATTTGCCCTGACTGCCTCCAGGCAGAGACCCCTGATGTCATCACTGCATCCTACTACTCCTCTTCCATCACCATTCCCTGTCCTCCACAAGTCTCTCGTGACCCTCCTCCTTCCTTTTCTGCCATGGTCCCCTCTCCTATCCTATCAGGTTCCTTTACCCTTTCCACCTATCACCTGCCAGCTTCATCCCCCTCCCCCACCCAACTACCTTCCCCCTCTACTGGTCCCACCTATCACCTGCCAGTTTGTACTCCTTCCCCCACCTTCTCATTTTGGCTTCTTGCACCTTCATTTCCAGTCCTGACGAAGGGTCTCAGCCTGAAACGTTGACCCTTTATCTTTTCCATAGGTGCGGCCTGACCTGCTGAGTTCCTCCTGCATCTTGTATGTTGCTTTGGATTTCCAGCAACTGCAGAATCTTTTGTGTTGCTAAAAATAAAATAAAAATCTCCTGGAGGAAAAAGAGAACTACAGGTGTAGAGGTCTGAAAAACTCAATTAGGTTTTGTATCGACCTAGAACAGTCGAATTACTGGATAAATCACCAAGACCTGCATCCAAAGGTTTTGAAGAAGATAGTTAAATAGAGTGCGGGCGCATTGGTTTTAATTTCCAAAATTCTATTGACTCCAGAACCATTCCCACAGATTGGAAGGTATCAAATGTGAGCCCACTCTTTGAGTAAGAGAGAAAACAAGAAACCAATCTAGATATTTTTTAAACGCTGTCAGTAACATGGACTCCACCACCCTCTCCGGCAATTTGTTCAGAATCCGAATCAGAATTAGGTTTATTATCTCTGACATATATCATGACATTTGTTGAATAACGTATAAATTACACTATTACTATAGATTACACTGAGAAATATAACAATAAACACGTAGTACAAAAAGGGAGCAAAAACCGTTCAGAAATCTGATGGTGGAAGGAAGACAGTGTTCCTAAAATCCTAAGTATGTGTCTTTAGGCTCCTGGCATGATTGATGCTAGGTACTCAACACTCTCTGGGTAAAAAAAGGTCCTCCTCTAAATCTCTTCTCTCTCACCCTAAGCCAACATCTTCTAATTTTATCAACCAACCTCTGATATGAGAAAAGGTTTCTTCCAGTCTATCGCATCCAGGTCCGGACTTTAGGCAGGGCCAGGCTGGGCTGCAGCCCAGGGGCCAGAGCTGCAGAGGGGCCCAAAACAGGTAGCTATCATCATGGTGGACAAAAAAAAATATGAGAGTGGAGCACAGAAAAGATAAAATAAAGAAGAAAAAGAGGACCGTGAGAAAGAAGCATTAAAAAAGACATTGAAATTGACAGAATTGTTTAAACCTGTTCTCAGTGATGCAGCAGTACCATTGCTCTTGTCACAGTCTGAGACCGGTGGACAAATGGAGACTTGTTCAACAGCTAGCACTAGCACCAGCGTTAGCACAGGACCACCGTCCTCGCCACAGTCAGCAGCTAACGTTGAAGAGGCAGAGAGCATGACTTTAGGATTCCCGACCACAGAGGCCTCTGCACAACCAAGTCGGGCCGCCATTAATGTTAACGTTACCGCTGCTGGGGAGCCTTACAGCACTGATCCTGCTCACTGGGGAAAGGAAACGTTAGATGATTCGGTCCGAGCGTACTGGGCTAAGAAAGGGCCTGAGTCCTGCCAGAATAAGGATGTGGATATCAAAGCTTCGGAACGTGTATACAAACAGCAGAGACGTTTTTTCTCCGAATTTCACTTCAAACACAAGCTCGTAAATGGTGAGTACAATATCAAGGCAATGGCTCTTATATTCCCCTTCCACTGGCTGTGTGTTTTGCTTTGCATGCCCCATCTTCAGTGAGAACTGTCAGTCCAGCTTCGAAACTGGCTTTAGCGACTGGAAACATGCCGCTGATTACATAGGAGAGCATGGAAATAGCGAACACCACAGGAATACGATACTGACCTACGTTACACTAGCGTCTGACAGCGGAAGAATAGATACAGAACTGCAAAAACAGTTCAAGTCAGGGTGTGTCTACTGGACGGACGTATTGAGAAGAGTGGTGGTGGTTGTGAAGTTTTTGGTCGAGAGGGGACTGGCTATCCGAGGCTCCAGTGACATATTTGGCAGGCCTGATAACGACAACCACATGATGCGCATTCTAGAGGCAATAAGTGAGTTTGACCCGTTTTTGAAGGCGCACATACAGAAATTTGGAAATGCAGGATCAAGCACCCCTTCATATCTTTCACCTAAAACATGTGAGGAGTTTATTGAGCTCATGAACGATCGAGTTCTGTCAGAGATCGTCAGTGAAGTCAAAATGGCCAAATACTTTTCTATTAGCATCGATTCAAGCACAGATGTTGCACATGTAGATCAGCTCACATTCATTTAAGATTGGGTACACCATACTTCGTCTCCCTCATAACTTTACGAAGCCAACTAAGCCTAGGACTATTTTTGAGTGCTTTAGATGCTGTCCTTCAAACTAAGAATCTGCATTACTTTCTGTCCTCCCTCTTAAGGCCTGTAGAATTATAGCCTACGTGTTGTACTAAACCGATGTCTTGGTCCACAGCTTTGATATTTAGACCAGTACGACCTTTGCTTTTGTTCTTGCCTTTTTTTGCTTGGTACAGCAGCATTTTACGGTGTTGGCAGGGACCCATCAGGGCCTCCAGCCCAGGGGCCCTGGTCCCAATAAATCTGGCCCTGATCCCATCCATACCTCTGATCATTTTATTTACATCAATTATGGCCCCCCCCCACCACTTCGCCTTTTCAATTCCAGAGATACAGACTCAGCGTCTCCTCATAACTGGACTGCTCCATCTCAGACAACATATACCTAATTTATCTTGCCTCTGACTATCCACAGGATCAAAGCCTCTCATTATCTTGCACACCTCTATCAAGTCATCTCTCATACTCCGTCGCTCCAAGGAGAAAAGGCTGAGTTCACTCAGTCTATTTTCATAAGGCATGCTTCCCAATCCAGGCAACACCCTTGTAGATCTCCTCTGCACCCTTTCTATGGTTTCCATGTCCTTCCTATAGTGAGGCGACCAGAATTGAGCACAGTACTCCAAGTGGGGTCTGACCAGGGTCCTATATACCTGCAACATTACCTCTCGACTCTTAAACTCAATCCCATGATTGATGAAGGCCAATGCACCGTATGCCTTCTTAACCACAGAGTGAACCTGCGTAGCAGCTTTGAGTGTCCTATGGACTCGGACCTCAAGATCCCTCTGATCCTCCACACTGCCAAAAGTCTTACCATTAATACTGTATTCTGCCATCATATTTGACCTACCAAAATGACCCACCTCACACTTATCTGGTTTGAACTCCATCTGTCACTTCTCAGCCCAGGTTTGCATCCTATCAATGTCCTGTTGTAACCTCTGACAGCCCTCCACACTATCCACGACACCTCCAACCCTTGTGTCATCAGCAAATTTACTAACCCATCCCTCCACTTCCTCATCCAGGTCATTTATAAACCACAAAGAGTAGGGGTCCTAGAACAGATCCCTGAGGCACACCACTGGCCACTGACCTCCATGCAGAATATGAGCCATCTACAACCACTCTTTGCCTTCTGTGGACAAGCCAGTTCTGGATCCACAAAGCAATTTCCCCTTGGATCCCATGCCTCCTTACTTTCCCAATTAGCGTTACATGGGATACCTTATCAAATGCCTTGCTAAAATCCTTATGTACACTACATTTATGGCTCTATCTTCATCAATGTGCTTAGTCAATGTTCTTGCCCGATCTTTCTCATTTTTTTTGTAAAGGAGGAGGGATTTGGGGGCTGATGTGTCTGTTCTGTTTTCGTTCGCTTTTTTTGTGTAGGGAGTTGGGAATTGGGGATTGATGATCGTGCTGTCTTTCTTTTCTTTCTTGGTTTCATGGCTACCTGGAGAAGAAGAATTTCACAATTATATACAATGATAATAAATAAACTTTGGAACCTTTTTGAACCTTTCACCCTTTGAGCATACTGCTGAGTTTCCTCTGCACCCTCTCCAATACTAACACGTTCTTCCTTTTGTTTGGTAACCAGAACTTCAAAGTTCAGAAGTCCAAAGTTCAAAGTAAAACTTATTATCAGAGTACATACATGTCACCACATACAACCCTGAGATTTTTCTTTCTGTGGGTATACTTAGCAAATCTATAGACCAGTAACTGTAAACAGGATCTGTAAACTGTAAACATCAGGAACTGCTAACTATAAACAAACTGTGCAAATGCAGATAATAAATAAATAGCAATAAATAATGAGCATGAAATAACAAGATAAGAGAGTCCTTAAATGAGTGTAGTTATCCCTTTTGTTCAAAAGCCCGATGGCTAAGGGGTAGTAACTGTTCTTGAACCTGGTGGTGTGAATCCTGAGGCACTTGTACCTTCTACCCGATGGCAGCAGTGAAAAAAGAGCGTGGCTTGGGTGCTGAGGCTCTTTGATGATGGATGTTGTTTTTCTGTAGCAACACTTCACGTAGATGTGCTCATTGGTTGGGAGGGTTTTCCCATGATGGACTGGACCTAATCCACTACCTCTTGTCGGATTTTCCACTCAAAGGCATTGGTGTTCCCAGACCAGGCCGTAATGCCAATTAGCACACTTTCCACCACACATCTATAGAAGTTTGCCAAGGTTTTCGATGATATGCCGAATCTCCACAGACTCCTGAGGAAGCGGAGGTGCTGTTGTGCTTTCTTTGCAATTATGTTTATACAATGGGTCCAGAACAGGTCCTCTGAGACAGTGACTTCCAGGAGTTTAAAGTTACTTACCCTCTCCCCCTCTGATCCTCCGATGATTACTGGTTCATGGACTTCTGGTTTCCCTCTCCTGAAGTCTACAATCGGTTCCTTGGCCTTATTGACATTGAGTGAGAGGTTGTCGTTATTACACCACTCAGCCAAATTTTCATCTCCTTCCTGCATGCTGATTCATCATCACTTCAACACATTCAACAGTACTGCAGCTGAGGTCTGATCAATGTTTTTTTATAAAATTGGATCATAACCTCTCTGCTCTTGTATTCAGTGGCTCAACTACTGAAGGTCAGCATCTCATATGCCTTCTTAACCATGTTATCTACCTGTACTGCCACTTTCAAGCATCTATAGACTTGTGCACCAAGATTCCTCTATTCCTTGATACTTCCTAGGACCTGAACATTGATGGTGTATTTTTTAAACAAAATAAATGTTATTCACAGAGAAAAAGATATTTACAAGAATAAATCATTCAATGCCTTTTCATTCTTCACATACATGGTCAATGCTTTCAGTGCTGTTCTATTACATTCATACACATTAATAACACTGCTACCACTCATGAGGCACCCTGGGGTGATATGCTAAATATTGTAATAATTGAGGGGCTTCTTTCCCCCACCTAGCCCTTCCCTCTCCAGTAACAGAAGAAGCCTACACCATGGTCCTTCCCCACTGAGTCTCAGTGTGTCCCTCAACACATGCTCCTCCAGCCTGGAATTTGCCAGTCGGCAGCATTCTTCCATGGGCATCTCGACGTGCAGGCAGACCACAGGGCGTGTTTCACTGAGCTGATGATCTGCCAGCCGATGCTTGTCTCGGTGTGTGTCCCTGGGAACAGCCCATAGATCAGAGAGTCCTCTGTTTTGCAGCCGCTTGGGATGAAACATGACACATGCCCTTTCATCTTTCTCCAGACCCTCTTTGCAAACCCCTCAGTCCGCAAAGAGGTGAGCTATGTTTCTTCCCCAGGCAGTCATCCTACAGGCTGTGGGGCTGATGCTCCGGGCATGCAGGAAAGATGTGAGTGCGTCCTTGCTCTATTAATGCTTCTGAAACATATCACCTCACATTTATCTGGATTAAATTCCATCTGCCATTTCTCAGCCCATTTCACGATCATGTGAATGTTGTCCTGTATCTATATGACTATAGTTACTATAAGTAGCACTTACATCCACGTGATGAAGTGCTTTGAGAGGTTGGTCATGAACATATCAATTTCCTCTGCAGAGTGACTTGGATGCACTCAAATTTGCCACTAGTCACAAAACAAACCTGTTTCCCAAAGCCAAACCAAATTTGCATTTGTTTACCAACTTGTGTTAGATTCCATGGGCCATAACATTTGGACCAATCTCCCAAGTGGGATCTTGTCACAATCTTTTAACTTGGAGTGGATGCTTAACCATAAAACCATAAGATATAGGAGCAGAATTAGGCCATTTGCCCCATCAATTCTGCTCCACCATTTCATCATGGTTGATCCTTTTTTCCTCTCAGCCCCAATCTCCTGCCGGCTCCCTGTATCCCTTCATACCCTAACTAATCAAGAATCTACCAATCTCTACCATATATATATATAAAAACACTTGGCCTCCACAGCTGCCTGTGGTTAACAAATTCCACAGATTCACCACTCTCTGGCTAAAGAAATTCCTCCTCATCTCTGTTCTAAAAGGATGCCCCTTTATCCTGAGGCTGTCTCCTCTGGTCTTAGACTGCCCCCCCACAGGAAACATTCTCTTCACATCCACTCTAACAAGGCCTTTCACCATTCAATAGGTTTCAATGAGGTCACCCCTCATTCTTCTGAATTCTAGTGTATACAGGCCCTGGTGCATCAAGCGATCTTCATATGACAAGATGTCCATAGAACATAGAATAGTACAGCACAGTACAGGCCCTTCGGCCCACAATGTTGTGCCGACCCTCAAACCCTGCCTCCCATATAAGCTCCCAACTTAAATTCCTCCATATACCTGTCCAGTAGTCTCTTAAACTTCACTAGTATATCTGCCTCCACCACTGACTCAGGCAGTGCATTCCACACATCAACCACTCTCTGAGTAAAAAACCTTCCTCTAATATCCTCCTTGAACTTCCCACCCCTTACCTTAAAGCCATGTCCTCTTGTATTGAGCAGTGGTGCCCTGGGGAAGATCCACTGGCTATCCTCTTATTATCTTGTACGCTTCTATCATGTCTCCTCTCATCCTCCTTCTCTCCAAAGAGTAAAGCCCTAGCTCCCTTAATCTCTGATCATAATGCATACTCTCTAAACCAGGCAGCATCCTGGTAAATCTCCTCTGTACCCTTTCTAATGCTTCCACATCCTTCCTACAGTGAGGTGACCAGAACTGGACACAGTACACCAAGTGTGGCCTAACTAGAGTTTTATAGAGCTGCATCATTACATCGCGACTCTTAAACTCTATCCCTCGACTTATGAAAGCTAACACCCCGTAAGCTTTCTTAACTACCCTATCCACCTGTGAGGCAACTTTCAGGGATCTGTGGACATGTACCCCCAGATCCCTCTGCTCCTCCACACTACCAAGTATCCTGCCATTTACTTTGTACTCTGCCTTGGAGTTTGTCCTTCCAAAATGTACCACCTGACACTTCTCCGGGTTGAACTCCATCTGCCACTTCTCAGCCCACTTCTGCATCCTATCAATGTCTCTCTGCGATCTTTGACAATCTTCTACACTATCTACAACACCACCAACCTTTGTGTCATCTGCAAACTTGCCAACCCACCCTTCTACCCCCACATCCAGGTCGTTAATAAAAATCATGAAAAGTAGAGGTCCCAGAACAGATCCTTGTGGGACACCACTAGTCACAATCCTCCAATCTGAATGTACTCAAACCCGGAATAATTTTTGTGAACCTCCTTTGAATCCTCTCCAGTTTCAGTATATCCTTTCTAAGATAAGGGGCCCAAAACTGCTCATAATAGTCCAAGTGAGGCCTCACCAGTGCTTTATAAAGTCTCAACATTACATCCTTGCTTTTGTATTCTAGTCCTCTTGAAATAAATGCTAACATTGCATTTACCTTCCTCACCACAGATTCAATTTGCAAGTTAACTTTCAGGGAATCCTGAACAAGGACCCGCAAGTTTCTTTGCACCTCAGCTTTTCGAATGTTCTCTCCATTTTGAAAACAGTTAACCTTTTCATTTCTTCTACCAAAGTGCATGGTCATACACTTCCTTGAGACTGTATTCCATTTACCACATCTTTGCCTAATCTCCTCAACTGTCTAAGTCCATCTGTAGCCCCTCTACTTCCTCAGAATTACCTGACCTTCCCTCTATCTTCGTATCATCTGCAAATTTTGCAATAAAGCCCATCAATTGCACCATCCAAGTCATTGACATATAACTTAAAAAGACCAGATGTCACTAGAGACCTTGGCTTTGCTCCAACTGCAAGACTATTGGAAACTGGGCTCTGATGTACTGACTAATACATACAAAACACACACACACACACCCACCCACACAAGCACGCACACACGCATGTGCGCACACACACACACACATACACTACAGAGACACAGATACACACTCACACACCCCATAGGCACACTTATCCACAAACACACATACATCGACACACCCCATAGAAACACACATACACACACAGATAGATGCAAAGTGACTTATACAAGCCACACACATACACACACACACAAACAATAACATAAACACACCACAGACGCAAGCAACAGAAGCACAAAGATCGACATGTACGAACAAAGCACACACACAACCTACGCACACCTATACACATACACTGTGAACACAAGCAACAGAGGTACATACAGATCACACAGGTGCACACTGTACATACACACTCTGGCCACAAAGGTAAACACATTTTGTCACCAGTGCTTTTGCTCTCTGTCTCACCTCAGTCTTGTTTATAAATCAGACCCCATCCTGAACCTAGTTGCCCCCAACTCATTCACTGCCTCATTCACTTCACTCTGCTCCCTCCTCTTTGCTCACTTCTTTACCTGCAACCTCCGTTTTCCTATTTTCCACTCCACACCTCCTGCCACAGAATTCCTCTCCTTTTCAGTTGTTGGCAGCTCCCTCCTTGTCAGGGTGAAGCTATTCATCCATTACTGCCACTCAACCCCTTCAGATCTCACTGCCTTCCTCTCCTCCTCCTCCTCCCAGCAGCAGCTGGCCGGGATGTCTAGAGCCAAGTGTCGCCACCTCAAGATAAAGCAACAGCCATTCAAATCATAATCAAAATCCTGGAACTCACTTAACAGCATTGTGGGACCAGCCATACCTCACATACAGCCCTTCAAGAAGACAGCTCATCTCCACTTCTTAAGATGGGAAATTAAATCAGAGGTACATTCCAGTGGCCTTCTTACTCCTTCCCTTCCCCTCCTCCATCCTCATGAGTTGCCCATTGCCTTTCTTTGGTTCCCCACCTCCTTCCGTTTATTCCATGATCTACTTTCCTCTCCTGTTAAATCCCTTCTTCAGTCCTTTATCTCTTCTGCCTATCACTTTCCTTTTCAGTCCCAATGAAGGATCTTGGCCTAAGATAGTGGATGTTCGCTTCCCTTCATAGATCCTGCCTGACCTTCTGAGTTGCTCCAGCATTTTGTGTATGATGGACAGTTAAATGCTGGCTCAGACTATGAAGTCCACATCCCTTGAATTAGTAAAAAAAGGCATGGCTCTGCATCATATCGCATACGACTTCACTCAGTGTATCGTGAACCTTGGGGAAATTCTCTACCCAGAGAGGTGGGGAAGCTCAGTCACTAAGAACATTTTGGACTAAACCCAACAGATTTTAAATATTCAAGGACTCATTCGATATGGAGCTTTGAATCTAAAGAATCAAAAAAAGACTTAGGAATAAAAACAGGTACGACTTGAAAAAGGTATATAAATTTAGGTAAAATATTCACTTTAATAGAATTAATTATACCAATCAATAATAAAGAGCGAGGCGACCAATCAGAAAGTGTCTTTTTCACATAATTCATTGTTAGAAAATTTTCTTTGAATAAATCTTTATAATTTTTAGTGATTGTTACACCCAAATATGTAAATATGGAAGAACAGAAAACCCCGATTAAATAAAGACCACCTTCAAAAAATTAAAAAGAATGGAGGCCTTGCTCTACCCAATTTTAGGTTATATTATTGGGCAATTAACATACAAAATCTCATGTTCTGGTTATATTATATTAATTGTGAGGATTGTCCAATATGGGTCTTTTTGGAAGCCAATTCTGTTACGAAATTTTCTATTATTTCTCTTCTTGGATCCTCTCTGACAGTTTGGTGGTTAAACACGCTGTGAGGATCTGGCTACAGTTTAGGAAGCATTCTGGTTTACTGAGATTTTCCCTTTCTAGTCCTATTTTTTCTAATTTTCTTTAAACCATCTACGACCGATCTGTTTTTTAGAGAATGGGATAGATTAGGCATTAAATGATTTCAGTATCTGTTTGTTGGAGGGTATCTTTCTTCTTTTGAGCAGCTCTCAGTGAAATATAACTTATCAAATACCCACTTTTTTCGATATCTACAGATTAGAGATCTTTTTTAAGATCTAAACTATATATATTTCCTACCAGCCCAGATAAGAACATAATAGATGTAATTTTTAATTTGAAACCTTTTGATAATGGCTCAATATCTTATATTCATGGTCTGTTGTTGGGACTGAGAATGGCTCCTTTAGACAAAATTAAAAATGATTGGGAAAAGGATTTACAGACTTCATTATCTGATGAGACCTGGAGGGCTATTTTCAAAATGGTTAATTCTTCATCATTATGTGCTCGTCATTCCCTCCTACAATTTAAAGTGGTACATAGGGTTCATATGTCTAAAGACAAGCTCTCTCGTTTTTTTGCAGATATATCTCCTAATTGTCACAGATGTAATAATAGAGAAACTTCATTAATTCATATGTTCTGGTCATGTTCGAGCCTTGAAAAATACTGGAAAGATGTATTCAAAACTTTTTCTGTACTTTATAAAGTTAATTTTAAACCCAATCCTTTGACTGCCTTATTTGGTATTGTTGAGGAAAGAGTTGTAATTTTGGAGCCTTCTCATTTGTGGGTGCTGGCTTTTATTTATCTTATGGCTAGGAGGGCGATCTTGCTTAAATGGAAGGAGATTGCCCTCCCCCCACCACACATGCTCAATGGTTATGCGATGTTATGTCATGTTTAAATTTAGAGAAGATTCGTCATTCGATTTCTGATTCTAATCAAGATTTTCAAACGTTATGGGGTCCCTTTCTGAACTATTTTGAAAATTTTTGAATTTATTATTGTTATTAAAATATAGATCTGGGCTATTATTATAAAACACTATGTAGTAAAGTACTCTTTTTTCTTTTGTTTTTTTTTAACCAACCAGCTTTGTCTTGGTAGTGGGTGTAGATCTTTTTTATAATATAATTAACCATATTATTGTATTTAATAATTCAATTTATTTTATTTGATTGATCATGAATATGGGATACCTCGATTGTATCTGTGTGATTTATATATAGTGCATTTTGTGCTACCTTATTTTGATTTATAATAAGTATCCTTATGAATTCTGTATTTGTGTATATGAAATATTTTTAAAAAATTGGAAAAAAAAGATATGGAGCTTCAGAAGTTAAAGGTCAGTTGTGATCATTTTAAATGGTGGAGCAAGTTCGAGGGGCTTTTATTGTTTGGTTTGTTGTACAGCTGTTTTCAGGCCTGTGGGTTTTTTATGCAAATCATTAATGTTTTTTTCTCATTGCTTTGCCATTCTGTGCAATGACCCAATTGTTAGTTCATTTTTATTTGTTTTCCAAATATAGTATATTTACAACTCATTGTGAGCAGCCCATTCATATGACAAAACAGATGGATTCCTGCCCTGGTACTTACATTGTATATCAATGACAGATTGTTGATATAGATGACAAACCACAGTGGACCCAGCATCGTACCCTACAGCACACCACTAGTCACAGGCCTCCAGTCAGAGAGGCAACCATTTACTACTACCCTTGGGCTTCTCCCACAAAGCCAATGTCTAATCCAATTTACTAACTCATCTAGAATGCCAAGTGACTGAACTTTGTTGACCAGCCTCCTATGTGGGACCTTGTCAAACACCTTACTAAAATCGATGTAGGCAACATCCACTGCCTTGCTTTCATCAACCTTCCTTGTAGCTTCTTCGGAAAAACTCTATAAGATTGGTTGGGCATGCACTACCACGCACAAAGCCACATTGACTATCTTTAATCAGTCTATGTCTATCCAAATACTTATGTATAGAGTTCCTTAGAATACCTTCCAATAACTTTCCTACCACTGATGTCAGGCTCACCAGCAAATAATTTCCTGGTTTTTTATAGAGCTTTTGTTAAACAGCGGAACAACATTAGCTATCCTCCAATCCCCAGCACTGCATCCGTGGCTAAGAATGTTTTTAAGTATCTCTTTTAGGGCTCCTGCAATTTCTGGACTAGCCTCTCACAGGGTCTGAGGGAACACCTTGTCAGGCCCTGGGGATTTATCCACCCTAATTTGCCTCAAGACAGTGAACACCCCCTCCTCTATAATCTGTATTGGGTCTATTACCTCACTGCTGTATTGCCTCACTTCTATAAACCCTGTGTCCATCTCCCAAGTAAACGCAGATGCAAGAAATCCATCTTAGATCTCCCTCATCTGCTTTGGCTCCACGCATAGATGACCACTCTGATCTTCCAGTGGATCAATTTTGTCCCTTGCTATCCTTTTGCTCTTAATATATCTGTTGATGAGAATGCTAGGAGATGGGTCGAGGCAGATTAATGGTTTGTCACAGACTAAATGGGCCTGTTTCTGTGCTGTCATGTTCTATGAGCCCCAACTATTCAAAGTCTGCATTCATAATGTAGATGAGATTGCCAAGTATAACACATCCAAGCTGGGCTGGCTAAGTGACTGGCAAGGACATAATAGATGGAATCTATTGTCGACAAATGGGAGTTTGTGATAGAAAAAAAAATGGATCTTAAATGCTGAAAGATTGAAAGCTGTTGGAGTTCGAAGGACCTATCTGTTCTTGTGTACAAATCAATGAAAGCTGACATGTAGCCATGTACAGAGGTGCTAGAAAGTTTGTGAACCCTGTAGAATTTTCTGTATTTCTGCATAAGTATGACCTAAAATATGATCAGATCTTCACGCAAGTCCTAAAACTAGATAGAGAACCCAATTAAATAAATAACACAAAAACATTATACTTGTCCATTTATTTGAGAAAAATGATCCAATTTTACAGGTATTTGTTGGGAAAAGTATGTGAAGCTTTGCTTTCAGTAACTGGCGTGACCCCCCTTGTACAGCAATAACTTAACCAAACAGTTCTGGTAACTGCACATTGGCTTGGAGGAATTTTAGGCCATCCCTCCTGACAGAACTGCTTCCACTCTGGGATGTTGGTGGGCTTGCTTGCTTGCATGAACTGCTTGCTTCTGGTCCTTCCACAACATTTTTGTAGGATTAAGGTCAGGACTTTGACTCGGCCATTCCAAAACACAGATTTTCTACTTTTTAAACCATTCTGTTGTTGATTTATATGTTTTTCTGATCATTGTCTTGTTGCATTATCCAACTTCTATTAAGCTTCAGGTGATGGACCACTACTCTGACATTCTCCTGTAAAATGTCTTGATGGAATTTTGAATTCATTGTTCTCTGAACAATTGCAAGCTGTTCAGACCCTGAGGCAGCAAAGCAGCCCCAAACCATGATACTCCCTCCACCATGCTTCACAGTTGGGATGAGGTTTTGCTGTTGTGTGCAATGCCCTTTTTCCTCCAAACATAGCAGTGTGCATTTCCGCCAACAAGTCCTCATCTGTCCACAGAACGTTGTCCCACCAGTCTTGTGGAACAGCCAGGTGGTCTTTTGCAAACTTGAAATGTGCAGCAATGTTCTTTCATGGTGTCTATATCCGAACGCCATTCTTGTTCAGTGTTTTTCTTATAGTGGACACATGAACAGAGACTTCAGCAGGTTCTAGAGATTTCTGCAGGTCTTTTGCTGTTACCCTTGGGTCCTTTTTCACCTCCTTCAGCATTGCACATTGTGCTCTTGGTGTGATCTTTGCAGGATGCCCACTCCTAGGGAGAGTAGCAACAGTACTGTATTTACTCTATTTCCAGACAATTTCTCTTACTATGAACTAATGAGCACTCAGATCTTTAGAAATGCTTTTGTCAACTTTTCCAGCTTCATGCATCTCTGCAATTCATCTTATTCCAGGTGTGGTCTCACCAGGGCCCTGCAAAGGATCTTCTAAAGTCCTCTGAAAATTGTTTTGATCGAGACACGGTGTACAAAAACAGATCTTTCTTGAGCAGAACAGGCTCTGTCAGTAACCTGACTTTGTGTGTCTTTTTTATAGGACAGGACACATCTAAAACCCACACCTCCAAACTCATCTCATTGATTGGAACACCGGACTCCAAATAGATTTTGTAGAAGGCATTACCTCAGAGGTTCACATACTTTTTCCAACAAATACATGTAATATCAAATAATTTTTCAAAATAAATAAATGAACAAGAATAATGTTTTTTGTGTTACTTTTTAATTGGGTTCTCTTTATCTAGCTTTAGGACCTATGTGAGGATCTGATCACATTTTAGGTTATATTTATGCAGAAATAGAGACAATTCTACAGGGCTCGCAAACTTTCCAGCACCACTGTAAACAATTCTCATGGGAAATGATGTTGGCCTTTATTGTAAGAGAATTTGAGCACAAAAATAGTGATGCCTTCTTGGAGAGATTTCACCTGATTACTTACAGATGTATCTGAGGCAGGTCATGGTTGAAGTAGAGGGGGCGCAAGAAATGTCACCAGATCAATTTCTAGGATGGAGCAGGTCTGTTGTATGAGGACAGATTAAACAACCCCGGCTTGATTTTTCTTGGATGTCCAGTCCCTATACACTTCCATCCTCCACCAGCAAGGCCTCAAAGCTCTCCGTTTCTTTCTGAACACCAGGCCTAACCAGTTACCCTCTACCCCCACTTTCCTCCATCTAGCGGAACTTGTCCACACTCTCAATAATTTCTCTTTTGGCTCCTCCCACTTCCTTCAGACAAAAGGTATAGCCATGGGCACCCGCAAAGGTTCCAGCTATGCCTGCCTTTCTGTCAGCTACATGTTCCAAGCCTACCCTGCTATCACTCCCCAACTTTTCCTTCGCTACATCAACGACTGCATTGGTGCTGCTTCCTGCACCCATGCAGAGCTCGTCAACTTCATCAACTTTGCCTCCAACTTCCACCTTGCCCTCAAATTAACCTGGTCCATTTCCGACACCTCCCTCTGATTTCTCGATCTTTCTGTCTCTGTCTCTGGAAACAGCTTATCTATTGACGTCTATTATAAACCCAAGGATTCTCACAGCTACCTGGACTCTACCTCTTCCCACCCTGTTACTTGTAAAAATGCCATCCCCTTCTCACAATTCCTCTGTCTCCGCCGCACCTGCTCTCAGGATGAGTCTTTTCATTCCAGAATGGAGATGTCCTCCTTTTTCAATGAAAGACGTTTCCCTTCCTCCACACTCAACACTGCCCTCAACTGCATCTCTTTCATTTCATGCACGTAAGCTCTTACCCCATCCTCCCACCACCCCATCAGGGATTGGGTTCCTCTGGTCCTGGTTTACCATCCCAGCAGCCTTTACATCTAGTACATAATTTTCTGTAACCTCCGTCATCTTTTTGTTTTCCACAGCGATTGCTCTGTATGCGACTCCCTTGTCCATCATTCATCCCTCCCCTCTGATCTTCCTCCTGGCACTTATCCTGACAAGCAGAACAAGTGCTACACCTGCCCCTACACCTTCTCCCTCACTACCATTCAGGGCCCCAAACAGTCCTTCCAGGTGAGGCGACACTGCACCTGTGAGTCTATTGGGGTCTCTACTGTATCCAGTGCTCCCGGTGTGGATTCCTGTATATTGGTGAGACCCGACGTACATTGGGAGACCGCTTCGCCAAGCTCCTATGCTCCATCCACCAGAAAAAGTGGGACCTTCTGGTGGCCACCCGTTTTAATTCCACTTCCCATTCCCGTCCTGATATGTCCGTCCATAGCCTCCTTTACTATTGCGATGAAGCCATACTCAAGTTGGAGGAACAACACCTTATAGTCCATTTGGGTAGCCTCCAACCTGATGGCATGAACATAGGTTTCTGGAACTTCTGGTAATGGCCTCCCCTTCACCATTCCCCATCCCCACTCTCTCACCTTATCTCCTTAACTGCCCATCACCTCCCTCTGGTGCTCCTCCTCCTTTTCTTTCTTCCATGGCCTTCTGTCCTCTCCTTTCAGATTCCCCTTTTTCCAGCCTTGTATCTCTTTCACCAATCAACTTCCCTGCTCTCTATTTCACTCCCCCCCCCCAGTTTCACCTATCACTTTGCATATCTTCCTCCCTCCCTCCCACCCTCTCACTCTGAATCCTCATCTTTTTTTCTCCAGTCCTGCTGAAGGGTCTTGGCCTGAAATTTTGCTGTTTACTCTTTTCCATAGATGCTGCCTGGCCTGCTGACTTCTTCCAGCATCTTGTGTGTGTTGCTTGGTTTTCCAGCATCTGCAGACTTTCTCTTGTTTGTGTGCTTATACTTGCTTGCATTTGGACGACTGAGACTTGGCCTCACTGAAACATACAGATTTTTTAGGGTTCAGTGTGGTAGGTGTAGAGATGATGCTTTCTCTTGATAGGTGTCTGATCTTCAGAGAAGTTCAATCAAGCAGGACTGAGATGGTAATAAAGCTCATCTGTATGATAGTGAGCCTCTGAAATTCTCTGCTCAGGATGGCTTTGGACATTCAGCCATGATCTAATTGAATGGTGGAGCATGTACGTGGAGTGGGTGATCTACTTCTACTCTTATTTTATATGTTCTGGTGCTCCTATGATTCAGAATTAGAATTGGGTTTATTACCGCTGACAAATATTCAGTAGCCACTTTATTTAGGCACTTCCTGTGGTCTTCTGCTGCTGTAGCCCATCCACTTCAAGATTTGACAATTTTTATGTTCAGAGATGCTCTTTTGCACACCTCTGTTGCTAACCTGTCAGCTTGAACCAGTCTGGCCATTCTCCTCTGACCTCTCTCATTAACAAGGCATTTTCACCCACAGAACTGCCGCTCACTGATCTTTTTTTGTGTTTTGCACCATTCTCTGTAAACTCTGGAGACTGTTGTGTGTGAAAATTCCATGCGATCAGCAGTTTGAAATACTCAAATCACCCTGTCTGGCACCAACAATCATTTTATGATCAAAGTCACTTAGATCACATTCTTTCTCCATTCTGATGTTTGGTCTGAATAACAACTAAACCCCTTGACCATGCCTGCATGCTTTTATGCATTGACTTGCTGCCACATGATTGGTTGCTTAAATATTTGCATTAATGAGTAGGTGTGCAGGTGTACCTAATAAAGTGGCCACTGATAGTATGTCATGAAATTTGTTGTTCTGCAGCAGCAATACATTGCAAGACATACAAGATGTAAAGACTCTCAGTTAACCTGTCCCAAAGCATTGCTTTGATTGCCTCAAATGACTTGTGTGTTTCTTAGGAGGATAGGACAACGTTTGCTATGATTTTCATTTGTGGTCACTATTACAGAAAATGTCACAGAATATAGGACAAAGAAGTAGGTCTTTTGGCTCATGCAGTCTGTGCAGGTGTTTATGCTGTACTCAGAAATCCTCCTGTCTTCTCAGCAATTTCTAACTGCATCGTCTTTTTTTTTGTCTTTTCTTTCATAAGCGTGTCCCCTTTCTCTTAAAACGCGCACACAACCTACTCTTCAAAATTCCTCTTGCAGCCGATTCTTCATTCTTGCCATTCACAATGTGGGACTTTCTTTTAGAATTCCCTTTTTCCTTTATGTAACCATCCCATGACATTGCTTTTAATTTTGGTCTTCTCCAAGAAGTATATAGCAAAAACTTTTATCAGTTTACTGATCTTTGGCTAGTCATTATCAGTTTCCTATTACTAGAGAAAATCTACTCATCTTTTACTGAGAAGTGTAATTTCACAGTCCTGGTATAATCATTGATCTTTTTTGGCACCTTTTTGGTATCTCTTGTCTCTCCTTACTGTGGTGACAAAAACTGCACACTATTTTCCAAGCACGGCTTCAACAACTTTCAATACAAATTTAGAAATAATCCCTACAGCCTGGTTTGCTTCTCTTATATTTATTAACCCATGCTGATCCTGCTGCTCCTTCACTTCATTTGCTTCATATTTTCCAATCTATGTATGACATTTTATTTTTCTTCCCAAAATGTCGCTCTTCACACTCAATTGCTTTGAATGTCATGTACCGGTTCTGCATGTTCAATGGGCTGATTCAGAATGCTTTATTGAAGTCCACCTCAATATTGTCAACCCAATTTTAGAAAAAGTATTTCTGCTCTCAAAATCTTTCTCGGGATCAGTATTGATTCTTGTAGGTTTATTTCCATGGACCCTGAAGGAGACCATCCTACTCAAGGTCACCATGTTGCTCAAAAAAGGATAATTTTGACCAATCAAACTTTTCAACTCCACCACCCACCCTCCTCTAATCTTTTCACCAATGACTTTGTGTTACATCGTGTTACTGAATTCATGGACCGATCTCAATGTGTACCAGAATCTGGAGAGAAAGTATATCCACAAATCGAGCCCAGGAGCTCGGAAGAAATTTCTTTTCATTGAGAGTGATGAGCGTATAGAGCATTGAAAGGGGAATGCTGCAGAACATGTGGAGATGGTTTTAAGGGGAGATTGGATAAGTATATTCAAGAAAAGGCAAATAAGTCAGTGATAAAAGTGAGTGACCATTCCAGGGCCAAAGGTGAAACAGCAGCAATCATGAAGATTTTCCCTAAACGTTGACTTGAGTATGTACTATCATTCATCTATATACTATTAAAACTCTCATGCTCTGTCTGTCTGTCTGTTTGTCTGTTTGTGACCTCCAATTAGCGCAAACGGTGCATTACGCCAGCATTTTTTTTGGCTAAATCCAATTAAAATGCTCTAACTTACAGGATTCTGGCAAATTGCAGGGTTATATATTCATATAAAATTGCTCATTCGCCAAAAATCAACAGGCTGCCTTTCACCCGAGACTTGATCGGCCATCATGGAAATCGGGACGCCACAGCCCGATGCATGCGCACGACCAGCCTCAGCAGCGTCTCACGATGCTCACAGAGCCGCTTTCACCTTCCATGGAGACCACGACGCCACAGCCCGATGCATGCGCACGGCCAGCCTCAGCAGCTTGGAGGCTTTGGTGTTACTACTTCCTATCTTCTATAAAGCATTAGGGTAAAAATGTATGGATAGTCTAATTATGCGGCGTGGAAAGAGAAGGGGGACATTATGGTCAAGAGATGACGCCAAACGTCATCGGGAAGCAGCAAGGAGAGGGAGAGAACAACAATCGGATGAGGCCAGGGCTACACGACTCCAGGATCAAAGAGTCAGGACAAAAAAGATGACAGAAGATGAGACAGAGGAGGACAGGCATGCACATCTCCAAAATGACAACAATAGGCACAGACGGAGGAGAGAACAAGAATCCGATCAGGCCAGGGCTGCACAACTCCAGGATCAGAGAGAAAGAACAAATGGTAGAAGAGATGAAGAGACGAAGGATGAAAGGGCTGTGCATCTCCAGAATGACAAAAACAGGCAGAGAAGGAGGAGAGAGGAAGAGACAGAGGAGAAAAGGAAAGATCAACTCGAGAATATGCGGTACAGAGTAATTATTGCGAGAGTTGCTGAAGACGACAATGGCCGCTTTTGACAACAATACCTTGACAGAGAAAGAGCAAAGCAAAATGCACGACTCGCATGCCGTCACATTTCTGCTGATGTTGGTTCAATGACCAGAGTATGCCCTCACTGTCGTGCCTTCCTATTCACTGGAGAAACCGCACATTTCTGCTGTATGAAGGGAAAGGTCAGGATAGGCAATTTGCAGCCTCTTCCCAATGAACTCCTCAATTTGTACAGCAATGATGAACCTATTGCAAACGAGTTCAGGAAGAACATCAAACAATACAATTGCCTCTTCCAAATGACATCCTTTGGTGCCAAAGAAGTCACTCCAACTAGGAATCGATGGAATCCTTCTGTGATTATTCCAGGCCAAATCTATCATTACACCAAACATTTAGTTCCAGACACGACCTAGCAAGCCCAATTCCTTCAAATTTACTTCATGGATACTTAACGTTCATTCTGGTCACATACTTGTCTTGCTATGCGTCTTTCTTCTTTAATTTCCAAATCAAAGAGATAGCAGTAGCATTCAGTAAAATTTAATATTCATTCTGGTCACATCAGACTGCACTGCCCTTCTCTCAAAGGGTGCCCCAACGGGTCACCCCGTTGTCTAGTTGAACATAGAAATAGAATAATTCAATGTTGGACAGGTTATTTGGCTCATGCTGTTGTGCCAGTTTGGATGCCAATCTTGATACTAATCTATATAAAATGTCCTTCTCCTGTGTTTCATTTATATCCTTTCATTTCATCCACAGTTATGCCTCTATCTGAAAGTCTTTTAGACTCCACCAACCTACCTGATTCCATTACTACCCCAGGCAATATATTTTGGGCACCTACCATTCTCTATGTAAAAAACCCTGCTCCTTACATTTCCCTTAAACTTTCTCTCTCTAACCTTAAAACCATGTCCTGTGACTTTCTGACACTATAAAGGTGTTACACATGCAGCCATCCTCAGCATGTCCGCTTTACTCAGCCAGAGGCAGCTCAGATGGTTAGGTCATGTCAGGCGAATGGGCTCTGCTTGAGTCTATCTGGGTTGCTGGCAGAGGGTGAGCACCCAGTTGGTCACCCAGAGCTTTGCTTCAAGGACATCCGCAAAACAAGATCTGAAGCTGGCCAACATTGATGTGGACAACTGGGAGGCATAGCAGATGACCTGCACTCCAGCCCTGGAGTCTGGAAGTTCAGAAAGGCATGCAAATAGCAGAAAGTACCCTCATCAACGAGCTGGCTGCTAAGAGAGCTTGATGGAAGGAGAGGGCTGCTCCAACAAGATGCCTGGCTTCTTTCACCTGCAGCCAGTGTAGAAGAGACTGCTACTCTAGAGTGGGACTTTTTTAGCCAGTCTAGGAAAGGGACCACAATGAGCTGACTTTTCTCGTGTGCTACCCACTGTCTTTCAAGACAGAAGGATGCCAACAACACTATAAATACCTCTCATAATTTTAAAAACTTCTATCAAGTCTCCCCTCAGCCTCAATCCAAGTTTGTTTAATCTTTCCTTATAGTTCAAACCCCTAATCCAGGTAGCATCCTCCTCTGCATCCTCTACGTAGTCTCCATGTCCTTTCTATAATGGGTGCAACCAGAACTGTATACAATACTCCAAATGCAATCTGACTAAGTTTTATGTAGCTGCAGCTTGTTTTCCCCAATCAATGAAGGTAAGCATGTCATGCATCTTCTTTAACGCCTTGTCCACTTGTAACCACTTCCAGTGAACGAGGGACCTGGACCCAAAGATCCCTCTGTATCTCAGCATTATTAAGTGGTCTCCTATTAGCTGTATTCTGCCTCCTTTCATTTAACCTTCCAAAGTGCATCACCTCACACTTGTCCATCTGCCACTTCTCTGTAACTGATCTATACTGGGCTCCACGGTAGCGTATCGGTTAGTGTGATTCTATGACAGTTCAGAGTTCAATTCCGCCGCCGTTTTGTAAGGAGTCTCTGTACGTCCTCCCCGTGGAATGCGCATGTTTTCCCCGGGTGCTCCAGTTTCCTCCCACAGTCCAAAGACATGCCAAGTAGGTTAATGAATTGGTTATTGTAAATTGTCATGCGATTAGGTTAGGGTTAATCGGGGTTGTGGGTTTGCTGGGGCAGTGTGACTCGAAGGGCCAGAAGGGCCTACTTTGCTTTGCTAAGAGAGGCCGCTTTGTTTTGCTAAATAAAAATAAATATCTTCTCTTGTGCTCTCCAGTGAGCACACTATTTGCATGGTTGAGAGTCAAATGGCAACTCCCGAGCTGTTGACTGTGGGAAACCTGACAATAGTTATGCCACTGAAAATCAAATAAAGGCAGGCAGATACTCTCTTGTTCAATATGGTTTTAAGCTACTATCTGCTTCTCAAGCATGTTTATTTCCCCACATAGGCTACCTGATTGTTGAAGATTTGTGAATGGAATTAAACACTGAACATCCCCCTTCAGATATCATAATGATTAGAAGATCTGAGCTTTCCTTGTACAAGGTACGATTCCATCTGTTGGAGTGGTTACCCCAAGATACTCACTGACTTTAGTTTTTTTAAAAAAAATTTATTCCCTGCTTCTGTACTTCTATACAACAAAGTACATTCAGCCCATCATGCCTATTCTGGCACACAGAACAATTACATTCCCACTTATTTTCCTAGTGACCTATTTTCCCCACAATCCCATCAACTCCATCTAGATACTACTACCCACCTACTCCAGGGGTATTTACAATTAACTTACCTTAACTTATATACCAACCCACATATCTTTGGGATGTGGGAGGATGGGATTGATGGGAAACCCGTGCAGTCACGGGGAGAACAGGGGATCTCTACAAATACAGCTCCTGAGGTCACTGAAGCTGTGAAGCACCATATTAGTAGGACTGAGTTAAGCACACCAGATTTATTTTATTTTATTTAGGGGTACAACTCGGTCACAGAACTTTCCAACCCAACGAGTCCGTTCTACCCAATTACACTCAAGTGACCAATTAGCCTATTAACCCAGAGGGAGGGGAATCTGTGGAATTCTCTGCCCGATGAAGCAGTGGAGGCTACCCCAGTAAATATATTTAAGACAAGGTTGGATAGATTTTTGCATAGTAGGGGAATTAAGGGTTATGGGGAAAAGGCAGGTAGGTGGAGATGAATCCATGGTCAGATCAGCCATGATCTTATAGAATGGTGGAGCAGGCTCGATGGGCCAGATGGCCTACTTCTGCTCCTATTTCTTACGTCCTTATGTCTTTGGAATGTGGGAGGAAACCAGAGCACTTGGAGGAGACCCACATGATCATGGGGAGAATATACAAACTCCTTACAGACAGTGGTGAGAAAAGAAACCTAGTTCACTTGCGCAGTAATAGTGCTGCACTATTCTGGTGACTAACATTGCGCTAATCACTGTTACCATGCTGGCACATTTCATACCCTGAAGAATTTAGGTGAACCTGTGGCATCTTTTTTCTGGGTTGAACTAATTTGCAGAGCATCAAGCCAAATGAACCTGCAACTTCTACAGGACTTCAACTATTCACCTGTAGACGCAGACTTCAAGATTTGAAGCAAGTTTCATTAAAACTGTTATCAAAGAATGTGTTGTAACCCAGGTGTAAAATTATTTGTTGGGAGATATCTATGTGACAGGATCTCATACAGACTTCTCAGTAGAATGGTATTTTTTAAAGGTAAACTTGTTTATTTTTAAATTGAGTTGTGGTGGTTTGATACTGTGTTGTTGATTTTCTGATTAAATTTTACTGAGATCTTGTCCCAATTCCAAAGCTGCAATGTTGTCAACAAAAAGCTTTCTTTGAGGGTTCATTTTAAGAGTTCTTAGCTTGTGTGCTTTTTATAATTGTGAATTACAAACAACCCACAACACAGAATGTCTGAATTCAACCCTAAAACTTCAAATGTTCATGGATTGAACCTGAAATTGGCAGCTTTTAGTAAAATAAGCTGCACTAAAATTTTAGCTGACTTTAATCTTCATTCTCGGTTTGACAAATCAACTGTAATATTTAAAGTTCAAAGCTCAAAGTAAATGTGTTAACAAAGTACATATATGCCACTTTATACAACCCTGAGACTCATTTTCTTGCAGGCATACACAGTAAAACTAAGAAACACAACAGAACCAATGAAAATCCGCACCCAACAGGACAAATGACTAATGTGCAAAAGACAAAATACTATGCAAATACAAAATAATAATAATAATAATAATAAATTAGCAATAAATATTGAGAATATGAGATGAGGAGTTCTTGAAAGTGATTCCATAGTTTGTGGGAACAGTTCAGTGATGGGATCGGTGAAGTTATCCCCTCTGCTTCAAGAGCCTGATGGTTGAGGGGTCATAATTGTTTCTGAAACCGGTGTTGTGGATCCTAAGGCTCCTGTACCTTCTTCCTGATGGTAGCCATGAGAAGAGACCATAGGCTGTGTTGCATATTTAATATTTCAGTAATATTTGAGTAATATTGTAAATATATTATTTGATTAGGCATTCTTTGTTTGTTTAACTAATTCATTAAAGGTTATATGTAATAGTATGTGAATGGCATACATCATCATGCCACTACATTTTACGTGTGCATCTTGCTAGAAGCAGAACTAAGACTGTACAGGAGTTATTCCTGGCTTCGTGTTTTCCTTTCAATTAGTTTTATGTTTTGAAGTTACAAAACATAACAGTGGTGATGAGGAAGTTTTAAATGAACCTGAGACAAAAACTACCTACCTATTAAGGTGCAGCAAGACACTTAGCGTACATGGCTGAATTGAGGTTCTCTGAGCATTGTCTGTTCAGTAATACGCTTAATGATGCACTGAGAGATCACATAGTTTGTGAATTCTTACAAGAAAATATTCAAGATGGCTGCTAACTGAACCACAACTTACATTTAAAAGAGCAGTTGAAATACTGTAACTGTATCAATGGAAACAGCAGAAAGAGATGCAATTGAGTTGCAGTCAGGAATGAAATTGAGCATGAACAAAATTACAATAGAATATAGAGCATAGAACAATACAGCACAGAACAGACCCTTTGGCCTACAACATTGTGCCAAACCAGCTGAAAAGTAAATTAAACCCCACAAAACTAATCCCTCCTATCTATACAATGTCCATACCTCTCCATCTTCTTCATATTCATGGGCCTATCTAGATGTCTCTTAAGAGTCTCTAATGTATTTGCCTCTACCACCATACCAGGAAGCGCAATCTAGGCATCCACAACTCCCTCAGTGAAAAACTTACCCCTTACAACCCCTTTGAACCTACCCCGTCTCACCTTCAGAGTATGCCCTCTGGTATTAGACATTTCTACCCTGGGAAGGGGTGTATGGGGTGTCAGGAAGGGGTAGCACCTCTGGTAAGGGGACATGTTGCATCCTTTTCAAGGTGGTTAGTCCACCTTTGGTCCCAACCTGTCACTCAGCTCTCACCTGTGGCTCCCCGTAGCTGTTTGCATGCGACAGCGGCCACACCCCGAGCAACGGCTTCGACAAGCTGGCTAAGCCAGGTGAGGGTAGCCAACGGGTCTCAAAGCCTCAGTGAGATAGGGAGTTGCCTATCCCAGCATGTGAAGACAGACCCCGACAGATTGAGCGGACGAGACCAATGGAAGGTCCAACGGTCAAGAAGGCGGTCTCTGCAAGTGTCGTGGAACATGTAGAGCATGACAAGACACAAAGGATGTCCTAGCCATCCACTGCGCCTAGTCTCATCTCCAGCCGACTCAACTCTGTCTTGCCACTGGATCCAGATGGGAATTGGGAAGAGAGAGTGAGGCTGACGCTGCGCAACTCTCCCTCACTTAAATCTAAATTACGCGCTAGTCTTGACACCATCATAAAGGTGTCGAGGTCCTCATCGACGTTGGCGATGGACAAACACACCCTGGGAAACAGATACTTCCTGTCCACTCTATCTATGCCTTTCATAATCTTATAAACCTCTATCAGATCTCCCCTCAGCCTTTACCAGTCCAGAGAAAACAACCCAAGTTTGCCCAACCTCTCATGATAGCACATGCCTTCTAAACCAGGCAGCAGCCTGGTAAACCTCTTCTGCGGTCTTTCTAAGCAGAAACCGGCTGAGCTGAACAAATTGTGTCATTGTTGTGGCAGGGGCTCACATACACCAGACCAATGAAGGTTTAAAGGTGAAACTTGCAGAAAATGCCACAAAGTAGGACACATACAAAAAGTATGCTGGACAGACAAAAATAAATAGACTGCACAGGGAAGAGAGAAAGATAAAAAGTCAAGTTGCAGTTTCAAAAAGAGCACTAATCTGCATGCTGTAGATGAAAAATCTGATAATGATGAGAATGACAGGACTGAGTAGCCTTGAGATTTACAATGTGAAATCTAACAATATACAAGCAATGCAGTTTGCATCTGAAGTTAAAGGCAAATTAATTAAAATGGAATTGGACACTGGCTCAGCTGTTTCGGTTATTCCACAAAATGAGTTTGAATAGCCTGTCAAAGATACTGAACTGAAGCCTGCAGATATCCAACTGAGAACTTATACTGGAGAAAAAAGAGGCTTATACTGTGGGAACGCCCTTCATAACAGTGAAATACAACAACCAACAAGCCACATTGGACTTGTACAGTATAGTAGTTGTATTATATAGTATAGATAGACAGATATGTACTGTATATCAGTTGTGATGCATACTATATTGAGTTGGAGTTTATAGCTAAGTGGGAAAGAATGTTGTGTATTTAATATTTCAATAATATTTGAGTAATATTGTAAATATATTGTTTGATTAAGCATTTTTTGTTTACTTAAATAATTCTTTTTTTTGCAAAAGCATGTGAATAGCATACATCATCATCATGTGCGTATCTCGTTAAAAGTAAAAGTAGCAGTTATTTCAGTGTTTTCCTTCCAATTATTTTTACATTTTGGAATTACAAAACATAACAGTCTGGGTAGTGAGGGTCCGCGATGATGGATGCTGCTTTTCTCCATCAGTTTTCTGTGTGAATGCGCTCAGTGGTGGGGAGTGCTTCACCTGTGATCGATTGGGCTGTATCCACTCCCTTTTGTAGGATTTTTCATTCACGGGCATTGGTGTTTCCATACCAGGCCTTGATGGAACCAGTCAATATACTCTCCACCACATGTTTATAGAAGTTTATCAAAACCTTAGATGTCATACTGAATCTTCACAAATTTCTAAGGAAGTAGAGGTGCTGCTGTGCTTTCTTTGTAATTGCACTCATAGTACGTGCTGGACCCAGTAAAGATCCCCTGAAATGATAACAGAAGGAATTTAAAGTTGCTGACCCTTTTCAATTCTGATCCTTTGATCAGGACTAGCCCATGGGCCTCCAGTTTCCTCCTCCTGAAGTCAATAATCAGCTTCTTGTTCTTGCTGACATTGAGTGAGAGATTGTTGTTGTCGCACCACTCAGCCAGATTTTCCATCTCCCTCCTATATGCTGATTTGTCACCACCTCTGATTTGACCAATGACAATGGTGTCATTGGCAAATTTAAATATGGCATTGGAGCTGTATTTAGCCTCACAGTCATAGGTGTAAAGCGAGTAGAGCAGGGAGCTAAGTACACATCCCTGTGGTGCACCAGTGCTGACGGAGATTGCAGAGGAGATGTCGTTGCCAATCTGAACTGACTGGGGTCTGCATTGAGGAAATCAATGATCCAATTGCACAAGGAGGTATTGAGGCCAAGGGCTGTTTCTCCATTAGGCAAATTGGAATGTATCCAAGTCACTTCTCAGGCAGGAGATGACATGTTTCATCATCAACTTCTCAAAGCACTACATTATAGTGAATGTAATTGCTACTGGACAGTAGTCATTGAGGCTGTCCTTCTTTGGCACCGATATACTTGAAGTTTGCTTGAAGCAGGAGGGCACCTCAGACTGCTGAAGTGAGAGGTTAAAGATCTCAGTAAACACTGCAGCCAGTTGATCGGCACTGGTCTTTAGTACTCGGCCAAGTACCCCATCTGGCCCAGTTGCTTTCCATGGGTTCACCTTCCTGAAGCATGCTCAGCTCACATGTTGACCTCAAAGACCAAAATCGCAGGGTTATTGGGAGCTGTGGGAGTTTGTGAAGGTTTCTCCATGTTTTGATGGTGAAAGCAAGCATTGAAGGCATTGAGCTCATCTGGGACCCTGTCGTTTGGTTTCACTTCGTAATAGGTAATAGGATTCAAACCCTGATACAGCTGTCGAGCATCCTTCAAGTAATTCAAGTTTGGTCAGAAATAGTTATGTCGCAAGTGAGATGGCTTTCCAGAGATTGTACTTGGACCTCTTAGTTGCCAGACTTGAATGCCTCTGATCTGGCCTTCAGCAGATCGTGGATCTCATGGTTCATCTAGGGCTTCTGGTTGAGGAGGACTCTGAGTGATTTTGTGGGGACACATTCATCTACAATTGGTTTTATAAAGTCCATGACAACCAACTGTGTATTCATTCTGATCCTCTGATGAGTCCTTGAACATAGCTCAGTCCACCAACTTGAAGTCACTCCGCTGCCCTCTGTGACCAACTCTTTGTTGCCCTTACCTCTAGAGCTTTGCTCTTCAGCCTCTGCTTGTATGCAGGTCAGACAAGAACATCCAAATGATTAGATTTCCGGAAGTGTGTGGAATCGGAGGCATTCCTAATCATAGTGGTTAAGTGCGCTAGGACTCCTGGTGCTGGAGATTATATGCTGATGATAATTGCGCAAAGGTTTCTTCAAACAAGAATGACTGAAGTCCCTGACTATGTGTCGGGATGGTTTGTTTCTTGTTTCGTGATAGCCACATTCAGTATCTCGAGTGCCTGACTAACATCAGCTTTTGGTGATATGTAAACTGTGGTCAGGATTACGAAGGAGAACTCTCTTGTTAAGTAGAATAGTGAGCATTTAATCACTGGATGTTCAAGGTCAGAGGGAACAAGAACGCAACAAAACCACTGCATCCGAGCACGACAGAGAGTTCATCATGAAGCATATACCCCCACCTTTTGGCCTTCTCCAAATCAGCAGCCCAGTCCTTCCTGTGTATTGAGAAGCCTTCAGATCTTACTGACATATCCAGCTTGTCCAGAGTGACCAATGTCTCCATGAAACACAGAACCTCATTTCCCTCCGATACAGCAAACTTGCCCTTAGGTCCTCAATCTTGTTGTGCAGCTACTGTACATTTGCTAACAAGATGCTGGGTAACAGAACTTCCATTCCTTGATATTTCATTCTGGTTTGAAGTCCTCCTCTCCTCCCTTTCTTTCGGCCATGACGCTGTACCTTCAGCCACTAAGGGTGCTAAAGATGCTGTACCTGCGTGCATGAGGGTTAAGTCAGAAGATCGTGAAATTGTGAGTTAATTAAGATAGTTCAAAAGTACATTGCTTAAAGGGAAATTACAGGCTGTAAATTACAATGGGAGTAATTCAGAAGTATATTTAGAAGTTTTGTAAGCAGCCTGCAACATGTCGCCGTGGACGACCGGCACCATCTTGGCTACAGCCATACGGCCATAGAAAAATTTCATTTGATATTTATTAGAATATCTTTCTAAGCCTCTCTGCCTTTTTTCAAATGAAAAAAAAATGCAAAAGCTGCAAAGTTAAAATAAAATCAGAAATTGCTGGAAACATTCACCAGATCAGATGGCTTCTGTGGAAAAAGAAACAGAATTAAAGTTTCTACTACAGGGTCTTTGACAAGAAACATTAACTTAGTTTCTTTTCACTGCTGGTATTTGACCTGCTGGGAATTTCCAGGATCATTTTTTTATTTCTGCTTCTTGACTATTTGGGTTGAATTGTACATAGCTCAGCACCTAATTTTACTTTATAAACCAGCTATAAAGCTGTAAGCTATAGTTGCATTGGGACTAACCCCAGAATCATCTAGAGGGCAGTCCATTCTTTGGTTGGATGTGAGTGGTGGGAGGCCACACTGATAACTCCTGATTTGTCAGCTCCTGTGCTGCCTAACTTTGTGTAGACAGATCATAGAAAATGGCTGCTGAGTCCATCAGGACATTAAATATTCTCAATAAAGACAGTGAGTACTTCAGTGTACCCAGCCAACTGATCTTAAAAATACTTTGAGCCACATACAGTATATGTAAATTTACATTAGCATTATTATTTATAGCCAGTGTTTAAAAACAATCAAACAGAAACGTGTGTGATGATATAACCAATTGTCTGCTGCCTAAGATCAACTTCAAGCCAATTGCCAGTTGTGATGCAGTGAATAACAATCCTCATACTCTGTCAGAAAGCTATTGGTTCAAGCCTCACTGCCGAGATTTAGCATACAAGTCATGCTGATACTCTCAAGTGGTACTGAGAGAGTACTGCTTTGTTGGTGTAGTGTCTTTAGATGAGACATTAACTTGAGGTCTCATATATCTTTTCAGATGATTGAAAAAGCCCATCCCAACAGTCCTTGCTATGGTACCTCCTGCCTGATGGTAGGTGCTCAAAGAGATTGTTGGATGGTTGGGAGGGACTCTTGACAAAGCTAAGGGACTTAAGAAAGAAACATTTCTGATAAATATTTTGGATGGATGGAAGAAAAAAATTATCCCCAGTGTCTCAACAAACAGTATGCACACAGATGATCTATCATTCCTCAACAAAATAATCATTAGCTATGAATATTGTGGAAAGTACTGTATTTATGAAAGGTGCTTTATAAATCTACAATTTTTTTCTTCCTAAGATCTTATAATAACATCGCGGAGAAAAGCTGAATTGGTGAACTTTCTAAAATTGTTCAAATTCCAACATGCTGGAAATGTAGCAAAGTAAAATGCTGAAAGCACTTAATAGGTCAGACAGCATCAGTAGAAAGAGAAACAGCGTTAACCTGTCCAGTCAGAGACCACTTGTGAGAACATTTGTGGTGCTTATTGCATACACTCAGTGGCCACTTTCATAGGAAATACTTAGCAGGTCAAGCAACATCTGCAAAGAACGTAATAGCTAATGTTTCAGAAGCTCTGATAAAAGGTAATCAATCTGAAACTTGATTAGAATTGAAGACAGAAGGCTGTCAAACCACATCAAATGGAGGTCATAAGGAATGATTACCTAAAAATAAAATGGGAATCAAAAATGTTCCATAGGCTTATAAATAGTAAAAGAGCAACATATAGAAGAGTGGAGTGAATTAAGGACAAAAATGCAAATTCACACTTGGATGCTGAGGGATGTCTCAAGGTACTACATACATGAATATTGTCATGTCTTCAACAGGAAAGAGGGACTAGTGATGAGAAAGATAGTCAAGGCACTGGGCATGTTAAAAATTGAGATAGTTCAATATGGGTCAGGCCTCCTTCTTTCTGCTACCATCAGGCTGGACATACAGAAACCTGAAGTCCCACACCGGCATTTAGGAACTGCTAGTTTTCTACAATTTAAGTTTATGTCATCTCATGTTAGTCATGTTTGTAATGTACTGTGCTATTGCTGTGGAAAGCGAATTTTCATTGCATTTATACCCTGTGTGTGTGTGTATGCCTATGACAACAAACTCGAATTTAGATTTGAGACTTTGAATTTTTCAACTGACCTGCACAACCCTAATCCCTACCTCAGCAGTGGAACACCACACACTACCTCTTGTACTACCACGGACCTGACTCAGATTGTGTCTTCTTTTTAAACTCATGTATTGCTTTTGCACAATCTTCTTTTTCCTCTTTCTCTTCATTGTTTTTCTATAATTTATGCATAATAATGTGTGTTGCCTGTCCCTGTGTGCTTGTGATGTTTTTGCAAGGAAGCTTTTCATTGCATCTTTCAAGATTGTGTTGAATAGTTGTTTTTCAGACTGAAAGAAGGGGAGCTGTGGAGTTCCCCAGGCTTGGTATTAGTCATAGAGTCATACAGCAGTGAAACATGTCTTTCAGCTCATAATGAGCCATTGATTTTCACACACTGAGACTTGGGGTTGCAAATCTCTCAATTTATATGATACAAAATTGACAGCATTGTGAACTGCGAAGATGAGTGATAATTTACAGCAGAGTATAAGCAGACATGTAGATTAGGCTGAAATGTGGCAGACATGAAATGAGGAGAAATGTGGGACCATGAAGGGAGGCAAAGCAGATTAAAGGATACTCTTCCAGTGGGGATGCTGGAGAAAAGGGACCTGGGGATATACATGCACAAATCATTGAAAGTGATGAGGCAGGTTGAGAAGGAGGCAAATAGGGCACAGAGTGCAGGAAGCTTTATCAATAAGAAGCACAAAACATTAAAGTGGAAAGTCATGCTGAACCCTTATGAAGCACTAGTCAGACCGAAGCTGGAGTATTGCTTTCAACTCCTGTTTCCTGACCAAGTACTAAAACCTGTGCTGATCAGCTGGCTGGAGCGTTCACTGAGAGCTTTAACCTCTTGCTGTGGCAGTCTGAGGTACCCAAATGCTTCAAGCAGGTTTCATTTATCCCAGTGCCTCAAAAATCACGGTAACCTGCCTCAATGGCTATCGTTCGGTCGCTCTTACAAGACATCCACAGTGATGAACTGTTTTAAGAGGTTGCTGATGAATCATATCAACTCCTGCCTGAGAATTGACTTAGATCTGTTCCAATTTGCCTAACAGAGAAACATGTCCACAGCAGATACCATCTCATTGGCTCTTTGCTCAACCCTGGAACATCTGAACAGCAAAGATGCACACATCAGTATGCTCCTTATTGACAACAGCTCAGCATTCAATACCAACGTCCCCTCAAAACTAATCTTCAACGCCTTGGCTTCAGTACCTCCTGCGCAATTGGATCCTCGACCTTCTCAGTTGCCAAACCCAGTCAGTTTGGATTGGCAACAACATTTCCTCCACAATCTCCATCAGCACATCACAAGGCTGTGTGTTAGCCTCCTGCTCTAATCACTTTACACTTGTGACTGTGTGGCTAAACACAGCTCCAATGCCATATTCGAGTTTGCAGATGACACCACTGTCGAAGGCTGAATCAAAGGTGGTGATGTATCGGCATACAGAAGGGAGATTGAAAATCTGGCTGAGTGGTGCCATAACAACAGACTCTTACACAATGTTAGCAAGACCACAAAGCTGATTATTGACTTCAGGAGGAGGAAGCCAGAGGTCTATGAGCCAGTCCTCATCAAAGGATCAGAGGTGGAGAGGGTCAGCAACTTCAAATTTCCTCAGTGTTATAATTTCAGAAGACCTGTCTTGGGCCAGCACGTAAGCTCAATTACGAAGAAAAGACAGCATCGCCTCTACTTCCTTAGGAGTTTGCAAAGATTTGGCATGCCATCTAAAACTTTGATGAACTTCTATAGATGTATAGTGGAGAATATTGACTGGTTGCATTGTAGCTTGGCAGGGAAACACCAATGCCCTTGAATGGAATATCCTGCAAAAAATAATGGATAGGCCCAGTCCATCATGAGTAAAGCCCTTCCCACCACTGAGCACATCTACATGATGCATTGTCAGAGGAAAGTAGCATCTGTCATCAGGGACCCCAACCATCCAGGACATGCTGTCTTCCCGCTTCTGCCATCAAGAAGAGGGTTCAGGAACCTCAGGACTCTCACCACCAGGTTCAGGAACAGTTATTACCCCTCAACCATCAGGCTGTTGAACCAAACAACAATTTACTCAACTTCAATTCCATCCTTGAAATATTATCACAACCTATGGATTCGCTTTCAAAGACTCCTCATCCCATGTTCTTGATATTTATTGCTTGTTTATTATTATTTATTTCTTTTTGTATTTGCACAATTTATTGTCTTGTGCACATTGGTTGAATGACCAAAATGGTGTGGTCATTCATTGATTCAGTTATAGTTATTATTTTATTGTGGATTTATTGAGTATGCCTGCAAGAAAATAAATTTCAGGGTTGTATATGGTGACAATTATGCACTTCAATAATAAATTTACTGTGAACTTCAGCCATTTCATTATAGGAAGGATCTGAGGGTATTAGAGAGGTCCCAGAAATAAAATTACAAGAATAATTTTTGGGATAAGGAACTGCAGTTATAACCTAATTTGGAGAAGCTGGGGCCATTTGCTATAGAAAAGGGTAAGGGAAGATATAATGGGGAGCAAAGTAGATGATGAGTGGCTTTACCCAGTGGTTCAGTTATAGTTATTAGCAGAGGTCATAGATGTATAATTAAAGGGAAAAGAATGAATAGTGACATGAGGAGATCCTTTTTATGCAGTGATTCAGGTTCAAATTCAGATTCGGATTTGTTTAACATACAGTGAAATGTGTCATTTGCATTAACAACCAACACACAAAGGATGTGTCGCCAACGTAGCATGCCCACAATGCTTGGCAGACAACACAGAACACAAGACCAATAGGATGTCAGTGAGGCTTAATTTGGAGAATTGTGCGCAGTTTTGGATATCAATAAGTTTGAAAGAGTGCAGAGAAAATTTACAGTGGTGTTGCCAGTACTTGAGGACCTGATTTATAGGAAAAAGTTGAATAGGTTAGGTTTATTCCACAGAGCACAGGAAAATGAGGGGAAATTTGATAGAGGTATACAGAATTACGAAGGATAGGGATAGGGTGAATGGAAGCAGGCTTTTTCCACTGAGGTTGGATGAGACTACAACTGGAGGTCATGGGTTATGGGTAAACACAAAATAACTTGCAGATGCTGGGGTCAAATCAACACTCACAACTCGCTGGAGGAACTCAGCAGGTCGGGCAGCATCCGTGGAAAAGATCGGTCAACGTTCCCCTCCCTTCCCCTATCCCTATGTTACTCTGCCCCCTCCCCCAGCTGCCTATCACCTCCCTCACGGTTCCGTCTCCTTCTACTACCCATTGTGGTTTCCCCTATTCTTTCTTCACCTTTCCTGCCTATCACCTCCCTACCTCCCTTCCCCCACCCCTTTATCTTTCCGCTTACTGGTTTTTCACCTGGCACCTACCAGCTTTCTCCTTCCCACCCTCCCCCCACCTTCTTTATAGGGCCCCTTCCCCTTCCCACTACAGTCCTGACGAAGGGTTCCGGCCCGAAACGTCGACCGATCTTTTCCACGGATGCTGCCCGACCTGCTGAGTTCCTCCAGCATGTTGTGATGGGTTATGGATAAAAGGTAAAATGTTGATGGGGAACATGGGGGGGGGGGGGTTTGAAATTGTGGAATGAGCTGCCTGTGGAAGAAGAGGATATCAGTACAATTTGAACTCTTAAGAGAAGTTTGGACAGGTACATTGATGGGAAGGGTATGGAGAGCTGTGGTCCATGTGCAGGTCAATGGGATTAAGCAGATTAATAGTTCAATTTGGATTAGATGAGTCAAAAGGCCTGTTTCTGTTCTTTAGCATTCTATGACACTAGGACTATGACAACAAAACAGAACGTACCAAGCAACAAAGCAACTACAGCAAAACAAACCATGTTCCACTCACTCATCCATCACCCACACACATACAGAGTCCCCTAACCTCATGACAGGCCACCTTTGGCCTCCAGTCTGCAGCATTCTCGTGGATTTGCAGACATCGGACTCCAATTTCCTCACTGGACTCCGAGATTCAGAGACTCAGGCTCCAACCATCAGGCCTTAACTTCTGGACTTTCAATTGTCCCTCGGGCTTCGATCTGGACCTCCAATCAGCTTTTGGGCTTCGATGCAGACCTCCAATCGCCCTTCAGGCTCTGTTCTTTGATATTGACCCAGGACTCACAGTCAATAAAGAAATAGGAACCCTGAATGAGGGCCCAAACTCAGACTTCGCACGCTTGACTTGCCAAAGATGGGACCAAAAACCAGTCCTCAAATTCCGGTCTCAGTATATACCGGTCTATACTCGAATGACCCCACATCCTTGTCCCTAAACATTAACTTGACCCCTTCCCCCCAGTCTGTCCCTAAAACCATCCCCATGAACTGGAAAAAGAGACCCTAAAAGACTCTCTAATTCTGAATCATGGCCTAGACGGAGACAGCAGCTTGACACCATCTTGGAATTTGGAATGTGCTCCAAAGAGAAGTGATGGAGGCAGGTTGCACTGTAGCTTTGCAAAGGGAATTGGATAAATCTACGCTGAGGAAATATTGGCAAGGCTGCAGAAAAACAGGTGATGGGCAGTGGGTCTGCATCTGTCCTGCAAGCAATCTTTTACTTAGTGCAACCTGAGATAAGTATTGATTGAGGGGAAAACTTCGTATATACTATATATTGAAGAATAATTGAAATGATGAATGTGATTGAGTTGCTCACCCAGTAAAATTGCTTCTAAGTTACTCAGAGCCTTGAGATGCAAAATTTTATGGACACCAGTGTAAGCTGGACTGGTGGGATGGAAGGCATATTGGTGATCCAGGGTTAAGATCAGCATTGAAATCACAATCAGTGGCTCACTCGTAAGTTCTTCAACAGCCCGAACCATACAACAGCGCACATAATTCAATCAACAATCACTTATTCTCAGCACCGGCCTTTACTCAAAATGCGCAGATGTGGTTTTTGCCAATCCTGTGATCCAGTAACCTGACTCAGTTTCACAATACTAAAGGACAAAACAGGTGGCTGTTCTGTTTGATATCTTCTGATAAGAAAAGCAATTGGGCTGAGTTATGGAAGTGACTGAGGTCAGGCTTCAGAAGGTCCACTCCATCAGTACTCATGACTAAACAATTATCCATTTCCTCAACAGAGATTGGATTCACTTCCTCTCTAGAATTATGAATTGGCAGAATATTCTGACATACTTTAATACCTTTGTAACCATCAAAAAATTAATCCACCCTTTTACTTCTTATGATCAGAATCTGCATAAAAGTTGTAAGTAGTGGAATGCATTTACAGAAATGGAAGTGCAGTGCCTGATGCTTAATCAGTAGATTCATAGAGTTATATACTGTATGGAGACAGGCCCTTCAACTCAACAAAGATGCCAATCTATACTAATCCCATTTGTCTGCAACTGGCTAACATCCATGTAAGCCTCTCCTACTCATGTATCTGCCTCCACGTCTTTTAAACATTATAATTGTACCTGACTCTACCACATTCTCAGGCAGATCATTCCATATACCAACAGTCCTCCAAGTAAAAAATTTGCTCCTCAAATCCCCTTTAAGTTTTTCCCCTCTCACATTAAACCCGTTCCTTTTTTTTAGACTCTGAGAAAAGAAACAGTGACTCAGTATTCTATTTATGCCCCTCATAATTTTATAAATTCCTATGAGGTCACCCCTCAGTTTTCTTCACTCCCAGACTTTCCAATATCTTAAACACGAGGACCAATATCTCCTTATGTCTCAGCAACATAATCTGAGAACATTTTCTTCATCCTCACTTACTTATTCATATCCTTCCTATAGTGTGGTGAACATCACTATAAACAAAACTCCAAGTTTGGCCAAGCCAATAAATTGTACCATTGTAACATGACAACCCAACTTTCATACTCGCTTGGCTGATGAAGGCAAGCATATCCTATGCTTTTATCACTTCTCTGTCTACCTAAATCAACAGTTTTAAAGCAACTAGGTACTCGTGCCCCAGGGAATCACCAGTCACTGCCATTCATTGTGTAAGATCTGGCCTGGTTTAGCTTCCCATATTGCATCATTGCCTGGGTTACATTTATAAAAATTAAAGGGCTAATCGAGTAAAGTGAAAGTGTGCACATTGGTTAATGTGAATGAAGTTTCAGATCCTGCTATGGTTTCCTGAGGGTGAGTGTGCATTAAGTCTTTGAAGCTAAATGTTGTAAGACTGTGAATCTTCCCTCCCACTTCTCTGCACAGCATTGATCATTTTTAGGTTTGTTTTGGCAGATTGGCTGTCCAACCACAAATGCATGAATTTCCAGCTCAAGCCCCTGAATAAATCTTGGTTTGTGGACTCTCAGTATGCCTGGTACACTGTTCACATAATCTCCTCACAGGCCTTGATCCTGGCAGCTTCCAGGTAGAGTCTGAATTTGGCCCAACAAACTGTTGGAAGTGTTAGAGCCCACAAATATGTCTGTTAAACAGCTTTTCCCTATAAAGCAGTGGAGAGCATCCTGCTGAACATACACTCTGTGGCCACTTTATTAGGTACACCTGCACACCCGCTCATTAATGCAAATATCAAATCAGCCAATTATGTGGCAGCAAATCAATGTATAAAAACATGCAGACATGGTCAAGAGGTTCAGTTGTTATTCAGACCAAACATCAGAATGTGGAAAAAGTGTGATCAAAGTGACTTTGACTATGATAGTTGGAGCCAAATGGGATGGTTTGAATATCTCAGAAACTATTGATCTCCTGGTATTTTTACGGACAACAGTTCCTAGAGTTTACAGAGAATGGTGCGCAAAACAATCAAACAACACCCAATGAGTGGCAGTTCTGTGGGTGAAAATACCTCGTTAATGAGAGAGGTCAGAAGAGAATGGCCAGACAGGTTCAAGCTGACAGGAAAGTGACAGTAACTCAAATAACCACGTGTTACAACAGTGGTGTGCAGAAGAGCACCTCTGAATGCACAACACCTTGAAACTTGAAGTGGATGGGCTACAGCAGCAGCCAACCCAAGAACGTACACTCAGTGGCCACTTTATTAGACACAGGAGGTACCTAATAAAGTTGCCACTGAGTATACAATGGGACATATATACCCAGCCCTCGTGGTCATGTTCAAGGTTCTGGGGCACCTTAGAAACAAACACCTGGCCAGTCATTGTGGAATATGGATGGACGCTATGCTAAGCAGTGCCATGCCGGTTGTTTACAGCTTTGTAGACAGCTTTTAGGAGGAGAAAATAGTGGTGGGACCTTCTTCTGGATGCCTGATAATAATTTGAAACAGCTAAGCTACTGCCCTGGGACCAGAGTATTAAATGGGGCTGAAGTGACCAAGGATGGTGGGCTTCCTTCACTACAGGACGTGATAAATGGGCTGAAAGTATGACTATAGGTGCACTAATCCAAAGATGAAACACCAACAGTTGTAATGATGAACACAGGAGATAGCCAACAGATGCTGGAAATCCAGAGCAACACATGCTAACGTGCTGGAGGAACTCACCAGGTCAGGCACCATCTCTGAAGTGGAATGAACTGCCGAATGTTGCAGGTCACGGCTCTTCATTAGGACTGGAAAGGAAGGTTGATGAGGCCAGAATAAGATGGTGGGGGGAGGGAAGGAGTACAAGCTGGCAGGTGATAGGTGAAGCCAGGTGAGGGGGAAGGTGAGTGAGCGGGGGAGGAGAGATGAAGTGAGAAGCTGGGAGCTGAAGTCAGTTGTAATTGTCAGTCAGGGATGGAAAGATGGTTGAGCATTCCCCACATTTGGCAAACTACTACTTTTTCAGCAGATGTGTAGGTGGTGATAGAGTAGTCAGTACGTGTCTTCTTGTAGTGTGCAACTGCCTCAATAAATGTACGGAAAGGGTTGTTATATTAATTATATGTAACAGCTAATCTATCACCATCCTCAGCAAAAGCAGAGTCTCAATTCACCTTACCAAGAAAGAACATTCACTCACCCTGTTCATAGGGGGTTACTGACACAATATTTACTGGGCATTTAAAATGGATCTGAACTGAGAATGAGTCAATAGAAGGACCTGTGGATTTAGATGGAAGCTTAGAAACTTGATTTTGACTTATTTTTGGGGTGGAATTTGGTCACTGGTAAAAACAGCAATCATCCTTAATTGACCATGAAAAGACACTGACAGCTGTGTGGTTTGGTTGACCATTTCAGAGGGCATTAAAGCAGTTAACTACATGAGGTGAGTCTGGAGTCACAGGTGGACCAGGCTTGGTGAAGATAGCAGATTCCTTTCCCTGAAGAGGATAAGTGAAGCAGATGGATTTTTTTTCAACAACTCAGTACAGTAGTTTTTTTGTGGTCAATGTTATTGATATAGATTATGAGAACACTCAGTCCTCTTTTTATTGTCATTTAGAAATGCATACATGCATTAAGATATGATACAATTTTTCTCCAGAGTGATATCACAGAAAACAGGACAAACCAAAGACTAACACTGACAGAACCACATAATTATAACATATAGTTACAGCAGTGCAAAGCAATACCATAATTTGATGAAGAACAGTCCATAGGCACAGTAAAAAAAAGTCTCAAAGTCCCGAATCAATCGACTCCCGAGTCCCCGATAGCAGGCGGCAAAAGGGAGAAACTCCCTGCCATAAACCTCCAGACACCGTCAACTTGCTGATGCCTTGGAAACAGCCGACCACAGCCGACACTGAGTCCATCCGTCCGAAAACTCCGAGCTTCCGACCAGCCTCTCCGATACAGTCTTCCGAGCGCCATCCTCTGCCAAGCGCCTTCGACCTCTCCCCAGCCGCTGAAACACAAAAAGCTGAGGATTTCAAGGCCTTCAGCTCCAGAGATTCCGGTTACCACACAGTAGCAGCGGCAGCAAAGCAGATATTTCAGAAGTTTTCCAGATGTTCCGCGTACTCTCACGTCTGTCTCCATCAAATCAGGATTGTGCACGGTGCCCTACTGACAAATAACAGATATTCATCACCGAAGTGGCCGCGCGCACTGTCGTCGCGCTGCCATCTTCTCCTCCCCCCCTATATAGCGGTTGCTGTTCCAAATTCCTGATAGCTAACTGAATTTAAGTGACTTTTCTGGTGTGCTTGGTTTTTGAACATGTCAGCCCTGACTTATCAAGACTAAATTGCACCTCACCCTCTATTATAATTAAGAAGATATTGATATATATTGTTATCTCTGTCACAAGATAACATAAGGGCAGGTGACCAGCAATAAATGGATAAAGATGGCTGAATCATTAGAAGTGAAGGCACTCAAAAATAATTAAAGATGTGGTCATTCTGAGATTAGGTACTAATCAGTGAGTAAAGACAGATATTAGTGAAAAAGTTACTTTTTTATCCCTCTCTCAAAGTCACTATTAAACTCCAAAGGCTACTTTGCAATCGTAGGCTATCTGGAACTGAAAACAGGGGCATTTGATTTTGGAATGAACACTTTTCCATAGTTAGTATGACTTTGCTCACACCCTAAAACTAGTCTGGCTGCTGTGAATTAGAATTAGAATTTTATTTCTCCGGCTAGTGGCACAACGACATCGGCACCGGACCCAGGAGCGGAAGTTCCTGGCTTCAAAACGAGCCAGGTCCGCTCCAGAGTACACTTCCCATCCGTGCCAGGTTGAGTGTCGAGATTGCAACTCGATCTTGTAAAATAGACAATAGACAATAGGTGCAGGAGTGGGCCATTCGGCCCTTTGAGCCAGCACCGCCATTCACTGTGATCATGGCTGATCATCCACAATCAGTATCCAGTTCCTGCAATCAGTATCCAGTTCAGTATCCCCATAACCTTTGATTCCACTATCTTTAAGAGCTCTATCTATCTCTTTCTTGAAAACATCCAGAGACTTGGCCTCCACAGCCTTCTGGGGCAGAGCATTCCATATATCCACCATTCTCTGGGTGAAAAAGTTTTTCCTCAACTCCATTCTAAATGGCCTACCCTTAATTCTTAAACTGTGGCCTCTGGTTCTGGACTCACCCATCAGCGGGAACATGCTTCCTGCCTCCAGTGTGTCCAATCCCTTAATAATCTTATATGTTTCAATCAGATTCCGTCTCATTCTTCTAAATTCCAGTGTATACAAGCCCAGTTGCTCCAGTCTTTCAACATATGACAGCCCCGCCATCCTGGGAATTAACCTTGTGAACCTACGCTGCACTCCCTCAATAGCAAGAATGTCCTTCCTCAAATTTTTAGACCAAAACTGCGCACAATACTCCAGGTATGGTCTTACCAGGGCCCTGTACAGCTGCAGAAAGACCTCTTTTGCTCCTATACTCAATTCCCCTTGTTATGAAGGTCAGCATGCCATTAGCTTTCTTCACTGCCTGCTGTACCTGCATGCTTGCTTTCAGTGACTGATGTACAAGAACACCTAGATCTCGTTGTACTTCACCTTTTCCTAACGACTCCATTTAGATAATAATCTGCCTTCCTGTTCTTACCACCAAAGTGGATAACCTCACATTTATCCACATTAAACTGCATCTGCCATGCATCCGCCCACTCACCCAGCCTGTCCAAGTCACCCTGCATTCTCATAACATCCTCCTCACATTTCACACTGCCACCCAGTTTTGTGTCATCTGCAAATTTGCTAATGTTACTTTTAATCCCTTCATTTAAATCATTAATGTATATTGTGAACAGCTGCGGTCCCAGAACAGAACCCTGTGGTACCCCACTGGTCACCGCCTGCCATTCCGAAAGGGACCCATTAATCGCTACTATTTGTTTCCTGTTAGCCAGCCAACTTTCAATCCATGTCAGTACTCTTCCCCCAAAATCATGTGTCCTAATTTTGCCCACTAATCTCCAATGTGGGACTTTATCAAAGGCTTTCTGAAAGTCCAGGTACACTACATCCACTGGCTTTCCCTTGTCCATTTTCATAGTTACATCCTCAAAAAATTTCAGAAGATTAGTCAAGCACGATTTCCCCTTCGTAAATCCATGCTGACTCGGACCGATCCTGTTACTACTATCCAAATGTGTTGTAATTTCATCTTTTATAATTGACTCCAACATCTTTCCCACCACTGACATCAGGCTAACCGGTCTATAATTCCCTGTTTTCTCTCTTCCTCCCTTCTTGAAAAATGGGACAACATTAGCCACCCTCCTATCCACAGGAACTGATCCGGAATCTATAGAACATTGGAAAATGATTACCAATGCATCCACGATTTCTAAAGCCACTTCCTTAAGTATCCTGGGATGCAGACCATCTGGTCCCGGGGACCTATCAGCCTTCAAACCCAACAGTCTATCTAACACCATTTCCCGCCTAATATAAATTTCCTTCAGTTCATCCATTACCCTAGGTCCTTTGGACACTATTATATCTGGGTGATGGTTTGCATCTTCCCTAGTGAAGACAGATCCAAAGTATCTGTTCAACTCGTCTGCCATTTCCTTGTTCCCCATAATAAATTCACCCGTTTCTGTCCTCAAGGGCCTAATTTTGGTCTTAACTATTTTTTTCCTTTTCACATACCTAAAGAAGCTTTTACTATCCTCCTTTATATTCTTGGCTAGTTTACCTTCATACCTCATTTTTTCTCCGTATATTGCCTTTTTAGTTATCTTCTGTTGCTCTTTAAAAGTTTCCCAATCCTCCGGCTTCCCACTCATCTTTGCTATGTTATACTTCTTCTCTTTTATTTTTATACTGTCCTCTACTTCCCTTGTCAGCCACAGCCTACCCTTACTCCCCTTAGGATCTTTCTTCCTCTTTAGAACGAACTGATCCTGCACCTTCCGCATTATTCCCAGAAACATTTGCCATTGTTGTTTCACTGTCATTCCTGCTAGGGTATTGTTCCATTGAACTTTGGCCAGCTCCATGGCTCCATAGTTCCCTTTGTTGAACTGTAATACTGACACTTCCGATTTTCCCTTCTCCGTCTCAATTTGTAGATTAAAACTTATTATATTATGGTCACTACCTCCTAATGGCTCCTTTACTTCGAGGTCCCTGATCAAATCCGGTTCATCGCACAGTACTAAATCTAGAATTGCCTTCTCTCTGGTAGGCTCCAGTACAAGTTGTTCTAAGTAGCCATCTCAGATAAATAAAGGGAAAATACTGCGAAAATGTCTTTGTGTGGAGTGGCGTGCCACACAGTCTCTCTCTCTCTCTCGCTCCGCACCTTGTAAAAAGCCATGAAATCATCATGGAGGCACGCACGGACATGCAGACGCACACGCACAGACTCGCACGCATGCAGGCACATGCCAAAAAAAAAGAATTTTATTTCTTACATCCATCTCACAACATCAGCGAGGAAAAAACTTTATGTTGCATCTCTGTCACTAAGTACAAGTGATCAGGAAAGGAAATGTGGGAGGACATTGCCCCAAACAGTAAGATTGTTAACATCATTGTTTAATATAAATGTATGTGCAGTCAGGTATGCAATCAGATCAATGTGTATTGATAAATCTGATGGCCTGGTGAAAGAAGCTGTTCCAGAGTCTGTTGGTCCTGGCCTTAATGCTGCGGTACTGTCTGCCAGACTGAAGCAGCTGTAACAGTTTGTGGTTGGAGTGGCTGGACTCCCCAGTGATCCTTTGGGCCCTTTTTACGTACCTGCTGCTGCAAGTGTCCTGAATCGAGGAAAGTTCACATCCCCAGATGCGCTGGGCTGTCTGCACCACTCTCCGCATTGTCCTGCGATTGAGGGAGGTACAGTTCCCATATCAGGCAGTGATGCAGCCAGTCAGGATGCTCTCAATTGTGCCCCTGTAGAAAGCCCTGAGGACTTGGGGTCTCATGCCAAACTTCTTCAGCCGTCTGAGGTGAAAGGGGTGCTGTTGTGCTTTTTTCACCACACAGCTGATATGTACAGTCCAGGTGAGATCCTCGGTGATGTGTATACTGAGGAACTTGAAACTATTCACCCACTCAACTACAGTCCCATTTGATGTCAAGAGGGGCTAACCTGTCTCCATTCCTCCTGTCGTCCACGATCAACTCCTTCATTTTTTTCACATTGAGGGAGAGGTTGTTTTCTTGGCACCACTGTGTCAGGGCTTTGACTTCTCCTCAGTAAGCTGTGTCAACATTGTTGGAAATAAGACCCATCAATGTCATGTCATCTGCAAACTTGATCAGCAGTTTGGAGCTGTGCATGGCAACACGGTCATGGGTGTATAGGGAGTAGAGGAGGGGGCTCAGGACACAGCCAGAGTCAGAGGGGCAGAGGTGAGGGTGCCCATCCTTACCACCTGCCAGCAATTAGTGGTATTAGTGGTAGCCACAAATATTGGAGCATAGTACAGGCCTTTCAGCCCACGATGTTGTGCCAACCTTTTAACCTAGTCTAGGATCAATCTAACCCTTCCCTCCGACCCAATGCTACATTTTTCTAACATCCATATGTATCATGGTCCCAAATGAACAGCAACAGGCATAGAAATTTCGGCGCTCCAATTCCCCGTAGCTGCTGCTGTCCCTTTAAGACTCAGACTGCCACATTCCTTCAAGGAAAGTCAGTACTTAAAGGCCTTGTGCTGAACACTCTGTGCTCAATCGTGAGAGTACCACTTCTACTAATACTGTTTGTGATTTTGCCTTTGAATTTTGATTGTGTCATCTTGTTTATCTTGAGTCTGAATTAATTCTAGACCTTGCTCTGCACCACACATCAAAGTTGCTGGTGAACGCAGTAGCTCTGCACTTTAGTTTGCCACCATCTGTAGCACTCTTATTACAATATGCCTATTTAAGAGTGTCTTAAATGCCCTTATTGTATCTGCTCCTACCACCCCCGGCAGTGTGTTCCACACCACCCCCCCCACTCTCTGTGGAAAGAACTTACCTCTGACTGCACCACCCCCCATACTTTCCTCCAATCACCTTCATGTTATGCACCTTCCATCAACCATTTCTGCCCTAGGAAAAGGACTCTGGCTATCCATTGTATCTATGCCTTTTAACTTGTAGTAAATCTCTATCAGGTCACCTCTCATCCTCCTTCACTCCAAAGAGAAAAGCTCGAGCTCACCCGACCTATATTCATACGACATGTCCTCTAGTCCAGGTAGCATTCTGGTAAATCTCCTCTGCATCCTCTCCAAACCTTCCATATCCCTCCTATACTGAGGCAACCAGAACTGAACACAATATTCCAAGTGTCATCTAACCAGCAGTTTATAGGGCTGCAAGAGAAGCTCTTGAACTCAATTCCCTGACTCATGAAGTCAAACACACCATATGTCGTCTGAACAACTCTAGCAACTTGTGCCGCAACCGTGAGTGATCGGTGGATGCAGACTCCAAGGTCTCTCTCTTCTTCCACGCTGCCAAGAATCCTGCTGTTAACCCCTTACTCTGCCTCAAATCTAGCATTCCAAAGTGAATCACTTCATACTTTTCCAGGTTGAACTCCATCTGCCATTTCTCAGCCCAGCTCTGCGTCCTGTCAATGTCCCGTTGCAACCTGCAACAGCCCTGCACACTATCCAGAGCTCCATCAACAGTGTGTGGAGAGGAGCAGGTCTATAGAGATGTGCAGAGCGCATCAAGCATAGTAACTTGCTCGAATACCACAAGCTGCCAGCACCAAAAGAACCACAGCCCCGCACAGAGAGGATAAAAGCCGAAAACAATAGATCCATTATGTAAGTATTTTAAGAGACCTGTGTCTGTTTACAGATTTGTATAAAACTGTCTGCCCTTCACAGAATCGAGGTAGGAGAGCTCCTGGCAGGTCAACATGTGGGTTTGTGTTGTGGATAATTTTGGCATTTACTTTCTGAGTACAAATAAATAAAACAGTTCATTATCCAGTTACACACAAAAGGTAAGGGGAGTCAATGGAGAGATGTCAAAGGGTCAGCGTGCATTTACATTTCAAAAGGCTGAAGACAATGGGGAATTGCACTGGAACTCCAGGATCAGTCACTGCATGGTCAGTGAGATAAGGATGGAGGAAGGAAGTCCCCCGCCACTGTGATGGAACGCAGTTTCAATGGAATTTAGGGTGTGCGCAGCCTGGGCTAAATTTGTATGTGCATCCACTCAAAAAAAAAACAAATTGCTCTATTTTCTGCCCTTGATAGTCTGGTATTGCAAAACATCCTCTGGCACATTACCAACCTGAACTTGCATCTGGGACAGATTCAACATCTGAAACTTGCAGATTCTCTATGTGGTTTCAACTACAAACAGATATACAAAGCCTGATATTGTTTCTAAGCAATTGCTATTTCTATTATAAGCTTGGTACCAGGTAGAGGACTATGTAGAGGGTGGGGGAGGAAGCATTGGAGAGAAGGAGACTGGGGGAGAAATGGAAGAGATCAGAGAGTGGGGAGGGGAGATAATTAAAAGGAATCAAGGGAATTGTGAGAGAGTAGAATTGACTGTACAGTAGACATTATGCATCTGTGCCCAAGCCTGCTCCTGTCAGCATGCTGACAGGTGCCAATGCATGCGCCCACCTGTGTGTGTTAATAGCCACTCAAAAGAGCCTGGTATCCAATCATTCCTGCCATTGAAACAAGACCTTGTATTGTCAAGTCAGGACAGCAGATGAGGTAAGCATCCACTCGTAGGCAACATCCACTCGACAATGTAAAGTTTGGGATGTAAGAAACAGGAGCAGCAGAGGGCATATTCCTTGTGCCAACTTTGCAGTTCATTGGATCATGTCTGATCTTTTACCTCAACATTTTTTTCCTGCCCTATCCGAATTTCCCTCAATTTAGTTAATTACTGGAAATCTATTGACCTCTGTTTTGTACACATTCGATGATCGAGCCTTTACAACTCACCAGTACAACAAACTCCAAAGATTCACAACCTTCTGGGTGAAGACATCAGTCAGAATAAGAATCATGTTTATTATCAGTGACATACAGTATGTTGTGACTTTTTTTTGGTTTTGTAACAGCAAAACAATGCAAGACATAAACATTACTATAAGCTATAACATGAATTTGTGCAAAAGACAAATAGCAAGGTAGTGCTTATGGATTCAGGAACTGTTCATAAATTTGATGGCAAAGGGGGAAAATTGCTCTTAAAACATTTAGTATGGGCCTTCGGGCTCCTGTATCTCCTTCCTGAAGGTATAACGTGCAGAGGACATGTTCTGGATGCTGCCTTCTTGAGGCACTGCCTCTTGAAGATGTCCTCAATGGTGGGGAGGGTTGTGCAAATGATGGAGCTGGCTTGAGTTTACGATCTTCTGGAGATTCTTGTGATCCTGTGCATTGGATCCTCCATACCAGACTGTGAAGCAGCCAGGCAGAATGTGTTCCACTGTACATCTGTAGAATTTTGTAAGAGTCTTTGGTAACATGCCAAATATCTTCAAACTCTTAATGAAGCAGAGCTACAGGTGTGTCTTATTTTCTAAATGGCTGACCACTCATTTTGGGACTGTTATCATTGAGTTCTAGACTTCTCAGCATCCCTGCATCATTCTGTTGACTATTTGGCCTTTAAGAAGTTCAGCCTTCTCAGAATGTTTTACACTTCTATGAGTTATAATGTAGGACATATTAGATTTGATTAGATTAGCTTCAACTTTATTATCATTGTGCCGAGTACAGATACAAACCCAATGAAATGCAATTAGCATCTGACCAGAAATACAAAGAACAGTGTTATTTACAAAATAACTGCGATTAAAAAGTAAGTGCTACAGCACACAAATATAAAAGTACTGAGACAGTACAATACGGATGCAATACTGCTTAGCGCTGTGATGTGAGGTTCAGCAGGGTCACAGCCTCAGGGAAGAAGCTCTTCCTGTGCCTGCTGGTGTGGGAGTGGAGGCTCCTGTAGCGCCTACCGGATGGGAGGAGAGTAAAAAGTCCATGGTTAGGATGAGATGCATCCTTGATAATGCTTTTTGCCCTGCCCAGGCAGCGTTTATGGTAGATGTTCTCAATGGTGGGCAATTGGGTGCCGATAATCCGCTGGGCAATTTTCACCACATGCTGGAGCGCATATCTAGATAAACATGGCACAGTATGGAAACAGAACTTCAGCACACAGTGCTAAATAGTATGCAAATCTAAATTAATCCCATCTGCCTCAAACTGGTCCACACCCCTCAATTTCCCTAACTGTTTATTGGCTTGTCTTTATTTATTTACTTATTTATTAATTTATGGAGATGCAGTGCAGAATAGGCCTTTCTGGTCCTTTGAGTCACACCATCCAGCAACCACCCCACCCCACCCCCCAATTTAACTGTAGCCTAACCACGGGACAATTTACAGTGACCAATTAACCTACCAACCTGTACGTCTTTGGACTGTGGAGGAATCCGGAGCACCCAGAGAAAACACACACGGTCACAGGGAGAACGTACAAGCTCCTTACAGGCAGTGGTGGGAATTGAACCCAAGTCGTCTGTACTGTAAAGCGTTGTGCTAACCACTACACTACAGTGGCGCCCTTAACTTATCCCCTATTAAATGTTGCTTTATTTCTGCCTCCACCATTTTCCTGTCAGGGCATTTCAGAGACCTACCATGTTAAAAATGTGCCTTGTCAACCTCCTTTAAACTTTCTCGCTCTCACCTTAAATCTGTATGTTCTAGTATTTGAGGTATTTCTTCTAGTATTTGAAGCCATGACCCCTAGTATTGCCCTTTAGTAGGGAGTTCAACTTTCATTTTTCTGAACTCCAGAAAACAGAGGCCTAGCCTCTTCCATCCCCCTCACATGACATGCCTGTCGTCCCAAGATGAGACTTAGCTGACTAAGAGTCTTCCATCTGAAACTCTGTTTCTCTTGCCACAGATGCTGCCTATCCAGTTGAGAATTCCCAGCAGTCATTGTTGTTGCTTTTGCTATTGCCGACATCCAGCATCAACCTGATGAATCCTTGCAGCCCATTCTCGATCACACATATATTCTTTTTCAGGTGATGAGACCCAAACTCCAGCTTGGTCTCAATGAAACCGTATAGAATTGTACTAACATGCAAAGCGATGGAGGAACTCTGGTTCAGACAGTCCACATTTCTGGTCAATACCCTTCATCGCCCAATATCATGTGTGTTGATTAGATACCAGCAACTGCTGACACATGTCTCCAGAGCTGTATTAGAACATAGCATTATAACACAGTACAGGCACTTTGGACCATGCTGTTGTGCCGACCTTTTAACCTACTCTAAGATCAGTTTAGCCCTTCCCTCCTACACAGCCCTCCATTTTTCTATCATCCATGTGCCTACCTAAGAGTTTTTCAAAAGCCCCTTATATCATCCCTGTGTGCGCTCCATGAACTCACCACTCTGTGTAAAAAAAACTATCCCTGACATCCCACAAAACTTTCTTCCAATCACCTTAAAATTATACCCATCTGTATCAGCCATTTCCGCTCTGGGATAAAGTCTCTGATTATCCATTTGATCTATGCCTTTTATCATCTTGTATACCTCTATTATGTCACTTCTCATCCTCATTTGCTCCAGATAGAAAATGACATGAAATGGAAAGCATTCGGCCCAGATGGGGCTCCTGGCTGAGTACTAAAGACCTGTGTTGATTAGCTATTCTACAATATCTTTAACCGCTCACTTCGGCAGTCTCCTTATTCAAGCAGGCTTCAATTACACTGGTGTCTAAAAAGAACTTGATAACCTGTCTCAATGACTATCTTCCGTAGCACTTATATCCACTCTGGTGAAGTGTTTTGAGAGGTTTGTGATGGAAACATACCAATTCCTGCCTGAGAGGCAAAATGGGATAGAAACCATAGAAACTACAGCACAGAAACAGGCCCTTTGGCCCTTCTTGGCTGTGCCGAACCATTTTCTGCCTAGTCCCACTGACCTGCACACGGACCATATCCCTCCACACACCTCCCATCCATGTATCTGTCTAATTTATTCTTAAATGTTAAAAAAGAACCCGCATTTACCACCTCGTCTGGCAGCTCATTCCACACTCCCACCACTCTCTGTGTGAAGAAGCCCTGCCTAATGTTCCCTTTAAACTTTTCCCCCCTCACCCTTAACCCATGTCCTCTGTTTTTTTTCTCCCCTTGCCTCAGTGGAAAAAGCCTGCTTGCATTCACTCTATCTATGGATACTCTCCAAATTGCCTACCATCACAACAGGTCCACAGCAGATGCCAGTTGATTGGTTCTTCACTCAACCCTGGAGCACATGGTCAACAAAGATGCATACGTCAGGATACTCTTCATCGACTACAGCTTGGCATTCAATATTATCATCTCCTCAAAACTAATCAATAAGCTTCAAGATCTTGGCCTGAATACCTCCTTATGCAACTGGATCTTGGATTTCCTCACTTGCAGACCCCAGTCAGTTCAGATTGGCAACAACATCTCCTCTGTAATCTCCATCAGCACAGGGGTCACCGCAAGCCTGTGTGCTTAAGCCCCCTGCTCTACTTGCTTTATACTTATGACTGTGAGGCTCAGCACAACTCTAATACAATACTTAAGATTGCTGATGATACCACTATCATTGGTCAAATCAAAAGTGGTGATGAATCAGCATATAAGAGGGAGATTGAAAATCTAGCTGAGTGGTGCCAAAACAACAACCTCTTACTCAATGTCAGCAAGACCAAAGAAATGATTATTGACCAGGAGGAGGAAACCGAAGGCCCCTGAGCCAGTCCTTATTGGGAGAATCAGAGGTGGAGAGGCTCAGCAACTTTAAATTCCTCGGTGATATCATTTCAAAGGACCTGTCCTATGGTATGTCCAGAGAGTAATTATCATTACAAAGAAAACACGGCAGCCCCTTCACTTTCTTAAAAGTTTATGAAGTTTCGACACACCATCTAAAACTTTGAAAACTTCTATAGATGTGTAGTGGAGTTGCATCATGGCCTAGTATGGAAACACCAATGCCCTTGAATGGAAAATGTTACAAAAAGTAGTGGGTATGGCCCAGTCTATCATAGGTAAAGTCCTCCCCACCATTGAGCACATCTACATGGAGTGCTGTTGCAGGAAAGCAGCACCCATCATCAAGGACCCCCTCCACCCAGGCCACGCTCTCCTCTCACTGCTGCCATCAGGAAGAAGGTACAGATGCTTCTGGGCCCACACCACCAGGTTCAGGAACAGCTATCACCCTTCAACCATCAGGATCTTGAACTAGAGGTAATAATTTCACTTGCCCCATTACTGAACTGTTCCCACAAACTATGGGCTTACTTTCAAGGACTCTTCTTCTCCTGCTCTCAAAGTTTATTGCTTATTTTTTTTGTATTTGCACAGTTTTTATTTTTTGCACATTGGCTGTTTGTCCATCCTGCAGGTTGCGGTCTTCCATTGATTCTATTGTGTTTCTTGTATTTGCTGTGAATGCTTACAGGAAAATGATTCTTAGGGTTGTATATGAAGGCATATATAAGACTATAAGACCATATGTACTTTGATAATAAATGCACTTTGAACTTTGGATTTTGAGAAAAAAGGCTTATCTCACTCAACCTGTCCTTATAAAGACATGCTCTCTAATCCAGGCAGCATCTTGGTAAATATCCTCTGTACCCTGTCTGAAGCTTCGACTCGTATAATGAGGAGGCCAGAACTGAACCTAATATCACAAGTGTGGTCTAACTTGGCATTTTTAGAGCTGCAACATTACTTTGTAGTACTTGAACTCAATTGTCCAACTAATGAAGTCTGGCACACCATGCACATTCTTAACCACCCTATCAACAAAGTCCAGATGGTGAACCCTTCAGTGATAGGCCTGAATATCTCTATCATGAGTCAGCAACTCAGAAATTCTGACATTCACAGTCGTGCCCTCATTAAGCCACAACAGGCACGACATGGTATGAGGTGGTAGAACCCTGTTGCCTGGAAGGTCAAACCTGAAAAGGAATCATCCTCACAGAGTGGAATGCCTTATGGTAACGAGTTACCAAGGGGGAAAAAAGAAGCAATTCAAGGGCCTTCTCAGTGTCCTGGAAAATTGTAATATCCTTGGTTGCAATTGGGAATCATTGGAAATTGAAGGAGCTTTCAGGATGGTACTGAAACCTCCAGAAGCCAAGAGCAAATGCTGAAGGAGCACACTGTTTCCCAAGGTACCTGCTCACCTACTCCATCGTGTACTGTACCTCCTCCTCCCCTTGCCAAAGTGTGCAAGGTGCAGTCGTGTAACACACTGCAGCTAACATTGCATGTTACACCTTGCAAAGGCCTTAAGCAGAGTTCAAGCCCATCTCACAGAAGGAACTTGCACTTAGACAGCAGCTCGCACAGCCTCAAGAAAACCCAAAGTGTTTCATAACCATGCAATACTAAGTTACATAATCTCTGTTATATTGTTGTTTTATACTGTGTAATGCCATCATTGGGGAAACACACTAATGAACTTGCATGCCGCAACAAACCATCATGAGCAATGATCAAATTCGCAGATAATTTGTTGAGCAAGGGATAAACATTGGCCAGAAGATGTAGAATAAACTCTGCTCCCTCTGCAGAATGTTGGTAAACATTTATATCCAAATGAATGGGAAAGCGAAGCTTTGATTAAATGTCTGATGTTGAAAATTTTGCAGCATTCCTTGTACCTTCTTGTTGAGGTCCCTGTCGTGGGGAGGAGGGTTTTGAACCCAGCACCTGCTTCCTCAGAGGTGAGAGTGCTCCTCTAACCCAAGTCTGGCAACTCCTGAGTCCTTGTGACAGGAGTCTTGAATCCAAATCATCTTGAGCTATGTTTCTCTGTTTGATATCCTCAGAGCCTTCCTCTTCTTCTACTGCAAAACCCCTTGATGCAGCTGTTGTTTGAGCCTTATCCTTGATTAACTGTCCTCAGGTCTCTCATTCTCACATCATGATCTGCTGTAATTTGTGCCATTTTCAACTCCAAAAGAACTTGCTTCATTGCAATCCTCCACCGGCTACTGCCTTGGTTCTCCACACCCTTATCAGTCATCAACAGCTCCTCACAATTGATCCTTAACCTTTTCAGCAACTTAAGTGTGCTGGCTCCACCCTGCTCAGTGCTCACCCTCGCTCTGTGCCTGTAACACTCAGTATCAATGGAAAGAGAGACAGTTATTACTTCTGATCAGTGACCTTGATCTTTTTCTTTGTGATTCAGCATCTGCCTTTCCCACAGATTCATGACCTCTCTGACCAAAATCAACAAGGATACATTTTGTGGTAAGGTTCCTCAATCCCACCCGTCTCGGATCTTATTGTCAAAATAGCTGCTTATCATTTCTTCTGCGTCTGTTGCTTTGATTTCATTTCTCAGCCCTGGTTCAATTGTTGCCACTCAGTTGTCAGGGTGAGTTTAACACTCAGGCAGTGTCTACCCATAAGGTGCAAACTTTAAGTAAACACTATTTATGGATGGAATTTCTCTGGGTTTCAGACAGACTGAAACTGTTATGATGTTACCCCTGGCATCCATCTGCCTCTTGCAAACTAAGTGATCCCAGGTTCGATTTGCCTACCCTTCCATTCTCTCCAGTCTCAGATGTCCATCTGTTTCCAAAATATAGATCTCTTTGGCCACCTCCTCGCTTCTACCGACTGTTCTTTCCCAGCTGTGTTAGTAGCTGGTGTTCTATCTCAAACAGCATTGAACTCTAATCAGAACGTTTCTCATCCATGGCTTGCTGGATGAATGATGATGTTGTGCACATGTTGTGCAGACTGGAATGCTGCATAATTTCATCCAGTCTCCCCACACCTCAGATAGTTAATGCAAAAACCCCACAAGAGATTCCTGCATCTGAGGTAAAGGTGGCAGGACACTGCTGAATCTAGATCCTTCCCATCTGTGCGCATACGGTGACTTTGTTAATATCTTTAATGC